>NW_027590362.1:0-300000 GCF_964213995.1 Mustelus asterias | reverse complement strand
GGCAGAGCAACCTATTAGAGTAATCAATTACAGGTGAGAAAACAAACAACACACTGCAATGCTGGCGCTGAGAAGGAGCAATGATTGGATTTGATTTGATTTATTATTGTCACATGTGTTAGTATACAGTGAAATACATTGTTTCTTGCGCGCTACACGGACAAAGCATACCATTCATAGAGAAGGAAAGGAGAGAGTGCAGAATGTAGTGTTACAGTCATGGCTAGCGTGTAGAGAAGGATCAACTTCACATAATAATAAAGTATTATATAATATATATATTATGTGTTGTATGCGGCTGTTCATTCAAAAGTCTGACGGCAGCAGGGAAGAAGCTGTTCTTGAGTCGGTTGGTACGTGACCCCAGACTTTTGTATCTTTTTCCCGACAGAAGAAGGTGGAAGAGAGAATGTCCGGGGTGTGTGGGGTCCATGATTATGCCGGCTGCTTTTCCCGAGGCAGTGGGAAGTGTAGACAGAGTCAATGGGTGGGAGGCTGGTTTGAGTGATGGACTAGGCTTCGTTCACAACCCTTTATAGTTTCTTGCAGCCTTGGGCAGAGCAGACGCCAGCCCAAGCTGTGATACAACCAGAAATAATGCTTTGTATGGTGCATCTGTAAAAGTTGGTGAGAGTCGGAGCTGACATGTCAAATTTCCTTAGCCTCCTGAGAAAGTAGAGGCACCGGTGGGTTTTCTTAACCTTTGCATCGGTGTGTTGGGATCAGGGTAGGTTGTTGGTGATCTGGACACCTAGAAACCTGAAGCTCTCGATCATTTCCACTTCATCCCCAATTTTCAATGAAAATAGTGTTTCATTGTGATGAGAAATTCAGATCAGAAATAAGTTTCATGTTTTTCATTCCGGTCTGTTTCATTACATTAAAGATACAATATAATTGCAAGTTATTCAGGCTGTCAGTGGGGTGAATTATAAGCTAAATTACCCCTTCGTGTCCCGGAATGTGTCGGTTCGAGGTGTTGGTGGGGTAATTATGTGGGGTCATGGGGATAGGGCCTGGGTGGGATTGTTGTTGGTGCAGACTCGATGGGCCGAATGGCCTCTTTCGCACTGTTGGGTTTCTGTGTTACAATTTATGATGAGTCTGTACTGACCACAATCCCACCCAGGCCCTATTTCCGTAACCCCACGCATCCACCCTGATAGTCCCCCTGACAATAACGGACAATTTTCAGCACGGCCAATGCACCTAACCTGCACATCTTTGGCCTGTGGGAGGAAAGTGGAGCACCTGGAGGAAACCCATGCAGACACGGGGAGAATGTGCGGACTCCACACATGGAGTGACCCAAGGTCGGATTCGAACCAGGATCCCTGGCGCTGTGAGGGAGCACTAACCCCATGGTGCAAAGCTCAATCCAGGTGCCTTTCTGACAAAGAATGCAGTTGTGTTCTGTCCTTTCGGCTTCCATGAATTATCGAGTCAGATGTTACTTGTTCCATGCCCTCTGATGAAAGCAATAACAGCAACATCAGCACGAGGGGTGCTGAGGGAAGCCCTGTTGCCAATCTGTGCAGCAGAGTCTGATGCCCCAGCTTAGTCGCTGGACTGTTTCGTTTTGTGTAAAAGATGTACAATTTTTAGTAAAGCTCATATTTCATTTCATTATAAATGTAGTCCTGGTACGAGATGGTGACTGTGCCAAGGCTGCATTTCCTGCCCACAAGTTACTGTTTAGCATGAGGTGCTTGGATTTCCTTTTGAATGTGTGGCCCCTTTGAGAATGTGACTGATACAATGGTGTAAGACAGGCATTCTCTGCTTTTCACACAGCGCTGGTCAAGTTTCTAAAGCTTATTTATTCATGTAACAAGTCGGCTCACATTAACAGTGCAATGAAGTTACTGTGAAAATCCCCTAGTTGCCACACTCCGGCGCCTGTTCGGGTACACTGAGGGAGGATTTAGCATGATCAATGCAACTAAGCAGCACGTCTCCTGATCTGTGGGAGGAAACCAGAGCACCCGGAGGAAACCCATGCAGACACGGGGAGAACGTGCAGACTGCGCACAGGCAGTGACCCAAACCGGGGATCAAACCCGGGTCTCTGGAGCTGTGAGGCAGCAGTGCTAACGATTGTGCCACCATGCCTCCCATACATACAAAGAACAAAGGAAAGTACAGCACCGGAACAGGCCCTTCGGCCCTCCAAACCTCTGCCGATCATGAAGCCCGAACTAAACTACAAAAAACAACTTCTGCCCTTACTCAAGACGGTCGGGGTTGAGGACCTTAAAACGATCACTATTACTAAAGAGGTAGTGCTGGGTAGGCTAATGGGACTAAAGGTAGACAAGTCCCCTGGTCCGGATGGAATGCATCCCAGGGCACTAAAAGAAACGGCAGAAGTAATAGCAAATTTATTAGTTGTAATTTTTCAAAATTCACTTGACTCTGGAGAGGTGCCAGCTGATTGGAAACCAGCTAATGTAACGCCACTGTTTAAAATAGGAGGTAGACAAAAGGCAGGTAACTACAGGCCGGTTAGCTTAACATCCGTAGTTGGGAAAATGCTGGAATCTATCATTAAGGAAGAAATAACAGGACACCTGGAAAAGAATGGTTCAATCAAGCAGACGCAGCATGGATTCTTGAAGGGAAAGCCATGTTTGACTAATTTACTGGAATTTTTTGAGGATACGACGAGTGCAGTTGACAGAGGGGAACCGGTGGATCTTGTGTAAATAGATTTCCAGAAGGCTTTCGATCAGGTGCCTCACAAAAGGTTGCTGCATAAGATAAAGGTACACGGAGTTGGGGGTAAAGTGTTAGCGTGGATTGAGGATTGGCTATCTCACAGAAAGCAGAGAGTCGGAATAAATGGGTGCTTTTCCGGTTGGCAATCAGTGACGAGTAGCGTGCCGCAGGGATCGGTGCTGGGGCCTCAACGATTTACCATATACATCGACGATCTGGAGGAGGGGAGTTAGTGTCGGGTAACAAAGTTTGCGGATGATACAAAGGTGAGTGGGAAAGCAAATTGCGTGGAGGACACAGAGAGTCTGCAGAGAGATTTGGATCGGCTAAGTCATTGGGCAAGGATCTGGCAGATGGAGGATAACTTTGGTAAGTGTGAGGTTATCCACTTTGGAAGGAATAATAGTAAAATGGACTCTTATTTAAACAGTGTAAAATTACAACATGCTACTGTGCAGAGGGACCTGGGGGTCCTTGTGCATGAATCACAAAAACTCAGTTTGCAGCTGCAGCAGGTGATCAAGAAGGCAAATGGAATGTTGGCCTTTATCGCGAGAGGGATGGAGTATAAAAACAGGGAGGTCTTGCTGCAACAGTACAGGGTACTGGAGAGGCCGCACTTAGAGTACTGTGTCCAGTTTTGGTCCCCTTATTTAAGAAAGGATATATTAGCTTTGGAGGCGGGACAGAGAAGGTTCACCAGGTCGATTCCGGAGATGAGGGGGTCAGCTTATGAGGAGAGTTTGAGTAGACTGGGCCTGTACTCATTGGAGTTGAGAAGGTTGAGGGGAGATCTTATAGATACATAAAAGATAATGAAGGGGCTAGACAGGGTAGTAGAAGCGAGGTTATTTCCACTTACAATGTAAACAAGAACTAGGGGGCATAGCCTCAAAATATGGGGGAGTCAATTTAGAACAGAGTTGAGGAGGAACTTCTTCTCCCAGAGCGGAGTGAATCTTTGGAATTCTCTGCCCAATGAAGCAGTCGTGGCTACCTCCTTAAATGTGTTTAAGTCACAGATAGATAGATTTTTAACCATTAAGGGAATTAAGCGTTATGGGGAGCGGGCGGGTAAGTGGCACTGAACCCACTATCAGATCAGCCATGATCTTATTGAATGGCGGAGCAGGCTTGAGGGGCTGGATGGCCTACTCCTGCTCCCATTTCTTATGTTCTTATGTTCTAACATTACAGTCTATTGTTGTCAGATTCTGATCCAGTATTGTAACATCCCGTTCTATTCTTCCCAGATCCTGATCCAGTATTGGAACATTCCAGTCTATTGTTCTCTGATTCTGATCCTGTATTGGAACATAACAGTGTATTGTTGTCAGATTCTGCTGCAGTATTGGACCATCCCGGTCCATTGTTCCCTGACTCTGATCCAGCATTGTAACATTACAACCTTTAGTTTTCAGATTCTGATCCATTATTGGAACATTGCAACCTACTGTTCTCAGAATCTGATCCATTATTGGAACATCCCGGTCTATTGTTCTCAGATTCTGATCCAGTACTGGAACATTGCAGTCTAATGTTCTCAGATTCTGATGCAGTTTTGGAATATTACATTCTATTGTTCTCAGATTCTGATCCATTATTGTAACATCCCAGTCATTTGTTCCCAGATTCTAATCCGTATTGGAACATTACAGCTTATAGTTCTCAGATTCTGATCAATTCATGGAACATTGCAGTCTATTGTTCTCAGGTTCTGAACCAGTATTGGAACATTGCAGTGTATGGATCTTAGAATCTTATCCATTATTGGAACATCCCGGTCCAATGTTTCCAACTTCTGATCCATTATTGGAACATTCCAGTCTATTTGTCTCAGATTCTGAACCAGTATTGGAAAATTAGAGTCTATTGTTCCCAGATTCTGATTCATAATGGAACATTACAGTGTATTGTTCTCAGATTCTGATCCATTAATGGAACATCCATTGATATTATTCCCAGACTCTGATCCAGTATTGGAACTTTACAGTCTATTGTTCTCAGATTCTGATCCAGTATTGGAACATTGCAGTCTATTGCTCTCAGTTTCTGATCCAGTATTGGAACATTGCAGTCTTTTGATCTCAAATTCTAATCCAGAATTAGAACATTACAGTCGATTGTTCTCAGATTCTGATCCATTATAGGAAAATTGCAGTCTATTGTTCCCAGATTCTGAACCAGGATTGGAACATTACAACCTATTGTTCTCAGAGTCCGATCCATTATTCGAACATTGCAGTGTATTGTACTCAGATTATGATCCTTTAGTGCAACTTTACAGTCCATTGTTCTCAGATTCTGATCCAGTATTTGTAAGAGGGAGGTCGTGCCTTACAAAATTGGTGGAGCTTTTTGAGGAAGTGACAAAAACAGTTGACGGAGGAAGGGCTGTGGATGTCGTCTATACGGATTTCAGTAAGGCATTTGACAAAGTCCCTCATGGCAGGTTGGTTAAGAAGGTTAAGGCTCATGGGATACAAGGAGAGGTGGCGAGATGGGTAGAGAACTGGCTTGGCCACAGGAAGAAGTTTAATAACACCAGGTTAAAGTCCAACAGTTTATTTGGCAGGAAAAGCCACACAAGCTTTCGGAGCTCCAAGCCCCTTCCTCGGGTGAGGGCTCCGAAAGCGTTTGTGGCTTTTGCTACCAAATAAACCTGTTGGACTTTAACCTGGTGTTGTTAAACTTCTTACTGTCCAACGCCAGCATCTCCACATCTTGGCCACAGGAGACAGAGGGTAGCAGTCGAAGAGTCTTTTTCCGGCTGGAGGTCTGTGACTTTACAGTCTATTGCCCTCAGAATCTGATCCAGTATTGAAACATTGCAGTCGATTGTTCTCAGATTCTGATCCTTTATTAGAACATCCCGGTCCATTTTTCCGACATTGCCATCCATTATTGGAACATGATAGTCTATTGTTCTCGGATTCTGATCCATTATTGGAAAATTGCAGTCGATGTTTCCCTGATTCTGATCCATTATTCGAACATTGCAGTCTATTGTTCTCATAATCTGATCCATTATTAGAGCATCCCGGTCCATTGTTCCCACATTGTCATCCATTATTGGAACACTAGTGTATTGTTCTCAGTTTCTCATCCATTATTGGAAAATCCCTTTCCATTGTTCCCAGACACTGAACCAGTGTTGGAACATTACAGTCTAATATTCTCCGATTCTGGCCCAGTATTGGAACATTGCAGTCTATTGTTCTCAGATTCTGATCCAGTATTGGAACATTACAGTCTGATCCATCATTGCAATATCCAGGTGCACTGTTCTCAGATTCTGATCCAGTATTGGAACATTACAGTCTATTGTTCAGATTCTGATCAACGGTTGGAACATTGGAGTCTATTGTTCTCAAATTCTGCTCCAGTATTGGAACATGACTGTCTATTGATCTCAGATTCTGATCCATCATTGTAATATCCCGGTCCACTGTTCTCAGATTCTGATCCAGTATTGGAACATTGAAGTCTACTATTCCCAGATTCTGATCAATGATTGGAACATTACAACCTATTGTTCTCTGAGTCCGATCCAGTATTCGAACTTTGCAGTGTATTGTTCTCAGATTCTGATGGAGCATTGGAACATTACAATCTATTGTTCACAGATACTGATCCATTATTGGAAATTTGCAGTCTGTTTTTTTCTCAGAGTCTGAACCAGTATTGGAACATTACAGCGTATTGTTCCCAGAGTCCGATCCAGTATTGGAACATTACAATCTATTGTTCACAGATACTGATCCATTATTGGAAATTTGCAGTCTGTTTTTTTCTCAGATTCTGATCCATCATTGTAACATCCCGGTCCATTGTTCTCAGATTCTGATGCAGTATTGGAACATTACGGCCTATTGTTCAGATTCTGATCAACGATGGGAACATCACAGTCTGCTGTTCTCAAATTCTGATTCTTTTATTGGAACATTACCGTTTATTGTTCTTAGAATCTTATCCATTATTGGAACATCCCGGTCCATTGTTTCCAGCTTCTGATCCATTGTTGGAACATGACAGTCTATTTATCTCAGATTCTGAACCAGTATTGGAAAATTACAGTCTATTGTTCTCAGATGCCGATCCAGTATTGGACCATTGCAATCTATTGTTCCCAGATTCTGATCCATAATGGAACATTGCAGTGTATTGTTCTCAGATTCTGATCCAGTATTGGAACATTGCAGTCTATTTTTCTCAGATTCTGATCCATTATAGGAACAGCCCGGACCATTGTTCCCTCATTCTGGTCCATTATTGGAACAATGCAGTCTACTATTCTCAGATTCTTTTCAATTATTCTGACATTGCGGTCGATTGTTCTCAGATTCTGATCCAGTATTGGGACATTACAGTCTATTCATCTCAGATTCTGACCCATCATTGTAATATCCCGGTCCATTGTTCTCAGATTCTGATCCAGTACTGGAACAATAGAGTCTATTGTTCTCAGATTCTGATCCAGTGTTGGAATATTACATTCTATTGTTCTCAGATTCAGATCCATTATTGTAACATCCCGGTCAATTGTTCCCAGATTCTAATCCGTATTGGGACATTACAGACTATAGTTCTCAGTTTCTGATCCATTATTGGAACATTGCAGTCTATTGTTCTCAGACTCTGATCCAGTAATTCAACACTACAGTGTATTGTTCTCCAAATATGATACATTATTGGAAAATCCTGCTCCATTGTTCCCAGATTCTGATCTAGTATTGGAACATTACAGTCTATTGTTCTCAGATTCTGAACGATTATTGGAACATGAGAGTGTGTTTTTCTCAGATTCTGATTCATTGTTGGAACATTACAGTCTATTGTTTTCAGATTCTAATCCAGTGTTGGAACATTACAGCCTATAGTTCTCATATTCTGAACAATTATTGGAACATTGCAGTCTATTGTTCTCAGGTTCTGGCCCAGTATTAGAACATTACAGTCTATTGTTCTTAGAATCGTATCCATTATTGGAACATCCCGGGCCATTGTTTCCAGCTTCTGATCCATTATTGGAACATGACAGTCTTTTTATCTCAGATTCTGAACCAGTATTGGAAAATTACAGTCTATTGTTTTCAGATTCTGATCCAGTATTGTAACATTGCAATCTATTGTTCCCAGATTCTGATCCATAATGGAACATTACAGTGTATTGTTCTCAGATTCTGTTCCAGCATTGGAACATTACAGTCTATTCTTATCAGATTCTCATCAAGTATTGGAACATTGCAGTCTATTTTTCTCAGATGCTGATCCATTATAGGAACAGCCCTCATTCTGGTCCATTATTTGAACATTGCAGTCTATTGTTCTCAGTTTCTGATCAATGATTGGAACATTACAATCTGTTGTTCTCAAATTCTGATCCAGTATTGGAACATTGCATTCCATTGTTCTCAGATTATAATCCTTTATTGGAACATTACAGTCTATTGTTCTCAGATTCTGAACCAGTATTGGAACTTTACAGTCTATTGCTCTCAGAATCTGATCCAGTATTGAAACATTGCAGTCTATTGTTCTCAGATTCTGATCCAATATTGGAACATTGCAGTCTCTTTTTCTCAGATTCTGATCCATTATTGGAACATTGCAGTCTATTCTTCTCAGATTCTGATCCAGTATTGGAATATTACAGTCTATTGATCACAGATTCTATTTTTCTCAGATTCTAATCCATTATAGGAACAACCCGGACCATGGTTCCCACATTCTGATCCAGTATTGGAGCTTTGCAGTCTATTTTTCTCAGATTCTGAACCAGTATTGGAACATTTCAGTCTATTGTTTAGATTCTGATCAATCATTGGAACATTACAGTGTTGTTCTCAAATTATTTTCCATTATTGGAACATTACGGTCTGTTGTTCTCAAATTCTGATCCAGTATTGGAACGTGACAGTCTTTTGTTCTCAGATTCTGATCCATTATTTGAAAATTGCAGTCTATTTTTCTCAAGTTCTGAAGCAGGATTGGAACATTACAGCCTCTTGTTCTCAGAGTGCAATCGATTATTTGAACATTGCAGTGTATTGTTCTCAGATTATGAACCAGTGTTGGAACATTACAGTCTATTGTTCATAGAGTCTGATCCATTATTGGAAAATTGCAGTCTATTTTTCTCAGATTCTGAACCAGTATTTGAACATTGCAGCCTATTGTTCTCAGAGTCCGATCCATTATTCGAACATTGCAGTGTATTGTTCTCAAATACTGATCTAGCATTGGAACATTACAGTCTATTTTTCTCAGATTCTGATCCAGTATTGTAAAATCCCAGTCTCTTGTTCCCAGATTCTAATCCAGTATTGGAATATTACAGCCTATATTTTTCAGATTCTGATCCATTATTGGAACATTGCAGCCTACTGTTCTCAGATTCTGATCCAGTATTGGAACATTGCAGTCTATTTTTCTCAGATTCTGATCCAGTATTGTAAAACCCTGGTCTATTGTTCCCAAATTCTAATCCAGTATTGGAAAATTACAGCCTATAGTTTTGAGATTCTGATCAATTATTGGAACATCCCGGTCTATTGTTCCCAGATTCTGATCCAGTATTGCAACTTTGCAGTCTATTGATCTCAGGTTCCGATAAAGTAAATATGAGAGTGTATTTTTCTCAGCTTCTGATTCATTATTGGAACATTGCAGTCTATTGATTTCAGATTCTGATCCAGTATTGGATCATTATAGTCTAGTGTTCCCAGATTCTAATCTGCATTGGAACATTAAAACCTCTCCTTCTCAGATTCTGATAAATTATTGGAACATTGCGGTCTATTGTTCTGTTTCATATTCAGTATTGGAACATTACAGTGTATTGTTCTTAGAATCCTATCCATTATTGGAACATCCCTGTCCATTGTTTCCAGATTCTGATCCATTATTGGAACATAACAGCCTATTGTTCCCAGATTGTGATCCATTATTGGAACATTACGGTCTGTTATTCTCAGATTCTGTTCCATTATTGGAAAATTGCAGTCCATTTGTCTCAGATTCTGAACCAGTATTGGAAAATTATAGTCTATTGTTTTCAGATTCTGATCCAGTATTGGAACATTGCAGTCGATTGTTCTCAGATTCTGATCCATTACTGGAAAATTGTAGTCTATTCTTCTCAGATTCTGATCCAGTATTGGAATATTACAGTCTATTGATCACAGATTCTATTTTTCTCAGATTCTAATCCATTATAGGAACAACCCGGACCATGGTTCCCACATTCTGATCCAGTATTGGAACTTTGCAGTCTATTTTTCTCAGATTCTGAACCAGTATTGGAACATTTCAGTCTATTGTTTAGATTCTGATCAATCATTGGAACATTACAGTGTTGTTCTCAAATTATTTTCCATTATTGGAACATTACGGTCTGTTGTTCTCAAATTCTGATCCAGTATTGGAACGTGACAGTCTTTTGTTCTCAGATTCTGATCCATTATTTGAAAATTGCAGTCTATTTTTCTCAAGTTCTGAAGCAGGATTGGAACATTACAGCCTCTTGTTCTCAGAGTCCAATCGATTATTTGAACGTTGCAGTGTATTGTTCTCAGATTATGAACCAGTGTTGGAACATTACAGTCTATTGTTCATAGAGTCTGATCCATTATTGGAAAATTGCAGTCTATTTTTCTCAGGTTCTGAACCAGTATTTGAACATTGCAGCCTATTGTTCTCAGAGTCCGATCCATTATTCGAACATTGCAGTGTATTGTTCTCAGATTCTGATCCACTATTGGAACATGACAGTCTATTTTTCTCAGATTCTGATCCAGTATTGTAAAATCCCGGTCTCTTGTTCCCAGATTCTAATCCAGTATTGGAATATTACAGCCCATATTTTTCAGATTCTGATCCAGTATTGGAACATTGCAGTCTATTTTTCTCAGATTCTGATCCAGTATTGTAAAATCCCGGTCTCTTGTTCCCAGATTCTAATCCAGTATTGGAATATTACAGCCCATATTTTTCAGATTCTGATCCAGTATTGGAACATTGCAGTCTATTTTTCTCAGATTCTGATCCAGTATTGTAAAACCCTGGTCTATTGTTCCCAAATTCTAATCCAGTATTGGAAAATTACAGCCTATAGTTTTGAGATTCTGATCAATTATTGGAACATCCCGGTCTATTGTTCCCAGATTCTGATCCAGTATTGGAACTTTGCAGTCTATTGATCTCAGATTCCGATAAAGTAAATATGAGAGTGTATTTTTCTCAGCTTCTGATTCATTATTGGAACATTGCAGTCTATTGATTTCAGATTCTGATCCAGTATTGAAACATTACAGTCTAATGTTCTCAGATTCTGATTCATTATTGGAACATTACAGTCTATTGTTCTCAGATTCTGATCCAGTATAGGAACATTGCAGTCTATTGTTCTCAGATTATGATCCTTTATTGGAACATTACAGTCGATTGTTCTCAGATTCTGATCCATTACTGGAAAATTGTAGTCTATTGTTCTCAGATTCTGATCGATTATTGGAACATCCCTTTCCATTGTTCCCAGACTCTGAACCAGAATTGGAACATTACAGTCTAATATTCAACGATTCTGTTCCAGTATTTGAACATTGAAATCGAATACTCTCAGATTCTGATCCATTATTCGAACATTGCAGTCGAATATTCTCAGATTCTGATCCAGTATTGGAACATTACAGTTTATTGTTCTCAGAATCTGAGCCAGTATTAGAACATTGCACTCATTTGTTCTCAGACTCAGATCAATTATTGGAACATTACAGTCTGTTGTTCTCAAATTCTGCAAAGTTTCAATTCTGAATCAGAATGTGTGAACAACGGTCCGGGGTTGTCCCTATAATGGGTCAGAATCTGAGAGAAATAGACTGCAATGTTCCAATACTGGATTGAATACTGGATTCCAATACTGGATCAGAATCTGAGAACAATAGACTGTAATGTTCCAATAATGTATCAGAATCTGCGAACAATAGAAATGGATGTTCCATTAATGGATCAGAATCTGAGAACAATAGACTGCAATGGTCCAATCCTGGATCAGAATCTGAGAACAAGACACTGCAAAGTTCCAATATTGGATCAGAATCTGGGAACAATGGACCGGGATGTTCCAATAATGGATCAGAATCTGAGATAAATAGGCTACAATGTTTCAATACTGGATCAGAATCTGAAAACAATAGACTGCAATGTTCCAATAATGGATCAGAATCGGAGAACCAAAAGTTGTAATCTTCAAATAATGGATTAGAAAGTGGGAACAATAGACAGGGCTCAATACTGGATCCGAACCTGTGAACAATAGAATGTAATATTCCAACACTGGATCAGAATCTGAGAGCAATAGACTGCAATATTCCAACACTGGATCAGAATCTGAGAGCAATAGATTGTCATGTTCCAATACTGGATCAGAATCTGAGAACAATAAACTGCAATGTCCGAATACTGGATCCGAACCTGTGAACAATAGAATGTAATATTCCAACACTGGATCAGAATCTGAGAGCAATAGACTGCAATATTCCAACACTGGATCAGAATCTGAGAGCAATAGACTGTAATATTCCAATACTGGATCAGAATCTGAGAACAATAAACTGCAATGTCCGAATACTGGATCAGAATCTGTGAACAATACACTGCAATGTTCCAATAATGGATCAGAATCTGAGATCAATAGACAGCAAAGTTTCAATACTGGATGAGAATCTGAGAATAATACATTGTAATGTTTCAATAAAGCATCATAATCTGAGAACAACACACTGTAATGTTCCAATAATTCATCTGAATCTGGGAACACGGGACCAGGATGTGGCAATGACGGATCCGAATCTGAAATCAGTCGACTATTCTGATCCAATACTGGATCAGAATCTGAGAACAATCGACTGCAATGTTCGAATACTGGATCGAACTCTGAGAACAATCGGCTGTAATACAAAGAACAAAGAACAGTACAGCACAGGAAACAGGCCCTTCGGCCCTCCAAGCCTGTGCCGCTCCTTGGTCCAACTAGACAAATCGTTTGTATCCCTCCATTCCCAGGCTGCTCATGTGACTATCCAGGTAAGTCTTAAACGATATCAGCGTGCCTGCCTCCACCACCCTACTTGGCAGCGCATTCCAGGCCCCCACCACCCTCTGTGTAAAAAACGTCCCTCTGATATCCGAGTTATACTTCGCCCCTCTCAGCTTGAGCCCGTGACCCCTCGTGATCGTCACGTCCGACCTGGGAAAAAGCTTCCCACTGTTCACCCTATCTATCCCCTTCATAATCTTCTACACCTCGATTAGATTTCCCCTCATTCTCCGTCTTTCCAGGGAGAACAACCCCAGTTTACACAATCTCTCCTCATAGCTAAGACCCTCCATACCAGGCAACATCCTGGTAAACCTTCTGTGCACTCTCTCTAACGACTCCACGTCCTTCTGGTAGTGCGGCGACCAGAACTGGACGCAGTACTCCAAATGTGGCCTAACCAGCGTTCTATACAGCTGCATCATCACACTCCAGCTTTTATATTCTATACCCCGTCCTATAAAGGCAAGCATACCATATGCCTTCTTCACCACCTTCTCCACCTGTGTTGCCACCTTCAAGGATTTGTGGACTTGCACACCTAGGTCCCTCTGTGTTTCTATACTCCTGATGACTCTGTCATTTATTGTATAACTCCTCCCTACATTATTTCTTCCAAAATGCATCACTTCGCATTTATCCAGATTAAACTCCATCTGCCACCTCTCCGCCCAATTTTCCAGCCTATCTATATCCTGCTGTATTGCCCGACAATGCTCTTCGCTATCCGCAAGTCCAGCCACCTTCGTGTCATCCGCAAACTTGCAGATTACACCAGTTACACCTTCTTCCAAATCATTTATATATATCACAAATAGCAGAGGTCCCAGTACAGAGCCCTGCGGAACACCAGTGGTCACAGACCTCCAGCCGGAAAAGGACCCTTCGACCACTACCCTCTGTCTCCTATGGCCAATGTTCCAATTCTGGTTCACACTGTGAGAAAATAGTGTGCAATTTCCCAATAATGGATCAGAATCCGAGAACAATACATTGCGCTGTTCCAATACTGGATCAGAGTCTGAGAACAATAGGCTGCAATGTTCCAATAATGGATCAGAATCTGAGAACAATAGACTGGGATGTTCCAATACTGGATCAGAATTTCAGAACAACAGACTGTAATATTCCAATAAGTGATCTGAATCTGAGAACAATAGACTGTAATGTTCCAATCATTGAGCAGAATCTGAGAACAATAGATTGTAATGTTCCCATACTGGTTCAGATTCTTAGAACAAGAGACTGCAATGTTCCAATACTGGATCAGAAACGGAGAATATTAGACTGTAATGTTCCAATTCTGGTTCAGAGTCTGGGAACAATGGAAAGGGATGTTCCAATAATGGATCCGAATCTGAGACCAATATACTGTAATGTTGCAATGCTGGATCAGAATCTGAGAACAATCGACTGTAATGTTCCAATAAAGGATCAGAATCTGAGAACAATACACTGTAATGTTCCAATACTGGATTGGAATCTGAGAACAATAGACTGTAATGTTCCAATACTGGATTGGAATCTGAGAACAATAGACTTTAAATTTCCAATACTGGATCAGAGTCTGGGAACAATAGAAACGGATGTTCCATCAATGCAGCAGAATCTGAGAAAAAGAAACTGCAAGTTCCAATACTGGATCAGAATGTGGGAACAATGGTCCTGTTTGTTCCAATACTGGAGCAGAATCTGAGAACAATAGACCGCAATGTTAGAATAATTGAACAGAATCTGAGAATAGTAGACTGCAATGTTCCAATAATGGACCAGAATGTGGGAACAATGGTCCGGGCTGCTCCTATAATGGATCAGAATCTGAGAAAAATAGACTGCAATGTTCCAATACTGGATCAGAATCTGAGAATACACTGTAATGGTCCATTATGAATCAGAATCTGGGAACAATAGATTGCAATGGTCCAATACTGGATCAGAATCTGAAAACAATAGACTGTAATTTTCCAATACTGGATCAGAATCTGAGAACAATAGACTGTAATGTTCCAATAAAGGATCAGAATTTGAGAACAACACTGTAATCTTTCAATCATTGATCAGAATCTAAACAATAGACTGAAATGTTCCAATACTGGATCAGAATCTGAGAACAATGAACCGGGATATTACAATGATGGATCAGAATCTGAGATCATTAGACTGTAATGTTCCAATGCAAGATCAGAATCTGAGAACAATACACTGCAATGTTCGAATAATGGATCGGACTCTGAGAATAATAGACTGCAATTTTCCAATAATGGATCAGAATCTATGAACAATAAACCGTAATGTTCCAACCCTGGATCAGAACCTGAGAACAGTAGACGGCAATGTTCCAATAAAGGATCAGAATCTGAGAACAACAAAGACTGTAATGTTCCAGTCATTGATCAGATTCTGAACAATAGACTGTATTGTTCCAATACTGGATCAGAATCTGAGAAAAAGAGATTACAATGTTCCAATAAAGGATCAGAATTTGAGAACAACAGAATGTAATGTTCCAATCATTGATCAGAATCTGAACAATAGACTGGAATTTTCGAACACTGGATCAGACTCTTTGAACAATTGACCAGGATTTTACAATGATGGATCAGAATCTGAGATCAATCGGCCGTAATGTTCCAATACTGGAGGAGAATCTGAGAACAACAGACCGCAATGTTAGAATAATTGAACAGAATCTGAAAACAATAGACTGCAATGTTCCAATAATGGATCAGAATCTGAGATCAACAGACTGTAATGTTCCAATCATTGATCAGAATCTGAACAATAGACTGTAATGTTCCAATAATGGATCAGAACCTGAGATCAATCGACTGCAGAGTTTCAATAATGGATCAGAATCTGAGAGCAATAGACTGTACTGTTCCAATAAAGGATCATAATCTGAGATCAGGAGAGTGCAATGTTAGAATAATTGAACAGAATCCGAAAACAATAGACTGCACTGTTCAACACTGGATCAGAATCTGAGAACAATCGAACATAGAATACAGAAGCATAGAAAACTACAGCACAAAACAGGCCCTACGGCCCCACAAGTTGTGCCGAACATATCCCTACCTTTTAGGCCTATCTATAACCCCCCATCCTATTAAGTTCCATGTTCTCACCCAGGAGTCTCTTAAAAGACCCTATTGAGTTTGGCTCCACCACCACTGACGGCAGCCGATTCCATCTGCCCACCACCCTCTGTGTGAAAAACGTCCCCCTAACATTTCCCCTGTACCTACCCCCCAGCACCTTAAACCTGTGTCCTCTCGTAGCAGCCATTTCCACCCTGGGAAAAAGCCTCTGAGAGTCCACCCGATCTATGCCTCTCAACATCTTATATACCTCTATTAGATCTCCTCTCATCCTACGTCTCTCCAAGGAGAAACGTCCGAGCTCCCTCAGCCTATCCTCATAAGGCATGCCACTCAATCCAGGCAACATCCTTGTAAATCGCCTCTGCACCCTTTCAGTCTTTTCCACATCCTTCCTGTAATGAGGCGACCAGAATTGAGCACAGTACTCCAAGTGGGGTCTGATGAGGGTCTTATATAGCTGCATCATTATCCCCGGACTCCTGAACTCAATCCCTCGATTAATAAAGGCCAGCACACCATACGCCTTCTTAACCACCTCCTCGACCTGCAGGACCGATTTTAGAGTCATATGGACCCGGACCCCAAGGTCCTTCTGATCCTCTACCGTACTAAGAGTCTTTCCCTTTATATTGTACTCCTTCATCCCATTCGACCTGCCAAAATGGACCACGACGCATTTATCTGGGTTGAAGTCCATCTGCCACTTCTCCGCCCAGTCTTGCATCCTATCTATGTCCCTCTGTAACTTCTGACATCCCTCCAGACTATTCACAACCCCAACAACCTTCATGTCATCGGCAAACATACCAACCCATCCCTCCACTTCCTTATCCAGGTCATTTCTGAAAATGACAAACAGCAAAGGTCCCAGAACAGATCCCTGGGGCACACCACTGGTGACCGACCTCCATTTAGAAAAAGACACAACCATATAGAGTCTGGGAACAATGGAAAGGGATGTTCCAATACTGGATTGGAAGCTGAGAACAATAGAAATGGATGTTCCATGAATGGATCAGAATCTGAGAACAATACACTGTAATGTTCCAATACTGGATTAGAATCTGAGAGAAATAGACTGCAATGTTCCAATAATGGATCAGAATCTGAGAACAATAGACTGGGATGTTCCAATAATAGATAGGATTCGAAGAACAATAGACTGTAATGTTCGAATACTGGATCAGAACCTGAGAACAGCAGACTGCAATGTTTCAATAATTGATCAGGACTTGAGTACTATAGGCTGTAATGTTCCAATACGGATTAGAATCTGAGAAAAATACACTGTCATGTTCTATTACTGGATCAGAATCTGAGAACAATAGTCTGCAATGTTCAAATAATGGATCAGAATCTTAGAACAATAGTCTCTAACATTCCAGTCATGAATCGGAATCTCAGATCAATAAACGGCAATGTTTCAAAACTGGATCAGAATCTGAGAACAAGAGACTGCAATGTTTCAAAACTGGATCAGAATCTGAGAACAAGAGACTGCAATGTTCCAATACTGGATCAGAATGTGGGAACAATGGACCGGAATGTTCCAATACTGGATCAGAATCTGAGAACAATAGGCTGTAATGTTCTTATTATGGACCAGAATCTGAGAACAATAGACTGAAATGTTCCAATACTGGACCAGAATCTGAGAACAATAGACTGAAATCTTCCAACACTGGATCAGAATCTGAGAACAATGCTCTGTAATATTCCAATACTGGATCAGAATCTGAGAACAGTAGGCTGTAATGTTCTAATTATGGATCAGAATCTGAGAGCAATAGCCTGAAATGTTCCAACACTGGATCAGAATCTGAGAACAATAGACTGCAATGTTCCAAAATGGAACATAATCTGAGAACAATACTCTGTAATATTCCAATACTGGATCAGAATTTGAGAACAACAGACTGCAATGTTCCAATAACGGATCAGAATCTGAGAACAATGGACTGTAATGTTCCAATAAAGGATCATAATCCGAGAACAATACTCTGTAAAGTTCCAATACGGGATCAGAATCTGAGAACAATAGGTTGTAATGTTCCAATAATTGATCAGAATCTACGAACAATAGACTGCAATGTTCCAATACTGGATCAGAATCTGAGACAAATAGACTTTAATGTTCCAATACAGGATTAGAATTTGAAATCAACAGACTGCAATGTTCCAATACTGGACCAGAATCTGAGAACAATAGACTGTAATGTTCCAATACTGGATCAGAATCTGAAACAAATAGACTGCAATTTTCTAAAAATGGATCAGAATCTGGGAACAATAGACTGGAATGTTCCAATAATCATAGAAACCCTACAGTACAGAAAGAGGCCATTCGGCCCATCGAGTCTGCACCGACCACAATCCCACCCAGGCCCTACCCCCATATCTACCCACTAATCCCTCCAACCTACGCATCTCAGGACACTAAGGGCAATTTTTAGCATGGCCAATCAACCTAACCCGAACATCTTTGGACTGGGGGAGGAAAGTGGAGCACCCGGAGGAAACCCACGCAGACACGAGGAGAATGTGCAAACTCCATACAGACAGTGAGCCAAGCCGGGATTCGAACTCAGGTCCCTGGAGCTGTGAAGCAGCAGTGCTAACCACTGTGCGATCATGCCGCCGGCAGAACATGGATCAGAAGTTGGAAACAATGGACCGGGATGTTCCAATAATGGATTGGAATCTAAGAACCATACACTGTAATGTTCCAATACTGGTTCAGAACCTAAGAACAGTAGACTGCAATGTTCCAATAATGGATCAGAGTCTGAGAACTATAGGCTGTAATGTTCCAATACGGATTAGAATCTGGGAACAAATGACCGGGATGTTACAATACTGGATCAGAATCTGAGAACAATAGAATATAATATTCCTAAACTGGATCAGAAGCTGAGAGCAAGAGACTGCAATGTTCCAGTACTGGATCAGTATCTGGGAACAATAGACCGGGATGTTCCAATAATGGATCACATTCTGAGAACAATACTCTGTAATGTTACAATATTGGATCAGAATCTGAGAACAATAGACTGCAATGTTCCAATAATGGATCAGAATCTGAGATCAATAGACTGCAAAGTTTCAATCCTGCATCAGAATCTGAGAAAAAGAGACTGCAATGTTCCAATACTGGATCAGAATCTGAGAACAGTAGACTATAATGTTCCAATACTGGATCAGAATCTGAGGACAATAGACTGCAATGTTTGAATACTGGATCGGACTCTGGGAACAAGCGGTTGTAATGTTCCAATACTGGTTCAGACTCTGAGAAAAAAACAGACTGCAAATTTCCAATAATGGATCAGTTTCTGTGAAAAAGAGATTGTAATGTTCCAATACTGGATCAGAATCTGAGAACAATACACTGCAAAGTTCGAATACTGGATCGGACTCTGAGAACAATGGGCTGTAATGTTCCAATCATTGATCAGAATCTGAGAACAATAGACTTCAATGTTCCAATACTGGCTCAAATTCTGAGAACAATAGACTGTAATGTTCCAATCCTGGTTCAGAGTCTGGGAACAATGGAAAGGGATGTTCCAATAATGGATCAGAATCTGAGAACAATACACTGTATTGTTCCAATACTGGATCAAAATCTGAGAACAATAGACTGCAATGGTCCAATAATGGATCTGAATCTGAGAACAATAGACAGTAATGTTCCAATACTGGTTCAGAACCTGAGAAGAATAGACTGCAATGTTCCAATACTGGATCGGAATCTGAGAACAATACGCTGTAATGATCCAATACTGGATTAGAATCTGAGAACAATAGACTGCAATGTTCCATTATGGATCAGAATCTGTGAACAATAGACTGGGATGTTCCAATAATGGATGAGAAGCTGGCAACAATGGACAGGGATGTTCCAATAATGGATAGGATTCGAAGAACAATACACTGTAATGTTCCAATACTGGATCAGAACCTGAGAACAGTAGACTGCAATGTTCCAATAATTGATCAGAATCTGAGAACTATAGGCTGTAATGTTACAATACAGAATAGAATCCGAGAAAAATACACTGTCATGTTCTAATACTGGATCAGCATCTGAGAACAATAGACTCTAACATTCCATAAGACCATAAGACCATAAGACATAGGAGCGGAAGTAAGGCCATTCGGCCCATCGAGTCCACTCCACCATTCAATCATGGTTGATTTCAACTCCATTTACCCGCTCTCTCCCCATAGCCCTTAATTCCTCGAGAAATCAAGAATTTATCAATTTCTGTCTTGAAGACGCTCAACGTCTCGGCCTCCACCGCCCTCTGTGGCAATGAATTCCACAGACCCACCACTCTCTGGCTGAAGAAATTTCTCCTCATCTCTGTTCTAAAGCGACTCCCTTTTATTCTAAGGCTGTGCCCCCGCGTCCTAGCCTCCCCTGTTAATGGAAACAACTTCCCTACGTCCATCCTATCTAAGCCGTTCATTATCTTGTAAGTTTCTATCAGATCTCCCCTCAACCTCCTAAACTCCAATGAATATAATCCCACGATCCTCAGACGTTCATCGTATGTCAGGCCTACCATTCCTGGGATCATCCGTGTGAATCTCCGCTGGAACGGCTCCAGTGCCAGTATGTCCTTCCTGAGGTGTGGGGCCCAAAATTGCTCACAGTACTCCAAATGGGGCCTAACCAGTGCTTTATAAAGCCTCAGAAGTACATCCCTGCTTTTGTATTCCAAGCCTCTTGAGATAAATGACAACATTACTTTTGCTTTCTTAATTACGGACTCAACCTGCAAGTTTACCTTGAGAGAATCCTGGACTAGGACTCCCAAGTCTCTTTGCACTTTAGCATTATGAATTTTGTCACCGTTTAGAAAATAGTCCATGCCTCTATTCTTTTTTCCAAAGTGCAAGACCTCGCACTTGCCCACGTTGAATTTCATCAGCCACTTCTTGGACCACTCTCCTAAACTGTCTAAATCTTTCTGCAGCCTCCCCACCTCCTCAATACTACCTGCCCCTCCACCTATCTTTGTATCATCGGCAAACTTGGCCAGAATGCCCCCAGTCCCGTCATCTAGATCGTTAATATATAAAGAGAACAGCTGTGGCCCCAACACTGAACCCTGCGGGACACCACTTGTCACCGGTTGCCATTCTGAGAAAGAACCTTTTATCCCAACTCTCTGCCTTCTGTCTGACAGTCAATCGTCAATCCATGTTAGTACCTTGCCTCGAATACCATGGGCCCTTATTTTACTCAGCAGTCTCCCGTGAGGCGCCTTGGCAAAGGCCTTTTGGAAGTCAAGATAGATAACATCCATTGGCTCTCCTTGGTCTAACCTATTTGTTATCTCTTCAAAGAACTCTAACAGGTTTGTCAGGCACGACCTCCCCTTACTAAATCCATGCTGACTTGTCTTAATCCGATCCTGCACTTCCAAGAATTTAGAAATCTCATCCTTAACGATGGATTCTAGAATTTTGCCAACAACTGAGGTTAGGCTAATTGGCCTATAATTTTCCATCTTTTTTCTTGTTCCCTTCTTGAACAGTGGGGTTACAACAGCGATTTTCCAATCCTCTGGGACTTTCCCTGACTCCAGTGACTTTTGAAAGATCATAACTAACGCCTCCACTATTTCTTCAGCTATCTCCTTTAGAACTCTAGGGTGTAGCCCATCTGGGCCCGGAGATTTATCAATTTTCAGATCTTTTAGTTTCTCTAGCACTTTCTCCTTCGTGATGGCAACCATATTCAACTCTGCCCCCTGACTTTCCTGAATTGCTGGGATATTACTCATGTCTTCTACTGTGAAGACTGACGCAAAATACTTATTAAGTTCCTCAGCTATTTCCTTGTCTCCCATCACTAGATTACCAGCGTCATTTTGGAGCGGCCCAATGTCTACTTTTGCCTCCCGTTTGTTTTTTTAATGTATTTAAAGAAACTTTTACTATCATTCCTAATGTTACTGGCTAGCCTACCTTCATATTTGATCCTCTCCTTCCTTATTTCTCTCTTTGTTATCCTCTGTTTGTTTTTATAGCCTTCCCAATCTTCTGACTTCCCACTACTCTTTGCCACATTATAGGCTCTCTCTTTTGCCTTGATGCATTCCCTGACTTCCTTTGTCAGCCATGGCTGCCTAATCCCCCCTCTGATAACCATTCTTTTGTTTGGGATGAACCTCTGCACTGTGTCCTCAATTACTCCCAGAAACTCCTGCCATTGCTGTTCTACTGTCTTTCCAATAATGAATCACAATCTCAGATCAATAGACGGCAATGTTTCAAAACTTGATCAAAATCTGAGAACAAGAGACTGCAATGTTTCAATACTGGATCAGAATCTGGGAACGATCGACATGGATTTAATAATACTGGACCAGAATCTGAGAACAATAGACTGAAATGTTCCAAGACTGGATCATAATCTGAGAACAATGCACTGCAATGTTCCAATACCGGATCAGAATATGCGAACAATAGATTGTAATGTCCCAATCCTGGATCAGAATCTGAGAACAATAGACTGCAATGTTCCAATAAAGGATCCTAATCTGAGAGCAATGGACTGTAACGTTTCAATAAAGGATCATAATCTGAGAACAGTACTCTAAAGTTCCAATACGGGATCAGAATCTGAGATCAAAAGATGGTAATGTTTCAATAATAGATCAGAATCTGAGAACAATGGACTGTAATGTTCCAATAAAGGATCAGAATATGCGAACAATAGATTGTAATGTCCCAATACTGGATCAGAATCTGAGAACAATGGACTGCAATGTTCCAATAAAGGATCCTAATCTGAGAGCAATGGACTGTAACGTTTCAATAAAGGATCATAATCTGAGAACAGTACTCTAAAGTTCCAATACGGGATCAGAATCTGAGATCAAAAGATGGTAATGTTTCAATAATAGATCAGAATCTGAGAACAATGGACTGTAATATTCCAATAAAGGATCATAATCCGAGAACAATGGACATTAATGTTCCAATATTGGATCAGAATCTGAGATCAATAGACTGTCATGTTGCACTAAAAGATCATAATTTGAGAACAATAGACTGCAATGTTCGAATAATGGATCGGACTGTGGGAACAATAGGCTGTAATGTTACAATCCTGGTTCAGAATCTGAGAAAGATAGACTGCAATTTTCCTGTAATGGATCAGAATCTGAGAACAATAGACTGGAATATCCCAATATTGGTTCAAAACCGGAGAAAAACAGACTGCAATTTTCCAATAATGGGTCAGAATCTGAGAACAATGGAATGAAAAGTTCCAATAATGGAGCAGAATCTGGAAACAGTGGTCCTGGATGTTCTACGACTGGCTCAGAACCAGAGCATGATAGGCTGCAATGTTCCAATACTGGATCAGAATCAGAGATCAATACACTGTCAATTTCCAATGCGGCATCAGAATCTGGGTACAATAGACCGGGATGTTCCAATACTGGATCAGGTTCTGAGAACAATAGATTGTAATGTCCCAATACTGGATCAGAATCTGAGAACAACAGACTGCAATGTTCGAATAATGGATCGGACTCTGAGAACAATAGACTGTAATGTTCCAATCCAGGTTCAGAATCTGAGAAAAATAGACTGCAGTTTTCCTGTAATGGTTCAGAATCTGAGAACAATAGACTGCAATGTTCCAATACAGGATCAGAATCTGAGAACAATAGACTGCAATGTTCCCATAATGTATCAGAACCTGAGAACGATAGACTGGAATGTTCCAATACCGCATCAGGATCTGGGAATAATAGAACGGGATGTTACAATACTGGATCAGAATCTGACAACAATAGACTGGAATGTTAGAACATAAGAACATAAGAAATAAGAGCAGGAGTAGGCCATCCAGCCCCTCAAGCCTGCTCCGCCATTCAATAAGATCATGGCTGATCTGATAGTGGGTTCAGTTCCACTTACGCGCCCGCTCCCCATAACCCTTAATTCCCATAATGGTTAAACATCTATCTATCTGTGACTTAAACACATTTAAGGAGGTAGCCACGACTGCTTCATTGGGCAGAGAATTCCAAAGATTCACTCCGCTCTGGGAGAAGAAGTTCCTCCTCAACTCTGTTCTAAATTGACTCCCCCATATTTTGAGGCTATGCCCCCTAGTTCCTGTTTACATTGGAAGTGGAAATAACCTCGCTTCTTCTCCCCTGTCTAGCCCCTTCATTGTCATATATGTATCTAAAAGATCTCCCTTCAAGCTTCTAAACTCCAATGAGTACAGGCCCAGTGGATTTTAATGAAGATGTGACGAGGGCGGTTGATGGAGGAGAACCGGTGGATGCGGTGTTTTTGGATTTCCAAAAGGCGTTTGATAAGGTGCCCCATAAAAGGCTGCTGAATCAGATAAGGGCACACGGAGTTGGGGGTCGTGTGTTAAAGTGGATTGGGGACTGGCTATCCGACAGGAAGCAAAGAGTCGGAATAAATGGGTGTTTTTCCGGATGGAGGAAGGTAACTAGTGGCGTGCCGCAGGGATCGGTACTCGGGCCGCAACTGTTTACCATTTATATAGATGATCTGGAGGAGGGGACGGAGTGTAGGGTAACGAAGTTTGCAGACGACACAAAGATAAGTGGAAAAGTGAATCGTGTGGAGGACGGAGAAGATCTGCAGAGAGATTTGGACAGGCTGAGTGAGTGGGCGAGGATATGGCAAATGGAGTATAACGTTGATAAATGCGAGGTTATACACTTTGGAGGAAATAATAACAAATGGGATTACTATCTCAATGGAAACAAATTAAAACATGCTACCGTGCAAAGGGACCTGGGGGTCCTTGTGCATGAGACGCAAAAGCCCATGTCTGCAGGTACAACAGGTGATCAAGAAGGCAAATGGGATGTTGGCCTCTATTGCGAGGGGGATAGAATATAAAAGCAGGGATGTCTTGATGCACCTGTACAGGGCATTGGTGAGGCCGCAGCTGGAATACTGTGTGCTATTGGTCTATTGGTCCCCTTATATGAGGAAGGATATATTGGCATTGGAGGGAGTGCAGAGAAGGTTCACCAGGTTGATACAGGAGATGAGGGGTTTGGATTATGAGGAGAGGCTGAGGAGATTGGGTTTGTACTCGTTGGAGTTTAGAAGGATGAGGGGGGAACTTATGGAGACTTATAAGATAATGCGGGGGCTGGATAGGGTGGAGGCGGAGAGATTCTTTCCACTTAGTAAGGAAGTTGAAACTAGAGTACACAGCCTCAAAATAAAGGGGGGTCGGTTTAAGACAGAGTTGAGGAGGAACTTCTTCTCCCAGAGGGTGGTGAATCTCTGGAATTCTCTGCCCACTGAGGTGGTGGAGGCTACCTCGCTGAATATGTTTAAAGCGCGGATGGATGGATTCCTGAGCGGTAAGGGAATTAAGGGTTATGGGGAGCAGGCGGGTAAGTGGTACTGATCCACGTCAGATCAGCCATGATCTTATTGAATGGCGGGGCAGGTTCGAGGGGCTAGATGGCCTACTCCTGCTCCTATTTCTTATGTTCTTATGTTCTTATGTACTCAATCTCTCCTCATAAGCTGACCCCCTCATCTCCGGAATCGACCTGGTGAACCTTCTCTGTCCCCCCTCCAAAGCTAATATATCCTTTCTTAAATAAGGGGACCAAAACTGGACACAGTACTCTAGGTGCGGCCTCTCCAGTACCCTGTACAGTTGCAGCATGACCTCCCTGCTTTTATACTCCATCCCTCTCACGATAAAGGCTAACATTCCATTTGCCTTCTTGATCACCTGCTGCACCTGCAAACTGAGTTTTTGTGATTCATGCACAAGGACCCCCAGCTCCCTCTGCACAGCAGCATGTTGTAATTCTTCACCGTTTAAATAAGAGTCCATTTTACTATTATTCCTTCCAAAGTGGATAGCCTCACACTTACCAACGTTATACTCCATCTGTCAGATCCTTCCCCACTGACTTAGTTGATCCAAATCTCTCTGCAGACTCTTTCTGTCCTCCACGCGATTTGCTTTCCCACTCATCTTTGTGTCATCCGCAAACTTTGTTACCCTACACTCGCTCCCCTCCTCCAGATCGTCGATGTATATGGTAAATAGTTGAGGCCCCAGCACCGATCCCTGCGGCACGCCACTACTCATTGATTGCCAACCGGAAAAGCACCCATTTATTCCGACTCTCTGCTTTCTGTTAGATAGCCAATCCTCAATCCACGCTAACACTTTACCCCCAACTCCGTGTACCTTTATCTTATGCAGCAACCTTTTGTGAGGCACCTTATCAAATACCTTCTGGAAATCTATTTACACAAGATCCACCGGTTCCCCTCTGTCAACTGCACTCGGCGTATCCTCAAACAATTCCAGTAACTTAGTCAAACATGGCTTTCCCTTCAAGAATCCATGCTGCGTCTGCTTGATTGAACCATTCTTTTCCAGGTGTCCTGTTATTTCTTCCTTAATGATAGATTCCAGCATTTTCCCAACTACGGATGTTAAGCTAACCGGCCTGTAGTTACCTGCCTTTTGTCTACCTCCTTTTTTAAACAGTGGCGTTACATTAGCTGGTTTCCAATCAGCTGGCACCTCCCCAGAGTCCAGTGAATTTTGAAAAATTACAACTAATGAATTTGCTATTACTTCTGTTGTTTCTTTTTGTACGCTGGGATGCATTCCATCCGGACCAGGAGACTTGCCTACCTTTAGTTCCATTAGCCTACCTCTTTAGTAATAGTGATCGTTTTAAGGTCCTCATCCCCGACAGTCCCGGGTAAGGGCAGAAGTTGTTTTTTGTAGTTTAGTTAGGGCATCATGATTGGCATAGGTTTGGAGGGCCGAGGGGCCTGTTCCTGTGCTGTACTTTCCCTTGATCTTTGTTGATTATTGACTACCTTGGATGACACCCTCAGGATGTAGTCTCCTTTACTGACAACTTTGCTTACATTATCATCAAAATGGTCTCACGAATGGACCCTGAGGAAGGGTCACACAGACGTGAAACATTGGCTCTATTCTCTCTCCACAGATACTGTCAGACCTGCTGAGATCTCCCAGCATTTTCTGTTTTTGTATTCATTTACTGACTCCATTTGCTTTCATTCCCACGCAGCGTTCTCCTGTTCAGTTGACATGTAAATGTTGAAATGTTCAGCAAACTGCTGGTTAATTCCTTGAATATTCAGGCAAGTCCCCGAAAAATACATCATTCCTCAATCCATCTCGCGCCAGCTGCCCCATCCTTTACGTCTCTCCTATACATTGCAACAACCCTTTCTTCATCCTCGCCAAGAGTATCGTAACCTTGGCTCATTCCTCTGCCAGGTCACAAGCTCCGCATGAAGCCAAGAGCCAGAGAACCAGTTGGGAGCAGCACACTTGTTTATAAAGCGAGAATTCACAATACAGGAGACGCTGAGGTTGAGAATTGACCATAATGTGGACGTTCCAGAACATCATCCTTCTGTTTGGACTGCTGGATACAGTCATGGGGGGGTAGGGGCTTCGAGGGCCGAAGGGCCTGTTCCGGTGCTGTACTTTCCTTTGTTCTGTGTATGTATGGGTGGCACAATGGTTAGCACTGCTGCCTCACAGCGCCAGAGACCCGGGTTTGATCCCCGGTTTGGGTCACTGCCTGTGTGGAGTCTGCACGTTCTCCCCGTGTCTGCATGGGTTTCCTCCGGGTGCTCCGGTTTCCTCCCACAGATCAGAAGACATGCTGTTTAGTTGCATTGATTATGCTAAATCCTCCCTCAGTGTACCCGAACAGGCGCCGGAGTGTGGCAACTGGGAGATTTTCACAGCAACCTCATTGCACTGTTAATGTGAGCCTACTTGTAACATGAATAAATAAGCTTTAGAAACTTGATCAGCGCTGTGTGAAAAGCAGAGAATGCCTGTCGTACACCATTGTATCAGTCACATTCTCAAAGGGGGCACACATTCAAAAGGAAATCCAAGCACCTCATGCTAAACAGTAACTTGTGGGCAGGAAATGCAGCCTTGGCACAGTCACCATCTCGTACCAGGACTACAGTTATAATGAAATGAAATATGAGCTTTACTAAAAATTGTACATCTTTTACACAAAACGAAACAGTCCAGTGACTAAGCTGGGGCATCATACTCTGCTGCACAGATTGGCAACAGGGCTTCCCTCAGCACCCCTCGTGCTGATGTTGCTGTTATTGCTTTCATCAGAGGGCATGGAACAAGTAACATCTGACTCGATAATTCATGGAAGCCGAAAGTACAGAACACAACTGCATTCTTTGTCAGAAAGGCGCCCGGATTGAGCTTTGCACCATGGGGTTAGTGCTCCCTCACAGCGCCAGGGATCCTGGTTCGAATCCGACCTTGGGTCACTCCAAGTGTGGAGTTGGCACATTCTCTCCGTGTCTTCATGGGTTTCCTCCAGGGGCTCCACTTTCCTCCCACAGTCCAAAGATGTGCAGGTTGGTGCATTGGCTGTGCTAAAAATTGCCCGTTATTGTCAGGGAGACTATCAGGGTGGATGCGTGGGGTTACGGAAATAGGGCCTGGGTGGGATTGTGGTCAGTACAGACTCATCATAAATTGTAACACAGAAACCCAACAGTGCGAAAGAGTCCATTCGGCCCATCGAGTCTGCACCAACAACAATCCCGCCCAGGCCCTATCCCCATAACCCCACATATTTACCCCATGAACTCCTCTAATGTACACATTCTGGACACGAAGGGAAAATTTAGCCTATAATTCACCCCACTGATTTTCTCAATAGATTACAATTATATCGTCTCTTTAATGTAATTAAACAGAACGTAATGAAAAACATGAAACATATTTCTAATCTGAATTTATCATCACAATGAAACACAATTTTAATTGAAAATTGGGGATGAAGTGGAAATGATCGAGAGCTTCAGGTTTCTAGGTGTCCAGATCACCAACAACCTGTCCCGATCCCTCCACACATTCGCTACAGTTAAGAAAACCCACCAACGCTTGTACTTCCTCAGGAGGCTAAGGAAATTTGGCATGTCCACTACGACTCCCAACAACTTTTACAGATGCATCATAGAAAGCATTCTTTCTGTTTGTATCACCGTTCCTGCTCTGCCCAAGGCAGCAGGAAACTATAAACGGTTGTGAATGAAACCTAGTCCATCACTCAAACCAGCCTCCCACCCATTGACTCTGTCTACACTTCCTGCTGCGTCGGGAAAAGCAGCCGGCGTAATCAAGGACCCCACGCACCCCGGATATTCTCTCTTCCACCGACTTCCATCGGGGAAAAGATACAAAAGTTTAAGGCCATGTACCGACGGACGCGACTGCAGCTTCTTCCCTGCTGCCATCAGACTTTTGACTAGACCCATCTTATATTAATAAGGTTACCATATATAATATATATCTATATATTGATACTATATATATGTATATATATATATATATATATATATATATATAATGTAATACCTTATTATTATATTAAGTTGATATTTCTCTAGCTATGATGGTAACACGACATTCTGCATCCTCTCCTTTTTGAAGGGTATGCTTTGTCAGTATAGCTTGCAAGAAACAATGTTTTTCACTGTATACTGATACATGTGACAATAATAAAACAAATCAAATCCAATCATTGCTCCTTCACAGCGCCAGCATTGCAGTGTGTTGTTTGTTTTCTCACCTGTAATTGATTACTCTAATAGGTTGTTCTGCCGAGTCTCAGGAGTGTTTCTGCTGTGTATTAAAGAGAAGACCTTCAGTGTGAGACCTCAGTAAATGGCCATGGTTTACGCCACGGGCAGACAGAAGCCAGAGGGTGGTTGTAGAGAGCTGTTTTTCAAACTGGAGGCCTGTGACCAGTGGTGTGCCTCAGGGATCAGTGCTGGGCCCACTGTTATTGTCATTTACATAAACGATTTGGAAGAGAATATAGGGGGCACGGCTAGTAAGTTTGCAGATGACACCAAGATTGGTGGCATAGTGGACAGTGAAGAACGATATCTCCAATTGCAACGGGATCTTGATCAATTGGCCAGTGGGCGGACGAATGGCAGATGGAGTTTAATTTAGACAAATGCGATGACATGCATTTTGGTAGATTGAACCAGGGCACGACTTACTCAGTTAATGGTAGGGCGTTGGGGAGAGTTACAGAACAAAGAGATCTAGGGGTAAATGTACATAGCTCCTTGAAAGTGGAGTCATAGGTGGACACAGTGGTGAAGAAGGCATTCAACATGCTTGGCTTTATCGGTCAGAACATTGAATATAGTAGTTGGGACGTCTTGTTGAAGTTGTATGAGACATTGGTAAGGCCACACGTGGAATACTGTGTGCAATTCTGGTCATCTTATTACAGAAAGGATATTATTAAACTAGAAAGAGTGCAGAAAAGATTTACTAGGATGCTGCAGGGACTTGATGGATTGAGTTACAAGGAGAGGCTGGATAGACTGGGACTTTTTTCTCTGGAGCGGAGGAGGCTGAGGGGTGATCTTGTAGAGGTCTATGAAATAATGAGGGGCACAGATCAGCGAGATAGTCAATATCATTTCCCAAAGGTAGGGGAGTCTAAAACTAGACGGCATAGTTTTAAGGTGAGAGGGGAGAGATACAAAAGTGTCCAGAGGGGCAATTTTTTCTCACAGAGGGTGGTGAGTGTTTGGAACAAGGTGCAAGAGGTAGTAATAGAGGCGGGTACAATTTTATCTTTTGAAAAGCATTTAGATAGTTACATCTTCATAATGGGTATAGAGGGATACAGGGCAAATCCGGGCAATTGGGATTGGCTTAGGGGTTTTTAAAAAAAGAGCGGCAAGGACAAGTTGGGCCGAAGGGCCTGTTTCCATGCTGTAAACCTCTATGACTCTATGACACCATCGCTTCTCTCAGAAAACACACCGATCCACTATCGGTCAAGCTGGAGCCATTTACTATCCTATTCTCGCTGCCATTGGAGTTCCTGGTAGGTGATTGCAACAGATTAAAGTGGATTTATTCATGACACAAGTGGGCTTACATTAACACTACAATGAAGTTACTGTGAAAATCCCCTAGTCGCCACACTCTGGCTCCTGTTCGGGTACACTGAGGGAGAATTTCGCATGGCCAATGCAACTAACCAGCACGTCTTTCAGACTGTGGAAGGAAACCGGAGGAAACCCACGCAGACATGGGGAGAACCTGCAGACTCTGCACAGGCAGTGGCCCAAGCCGGGAAGTGAACCCGGGTCCCTTGTTCTTGAGGCAGCAGCGCTGTCCACTGTGACACCGCTCCACCCAAAAAAGAGGATACATGACGTCTGCTATGAGGAGGCTCCCTCCCATCACCTCCTAACTTTGGAGAGAGTGAAGTCGCTCCCCGGAGCAGAACACCTGGGCTGATGGAACGGCAGTGGTTCCCTCCTGACCAGAGGGACAGCTCATGGGACCACAGACCCGACCAGCTTCTATAGCTACTGAGGTGTGATGAGGGGCTGCCAGTGATTAGTCTTTGCTGGAATATTACTGTTCAACATTGTCAGTCGGGGTATAGATTACAAAAGCAGAGAGGTCATGCTGGAGTTGTATTAGAGGTATGAGCGTTGGTGAGGCCACGGCTGGAGTACTGTGTACACATTTGGTTGAATCTTTTGAAGGGGTAACCAGGAAGGTAGATGAGGGCAGTGCAGTTGATGTTGTCTATAGACTTTAGCAAAGGCCGTTGACAATGTACCACATGGTAGGTTGTTGCATAAGGTTAAAACTCACGGGATCCAGGGTGAGGTAACTAAATGGATAGAAAATTGGCTTCATGACAGAAGCCAGAGGGCTGTAGAGGGTTGTTTTTCAAACTGGAGGCCTGATACCAGCGGAATGCCTCAGGGATCAGTGCTGGGTCCACTGTTATTTGTCATTTGTATTAATGAGTTGGATGAGAATTTAGAAGGGATGGTTAGCAACTTTGCAGATGATACCAAGATTGGTGGACAGTGAAGAAGGTTATCTCAGATTGCAACGAGATCTTGATCAATTGGGCCAGTGGGCTGACGAATGGCAGATGGAGATTAATTTAGATAAATGCGAGGTGATTCATTTTGGTAGATTGAACCACGGTAGGACTGACTCAGTTAATAGTAGGGCGTTTGGGAAAGTGAAAGAACAAAGACATCTAGGGGTACACGTTCATAGCTCCTTGAAATTGGAGTCACAGATGGATAAGGTAGTGAAGAAGGTTTTTCCCAGATCAGAAGTGACGATCACGAGGGGTCACGGGCTCAAGGTGAGAGGGGCGAAGTATAACTCAGGTATTAGAGGGATGTTTTTTACACAGAGGGTGGTGGGGGCCTGGAATGCGTTGCCAAGTAGGGTGGTGGATGCAGACACGCTGACATCGTTTAAGACTTACCTGGATAGTCACATGCGCAGCCTGGGAATGGAGGGATAAAAACGATTGATCTAGTTGGACCAAGGAGCGGCATAGGCTTAGAGGGCCGAAGGGCCTGTTTCCTGTGCTGTACTGTTCTTTGAAGGCATTCAGCATGCTTGGTTTCATTGGCCACAACGTTGAATACTGTATTTGGGACGTATTGTTGAAGTTGTACAAGACATTAAACATAGAAAAATAGAAACTCTACAGTACAGAAAGTGGCCATTCGGCCCATCGAGTCTGCACCGACCACAATCCCACTCAGGCCCTACCCCCATATTGCTACATATTTACCCACTAATCCCTCTAATCTACGCATCCCAGGACACTATGGGACAATTTTAGCATGATCAATCCACCTAACCCGCACATCTTTGGACTGTGGGAGGAAACCGGGGTACCCGGAGGAAACCCATGCAGACACAAGGAGAATGTGCAAACTCCACACAGACAGTGACCCAAGCCGGGAATCGAACCCAGGTCCCTGGAGCTGTGAAGCAGCAGTGGTAACCACTGTGCTACCGTGCCACACTTGGAATACCGTGTACAGTTCTGGTCACCCTATTAGAGAAAGGATATGATTAAACTAGAAACAGTGCAGAAAATATTTATTAGAATGCTACTGAGCCTTGATGGTTTGAGTTAGAAGGAGAGTCTGGATAGACTGGGACCTTTTTCCCTGGAACGCAGTAGGTTCAGGGGTGATCTTACAGATTTTTATAAAATAATGAGAGGCATAGATGAGCTAGAGAGTCAACATCATTTCCCAAAGGTGAGAGAGTCTAAAACTAGAGGGCATAGGTTTAAGGTGAGACAGGAGAGATACAAAAGTTTCCAGAGGGGCAACCTTTTCACTCAGAGGTTGGTGAGTGTCAGGAGCAAGGTGCCAGTGGCCGTAGTAGAGGCGGGTGCAATTTTGTATTAAAAAAAGACATTTAGAAAGTTGCATGGGTAAGATGGGTATAGAGGAATATGGGCCAAATGCGGGCAATTGGGGCTAGTTTAGTGGTAAAAATTGGGCGGCATGGACAAGTTGGGCCGAAGGGCCTATTTCCATGCTGTAAACCTCGATGACTCATCCACCCTTTATTCTCCATTCTCATCCAAATCAGCTGAAAGAACCTCAAAGCTGAGTGGGATTGTGGTCGGTGCAGACTAGATGGGCCGAACGGCCTCTTTCTGTACTATAGGGTTTCTATGTTTCTATGTTTAATGTCTTGTACAACTTCAACAAGACGTCCCAAATCCAGTATTCAATGTTCTGGCCAATGAAACCAATCATGCGGAATGCCTTCAAAGAACAAAAATCACAGAACAGTACAGCACAGGAAACAGGAGGTTAAAGTCCGACAGGTTTATTTGGTAGCACTGTTGTGCACTTGCAGTCGCTGACACTTCTGCACTCCTGTCCTCTGGGTTCCCTTACCTACCTCAGCAGCCGTCACATCCTCCTGTCCCTGACCACTTTCCAAACTGGAAAGTTTTTTCTGAAGCCGTGTGACCGCCTCCTGAAACAAAGCTTCCAGGTAAAACTTTCCCTCCCTGATATGTTGCAGAGTCAAACTCCAGCTGAATGTCTCTGAGCCGAAGCTCCTCAAGCCGCAGATACTTATTGCAGACATACTTGCTCTGAATAACACCAGTATCCATGAGCACCCACATACTGCAGTCATCACACATCAACTGTCCTGATATACTTCTGATCTTAAACTAACGACTTAATTATTTCATTCAGTTATTTATTTTAGATATTAATAAATCTTATCGCAAAGTGCAGGACAAATTTCAACCTTGGGAAAATGGACCTTGACCACTTACTAGATATTCACCAACAACTCGCCACCTCCCTGTAGAAAAGCAGAAACCAATTCCCACTGGAAAAAACGTTAGAACATACTCCCCACAAGGACCGACAAACAGACAACAGGAAACTACTGGATGCTGAATGAATAGTTTTACAACGTATCAGTTTATCAGCACTACCTTACATCCTCATCTCGAAACTAAATGCTCAGTCAGTCTCACTGTTGTCCCTTCAAATCCATGTCTCACTCTCACCCTGCGCAAACACTGTCTTTGTTTTCACTCCACTCAATGCATTTCCCACTCTCATAATTCACTATTTTCAACCCTTTCAATAAAGAGTGAGCAGAACTGCAGGGAAGGAAGAGGACAGGATGTGATCCTCCAGTGACAGGCACCTTAACAAGCATTGGCAATGCATGTCCTCCTGCTCCACTGTGGGGGAGGCCTTGTTACCAGGGGCTGCAGACATCAGCAAGACCTGCCATGAAAGTCTGAGCCTCCTGATTCAGCTTGATTGTGTCGACCTGGTGCTCACACATGTCATCATCAGAGGTTCAAGGTGCTTCCGTGGTGTGGTGAGACAGTCGGGAAGTGCATATCAAGGTGAGTGATGCCCTGGACATCTGCCTCAGTAAAATATCTTCAGGCCTGATACAATTGTCAGACATTTATTTTGATACTAAAACTCTGTAGATCACATCGATTTGGTTTCCACAACCCGTGTGCCTCTATTGATTGGTCATTTTTAGCATCCTCGCACTCAGCTTGTTGACACCGAAATATAACTCAGCATTAAATACAGAAATCAAACAAATAATCCCCCAATCACCGGGGCTGAGGCAGGTAAGAGGAAAATGCTGCATTAGCAGCAGAATGAACCGGGTTTTACAATGTACAGGTACTGGATCCCGTATCGGAGGCGCTGGGCACTGGACTTGTTCCAGAATTGTGGATTTGGAGTTCTGGATCGCGTGCTTGTAAAACACGGAGAATCAGTGAGAAATAAAGACCCTGAGGCTTTTCTAATTTAATTATTATACTTTTATTATTTCATAATTTTACATATTGCATTGCAACCGAGGGAGAGGCAGCTGTCACACTGACAGATGCTGTGAAAATTGAAGGTTCGGGCTGATTTGGCAGATTTTGTGCCCTATCTGCTGTGTTGATAAAACATGGAGAAGGAATGAGAAATAAAGACGACAAGGCTTTTAGCTCATTATTGTACATTTATTATTTCATCATTTTACAACTCAAATTACAGATCCACTGAGGAAGAGACAGCTGCCATTCAGACACAGGCTGTGAATGTTGACAGTTCAGGGTTTAATGTGTGTCTTTTAAACATGTCCTGCAGCTTAAATTGTTTCAAGTACATGGGGTTTTCTTTCCGAAACACCTTTGTACCTTTTAGACCCACATAATATGCTGCTCTGTAATGAAGCTCTTCTGATCGATGCCATGAATCAGTTCCTCCGTGATCCTTATTCACCTGTCAATAGACAGATTCATCTTCATCATCACCGCTCTCATTCTCTTTATTCTTGGTCAAGACCATGGTGTCTATTCCATTGTGTGGAACTTGGCAGTGAATTTCAGCATTGTTGCCAATATTACAGAATCCTCAACATCTTCTTCATCCAACAGCTGGGCTTCAGCACAGGAAAGTCTTTCAAAAATACCAGCAATATTTACAAAATATCTTTCTTCTCGGACACACGGACACCGTTAAATTCAGGTTTAATTTCTACATCACCAATCAAGGAAATTTCTGGAAGATGGCAGGAAAATGCTGCATTTCTCACAGATGGGAGAGGATTTTACAATGTACAGGAACCAGACCCCATACCTGGGATGTCTTGGATCCAACATGTTCTGATCTTGTGGATTTGGCAGATTTTGGGCTCTTTCAGGCGTGCTTATAAAACATGGGGAAGGAATGAGAAATAGAGACGACAAGGTGTTTAGTTCATTATTTTACATTTATTATTTCATAATTTTACAACTCAAATTACATAACCACCGAGGATGAGATGTCTACCGTACTGAGACAGGTTGTGAATATTGAAGGTTCAGGCACTGACTACACCGTTTAAACATGTCCTGTAGTTTATGGATTCTGGTTTCTGGATGGCATGCTGATAAAACACGGAGAAGGAATGAGAAATAAATACTTTCATTTCATTATTGTACTTTTATTATTTCATAATTTTACAACTCAAATTGCATATCATCTGACGAAGAGAAAGCAGGACTTTCACATTTGCTAATAGATCTTTAGCAACGTTTTCTCCTCAGAGAGATGAAAAACTCTAAATTCAGGTTTAATTTCACCATCACCATTTAGTAACGTGGGAAATGGCTTGAGGTTGTGCCTTCCATTTATCAAACTACCTTGGGGTACCATTGGCCCAGCCTTGGCAGCACTGCAGAGTGCATGGTTCACATTGAATATTACTTGGAATTCCCTCCCACCCAAGCCTCTGTTCAATGCAATGAGCATTTTGTGCATGAATTCAGCCTTGTATCTGGTCGCGATTGCCCGCAAAATGCATTGATCCTTGGGCTGAATGGAGGACGCACATTTGGGCAGAAAATAAGTTCTGAAAACAATGTTCCTGATGAGGAGAAAATAACCATGCAGCTCTCAGGAACCCCCAGAGACCGACACTGAGCCCTGGCTTCAGGGACAAAATGGCTCTCGGACCAATCAAGGGAAATTGGTTGAGTCATCCATGTGCACTGATTGATTGGCCTTGTAAACAACAGGGAAGACTCTGATCCCTTTGAACAATGTAATCTTCTGACTGTTGCCAATAACACATGTTCACATGCCCTGCTCTTTGACCTTCTTCCAATATTATCATGGAAAATTCATCCAAGTATGTCTCTGCAGCTTCATGATCAGTGAAGGTTTCTTCACCATATACTTTCAGCACACACACACACCATGGCAGTTTGTAAACTTGTTCTGCCACCCTGACGCTCAATAACATGGTGTTGTTATGCCCAGTTCTTTATGGAACACTTTCGCTTTGGCCATGGTAATGGATATGTTGCACTCTGACAGTGTATGATTCACTCTAATAACACTTTGTCTACATGGACAGTCTTTAACTGATGGAGGGTTTTCCTATTATCCATTAATTTGGGCACATCACTGTCAGAATAACATTTAATTTCTCCATTTGCTTCTTCAGATCATAAATGGTTGATGTCCCAACACCATTCTATTTGCTTAACCTTTTCCCTGAGGTGCCTTTCTCCAGACGCATCAGTAACTCTACTTTCTGCTTCATCGTCAGTGACCTTTTGTCTTGGTGCTCCTGCCAGCCACGGGACTTTTGACATGAAAAGACTCGTAATAAAGTCTGGAATTATACAGAGAGATACATGTTCGAGCAATGGTTAAACTGCGTGTGCTGATTATGGATATGGGAATCTGGGACTTGACAAAATACTCTGTGCGTCAATTCCAAATTGTATCATGTGGCGTCAGCGTCAAGTGTAATAGGTTTTTGAGACCCTCCTGTTTCTGGGACGCTGGATAAGGGGTCCAGTACCTTTACCAGTTTACAAGGGGGATGATTCTCATTCAAATATACTGCACAGAATTCTAGGAAGTAGCCAAGTAGTGCTGAGGTCAAAGATGGTGGAGACACTTGTGTGGGAATGGTGACTTAAATCCGCTGATGAAATATTAGCCAATGGTTCCAGCGTGAAGAGTGAAATCAGCTTGAGCTATAAGTGTGACACATGCTGCCGGTGTATTTGCAGCAGATGGAGTGTCTGTAGTTTTCCTGTTATTGCACTGCTGGTGAACAATAATCTGATGAGAATTCTACCTCAACATCCAGCCCAGTGTTTGGGAAAATTATGATTCACTAAATTAAAGGAGGGTTGTCCATCAACAACACTCCATTGATATACTTGGCCTCGCAGTATCAAGCTTCATCACCCAGAGTAACAATTGGATCGTGTTTGGGAAAATTATGATTCCCTAAATTAAAGGAGGGTTGTCCTTATTCTTGAAATGAATTGGGATTCTCGATGATGTCTCTGAGGTCAGAATGGCAGCATTTAACACATTTAATTCAACCAAGGCATTAGCACCCTGATTCTGAGTCTGGCATTGATTCACTGAATCTTTGAAAGGAAACATTTCTCAAGAGGATTTGGATTTCATAGCAGGTCATTGCTGAGATCTGCATCAGCTGGATACCGTTTGATCAGCCAGAGGTTCTGATGGCTGAATTGTACAATCCTCTCCTGAGGCTTCAGCAATCACAGGAATGGAGAGGAGAATTGGAAAAGCCGTGTCCACATTTCCCCTCACATCCCGCATGGCTCAGACACTCAGATGGAGCTCTTGCTGTGGGATCTGGTGATTGAAATGAGGTCACATTTGCCAAGGACGGAAGGAAAAGGCCAGCCTCGTAAAACCAGCAGGCATGAATGGAAGTGGCTGAGAAAGTGAGCAGGAACATTGTGGTCCCTCAAACATGGGAAAAGTGTTTCAAGAAGTTCATGGACATCAGGAGGTCAGGAAAGTGCGTGACGTAACTCGCTCAGGAGCCGAGACTCACACTCTTACTTTCCCAGCATTTCCCAGCACAACTGGATAGTAGGGCGGCACGGTAGCACAGTGGTTAGCACTGCTGCTTCACAGCTCCAGGGACCTGGGTTCGATTCCCGGCTTGGGTCACTGTCATTGTGTGAGTTTGCACATTCTCCTCGTGTCTGCGTGGGTTTCCTCCGGGTGCTCCGGTTTCCTCCCACAGACCAAAGATGTGCGGGTTATTTTGATTGGCCACGCTAAAATTGTCCTTAGTGTCCTGAGAAGCGTAGGTTAGAGGGATTAGTGGGTAAATATGTAGAGATATGGGGGTAGGGCCTGGGTGGGATTGTGGTCGGTGCAGATTCGATGGGCCGAATGGGCTCTTTCTGTGCTGTAGGGTTTCTATGATTCTATGAACTCCACAAAACAACACCCCTTACACCTGCATTCATTCCTGTCTCTCCAGACACTTCCTCACATCCTCATCTGAAAAGCCAAGTGCTCACTCAGCCACATCATTGTGTCATCACAGCCATGTCTCACTCTCACCCTGCACTAACACTGACTTTGTTTTCACTCCACTCAATGCATTTCTCACTCTCACAATTCTCTATTCCCATCCCTTTCAGTTTGACTAACAGGTTCTACTACTTCACATATTTATCTAACTTTCCTGTAAAATTTGCAATGTTCTCATCCCTCAACCATTCCCAGTGACACAGCATTTAGATAGAGGTCGGTGGGAAGGTAGCTACAGACCGTCAATTATAAAGAAAAAGACTGGGACACAGAGGATGATGCCGTGAGGAGAATTTCAATTGTCCTCCATTCCTCCTTAGCTTTCTACAGACAATGATTGGTCTTGGGTTGGGATTCGATCTCTCTTCTAATTAATCCACTTGCCTTTGATACTTCATTTCTCATGATTTCACTCTGTGGCAGTTTGGTCAAAACCCCATTTCTGCACATTCACCCTGACACGAACCATGTCCCTGCAGCAGAAGAAGCAATTAGACACAGAAAATACTGGACAGTAACAAGTATAACAACAGGGATTTTATAGCTTCCCTCAAATAGTAAAACCATTCACCCCATAAATACTGAAGATTCTGAGTGTAAAACCGACTGGTTTGTTACATTTCTTGTAATTTTACTGGTGTCAGCTTAGCACGAAAAGCAGAAGATTCCATAAGTTCTGGAGTTGAACAACTTCCAACTTCTTCAAACTATTTCCCAGTTTCTGCCTCCAAAACTTTTCGTGCTAAGTGTCTGAATGAAGAATTTCTTCAACTCTCCACACTTCCTTTCTCACGTCTGAGTGCTCGGTGTTGGTGGAAAATCTGAGCAGCTGAATGTTGATGTGTTCACTCTGCCCTTATTTAGTCATTCCTTCCATCCCGACACTGCATTCAATATCAATCAGTCGCCTCAAGAGGAAGGTTCTCAACTACCTGTAAAAATAAACATTTTACAGCACCAACCTTGTGAGTGCCAGCTGGCTACCAATGTTCCATTGTTCAAGCTCCCTTCGCAAAACAAAGATGTTCAGACCTTCTGCACATCCGCTTTCACTCCTAAAGGGGACAACCAGAGGGTAAGGGTCGGTGCAGCTACATTTCTGTCACCTTGAACGGGGTGTGTGTAGCCTCCTGTCTCTACTTTATCCAGTTTACAAACCCAATGAAATGTGTGATCTCACTGTGATACCACAGTTTCCCTCATCCAGTTAAAGGGCCTCATCCTGATGCGGGTCTTGGGGAAACATCCCTGGGTTTCACTTTGGCCGTCATGATTGAAGGAGCTAGAATGTAAAAACAAATTCAGCGAATAAGAGGAGGGACTGGCCTTAATGAGAATATCAGCCTTCTCCCTGCCACATTCCCCGAGTGAAGGATGAACCCAATGTTCCAACATCCTGTTGAGTTTGTAGAGCTGAATGCTCCAGATCATCAATGATGCCGGAGACATTGATCAGGACCCACTGAGGCTGGGCTTTAATCATTGGCTGGGGAATTGATTGCTGCCAATGGGAAGGTTTACATGGAGCCGATTCCAATTCAGACTGCACTATACATGTTGTTTAGATCCAGACTTTTCAATAAGTCGCTGCCCAAGAGAAGGGCAATAGTTGATGAACCGCTTCTGTTCAGATTTATTATGTACAAGTGGAGGGGAGAGTGGAGAAGGTGGTAAATGTCTTCCTGAACCTTTAGTGTGAGGCACAGTAAAGGAAGGTACTACTGCCCACACTTCAGACTGACGCCAGTAATACAGCTGCAAACATTCACACAGCACGGAGTGAGCACCAAATTCAAGGACAGGTAGCAGCCAGTCAGTGAGAGACATACCTGAGAGCTGGGCTGTGTGACCATCTTTACCCAAGTTCCAGGACCCAGACTATCTATGAGCAACAATATTGAAGATTTATTAGCAACCGCAACTTCAGCTGTTCCATCCTACTCTGCATCAATATTACTGGCTCTGTTATAATCATCACATTGCTCATTATCATGTTCACACATTACATTACAAGGTAATGATATTGAGACAAACCAATCACTTCTTACCCGCCCACCTTCACTCTGAGATCGATCAGGCCGTTAGTAAGAGTCTGTGAGTTCCACTGGAACTGGTTGTGCTGCTGAACCGACTCTGATGTTTAATCTCAAGGTGATGCTCAGTGTGAGAGCGAGGCTTGCTCTGTAATATCATGAAATATCAACCAATCAAGGGCCTTGGCTTGATGGACAAACACCCTTGGGTTTCATTTGGGTCACAATCAGAGTGGGAAGATTATCCGATATATTCTGTCTGACAGTCTGTGCAATGTTTGGAACTCTCTTCCCCAGAAAGTGGTGGAGGACAGGGTCAATGAACATTTTGAAGACAGAAGTAGATAGATTCCTGACTAACAAGGGAGTCAATGGTTCTCAGAGGTCGGCAGAGATAAGACACATTCAGATCAGCTGTGATCTTACTGAATGGCGGCGGAACAGGCTCGAGCGCTCGAATGGGCCACTTCTACTCCTAATTCATATGTTGGTATCAGCTAAAATAAAACCTTTCCATATGGACACAACCCAGTGGACATGGCAGGTAGAGCAATGGTGATGGGATTGATGGCCTTCTCCATGTCCTCCTACTGGGTAAACCATGTTTAAAATTGCTTCGATATCCTTTGAATCAGTGTTTGTGGTTTCTGGGATATGGAGCACTGTAGGGCAGAATACTCGGGATAATCAGTGGTGCCAGCGAACATTGGTCATGATCCATTGGTGCTGGCTTGGTACCAGGGGCAGAGGAGCCAATCAGTGCTGTTGGGAGAAGCTGAACCAAAATCTTGCTGGAATATATGTGTTGTTGTAGCCGAGGATTCACAACGAGTTCAACCGAGAGAAAGGCTGTGGAAGATGAATCATTTTCATTGAGCTCCATTGTGTAGATTCAGTGAGCAGGGGACAGGTATCCAGCTGGAACTTTACAGTGAATCGAGCAAACATTGAACATCTCTGCCAAGCTCTAGAAATCTCCCAGCCAATCCTATAGGAGATGAATCCAATACAGAACAAGGCAACAAAACACAACTATTTCATCTTGCAGCCGTTTAACTGAATTTGTTGGGTCAATAAGAAAATTAAAATTAAAATACAACTATACCTTTCTGGCTACCTTCTCGAAGCTTCTGAAGATTCGGTCTATCATGTACTTTGGTCTGATTTGTTTCACAGCATTTTTGATGGGTTTCAATGGGTGTTCATGTGTTTTAATTGTGGACCCTTTGTGTTTGTGTGCTGTGCGCCAAAATGTCTAGTTTCAGCCATATATAGGCATCAAGTATTTTGTTTGACTGAAACACGTCTGCCCCATGTATCTAGTGGTGATTTGTTTGTCGGGAAATGTATAACTGCCCTTTTACACTTGATAATGTGTCCTGGTGCATCTCTGGTTTCTAATTGTCTGATCTTGAATTTTGTAAAAAACCTGCCTCTCGGCAGACTTGCCTCTGTGCATTTGGACTGAGGTAATCGCAGCTTACCGAGGTCAGTGAGCCTCACATCTGTGGTGGGTAAGTTGTTGGAAAGCATTTTGAGAGACAGGACCTACAGGCATTTAGAGACGCAAGGACTGATTAGGGACAGTCAGCATGGCTTTGTGAGTGGAAAATCATGTCTCACAAATTTGATTCAGTTTTTTTGAATGGGTAACCAAGAAGGTAGATGATGGCAGTGCAGTTGATGTTGTCTGCATGGATTTTAGCAAGGCCTTTGAAAAGGTACCGCATGGTCGGTTGTTGCATAAGGTTAAATCTCACGGGATCCAGGGTGAGGTGTCTCAATGGATATAACATTGGCTTGATGACAGAAGCCAGAGGGTGATTGTCGAGGGTTGTTTTTCAAACTGGAGGCCTGTGACCAGCGGTGTGCCTCTCAGATCAGTGCTGGGTCCACTGTTATTTGTCATTTATATTATTGATTTGGATGAGAATATAGGAGGCATGGTTAGTAAGTTTGTAGATGATACCAAGATTGGTGGCATATTGGACAGTGAAGAAAGTTATCTCCGATTGCAACAGGATTTTGATCAATTGGGCTGACGAATAGCAGATGGATTTGAATTTAGATCAATGCGAGGTGATGCATTTTGGTAGATTGAACCAGGGCAGGACTTGCTCAGTTAATGGTAGGGCACTGGGGAGAGTTACAGAACAAAGAGATCTCGGGGTACATGTTCATAGCTCCTTGGAAGTGGAGTCACAGGTGGACAGAGTGGTGAAGAAGGCATTCGGCATGCTTGGTTTCATTGGTCAGAACATTGAATAAAGGATTTGGGACGTCTTGTTGAAGTTGTACAAGACATTGACAAGGCCACACTTGGAATACTGTGTACACTTCTGGTCACCCTATTGTAGAAAGAATATTATTAAACAAGAAAGACTGCAGGAAAGATTTACGAGGATGCGACCCGGACTTGATGGTTTGAGTTATAAGGAGAGGCTGGATAGACTGGGACTTTTTTCTCGGGAGCGTAGAAGGCTGAGGGGTGATGAGGGGCACAGATTAGCTTGATAGTCAATATATTTTTCCAAAGTTGATGGGTGGCGGGGGGGGGGGGGGGCACGCGGAGAGGGGGGGGGGGGAGGGGGGGTGGTCTAAAACTAGAGGGCACAGGTTCAGGGTGAGAGGCGAAAGATCCAAAGTGTCCAGAGGGGCAATTTTATTCACACAGAGGGTGGTGAGTGTCTGGAACAAGCTGCCAGAGGTAGGAGGAGAGGCGGGTACAATTTTGTGTTTTAAAAAGCATTTAGACAGTTACATGGTTAAGATGGGCATAGAGGGATATAGGCCAAATGCGGGCAATTGGGATTAGCTTAGAACATGGAACAGCACAGCACAGTACAGGCCCTTCGGCCCTCGATGTTGTGCCGAGCTTTCTGCGAAACCAAGATCAAGCTATCCCACTCCCTATCACTCTGGTGTGATCCATGTGCCTATTCAAGAACAGCTTGAAAGTTGCTAAAGTGTCCGACTCCACTATCACAGCAGGCAGTCAATTCCACACCTCAACCACTCTCTGCGTCAAGAACCTACCTCGGACATGCCTCCTATATCTCCCACCATGAACCTTATAGTTATGCCCCCTCGTAACAGCTACATCCATCCGAGGAAATGGTCTCTGAACGTCCACTTTATCTATCCCCCTGATCATCTTATAAACCTCTATTAAGTCGCCTCTCAACCTCCTCCTCTATAAAAAGAAAAGCCCCAGCACCCTCAACCTTTCCTCATGAGACCTAACCTCCAAACCAGGCAGCATCCTGGTAAACCTCCTTTGCACCCTCTCCTAAGCTTCCACATCCTGAGGGACAAGATTTATGAGCATTAAGAGGGGTTTAGTATGCTCAAGAATACTCAGCATGGCTTTGTCAAAGGCAGATCGTGCCTTACGAGCCCGGTGGAGTTCTTTGAAAATGTGACTAAACACATTGACGAAGTGAAAGCGGTAGATGTGGTTTATATGGATTTTAGCAAGGCGTTCGATAAGGTCCCCCATGCAAGGCTTCTCGAAAAAGTGAGAGGGCATGGGATCCAACGGGCTGCTGCCCGGTGGATCCACAACTGGCTTGCCCAAAGGAGGCAGAGAGTGTCTATAGATGGGTCTTTTTCTAATTGGAGGTCGGTCACCAGTGGTGTGCCCCAGGGATCTGTTCTGGGACCCTTACTGGTTGTCATTTTCATAAATGACCTGGATGAGGAAGTGGAGGGATAGTCTGGAGGGATGTCAGAAGTTACAGAGGGACATAGATAGGATGCAAGACTGGGCGGGGAAGTGGCAGATGGACTTCAACCCAGATAAATGCGTAGTGGTCCATTTTGGCAGGTCGAATGGGATGAAGGAGTACAATATAAAGGGAAAGACTCTTAGTACTGTAGAGGATCAGAAGGACCTTGGGGTCCGGGTCCATAGGACTGTAAAATCGGCCCCGGAGGTGGAGGAGGTGGTTAAAAAGGCGTATGGTGTGCTGGCTTTTATCAATCGAGGGATTGAGTTTAGGAGTCCGGGGATAATGATGCAGCTATATAAGACCCTCGTCAGACCCCACTTGGAGTACTGTGCTCAGTTCTGGTCGCCTCATTACAGGAAGGATGTGGAAAAGATTGAAAGGGTGCAGAGGAGATTTACAAGGATGTTGCCTGGATTGAGTGGCATGCCTTATGAGGATAGGCTGAGGGAGCTCGGTCTTTTCTTCTTGGAGAGCCATAGGATGAGAGGAGACCTAATAGAGGTATATCAGATGTTGAGAGGCATAGATCGGGTGGACTCTCAGAGGCTTTTTCCCAGGGTGGAAATGGCTGCTACGAGAGGACACAGGTTTAAGGTGCTGGGGGGTAGGTACAGGGGAGATGTTAAGGGGAAGTTTTTCACACAGAGGGTGGTGGGCGAGTGGAATCGGCTGCCGTCAGTGGTGGTGGAGGCAAACTCAATAGGGTCTTTTAAGATACTCCTGGATGAGTACATGGGACAAAATAGGATGGAGGGTTATAGGTAGGCCTGAAGGGTGGGGATATGTTCGGCACAGCTTGTGGGGCCGAAGGGCCTGTTTTGTGCTTGAGGTTTCTATGTTTCTATCATTCTTATAGTGAGGTGATCAGAACTGCACACAATATTCGAAATGTGGTCTCACCAATGTCCTGTACAGTTACAGCATAACTCCACGGCTCTTAAACTCAAACCCCCTGTTAATAAACGCTAACACACAATAGGCCTTCTTCACGGCTCTATCCACTTGAGTGGCAACCTTCAGAGATCTGTGGATATGAACCCCAAGATCTCTCTGTTCCTCCACATTCCTCAGAACCCTACCGTTGACCCTGTAATCCGCATTCAAATTTGTCCTACCAAAATGAATCACCAGGCATTTGTCAGGGTTAAACTACATCTGCCATTTTTCGGCCCAGCTCTGCATCCTATCTATATCTCTTTGCAGCCTACAACAGCCCTCCACCTCATCCACTCCTCCACCAATCTTGGTGTCATCAGCAAATTTACTGATCCACCCTTCAGTCCCCTCCTCCAAGTCATTGATAAAAATCACAAAAAGCAGGGGACCCAGCACTGATCCCTGTGGTACACCGCTGGTAACTGGTCTCCAGTCTGAAAATTTGCCATCCGCCACCACCCTCTGTCTTCTATGAGATAGCCAGTTACGTATACAATCGGCCAAATTCCCCTCTATCCCACACCTCCTTATTTTCTTCATGAGCCGACCATGGGGAACCTTATCAAACGCTTTACTAAAATCCATGTATATGACATCAACTGCTCTATCTTCATCAACACACTTAGTTACCTCCTCAAAGAATTCAATCAAGTTTGTGACTCAAGACTTACCCTTCACGAATCCGTGTTGACTATCCCGGATTAAGCTGCAACTTTCCAAATGGTCATAAATCCTATCCCTCAGGACATTTTCCATGAGCTTACCGACCACTGAAGTAAGACTAACCGGCCGATAATTACCCTGGTCATTCCTATTTCCTTTCTTGAACAGAGGAACGACATTCGCCACTCTCCAGTCCTCTGACACTATCCCCGTGCACAGTGAGGACCCAAAGATCAAAGCCAAAGGCTCTGCAATCTCATCCCTTGCCTCCCAAAGAATCCTAGGATATTTCTCTGCTGGCCCAGGGGACTTATCGACCATCAGTGTTTTCAAAATTGCTAATGCATCTTCCCTCAGAACATCTACCTCCTCCAGCCTATCAGCCTGTCTCACACTCTCATCCTCAAAAACATGGCCCCTCTCCTTGCTGAACACTGAAGAAGAGTATTCATTCAAAGCCTCTCCTATCTTTTCTGACTCCATGTACACGTTCCCACTCCTGTCCTTAGGGGTTTTTAATAAACGGGCGGCATAGACAAGTTGGGCCGAAGGGCCTCTTTCCATGCTGTAAACCTCTATGACTCCACCTTTCATTCAGGCCACTTTCTGTGCCCTTGTGTCAGTTTTTATGTCAGCTCCCTGTGCTTGTGTTTCTGGCCTCATGGCGGTCTGCAGTGGGTTCCCTTCCAATGATTCTACTTTACTCGAGCAATCGCAGGCTGCTACAAATTCCATTGGGTTCACCAATTCCCTTTAGGGAAGGAAATTTGCCATCAACCTGGTCTTATCTTGATCTGTCCAATGTGAATCCAGACTCAAAGCAATGTGGTTGACTCTCAACTGCTGTGTGAAATGGCCGAGGCAAGCGACTGGGAAATGAGGGGTGAGCAACAGTTCTGGGTTTGTCACTGACACCCACATCCAATGAAATAAATCAAAGAACACATCCCCCATCTTCGATCCGTGTCCCTCTAATTTTAAAAAAAATGCCCATTTACTGGATTCCTTCAACAGAGGGAACAAATTCTCCCTGTCGAATCTATCGTCTTGAAAAAACATTTTAAACACCAGACTAATCATCTATGCAACACATGTTGTGATAATTTGACCTGTTAGTTCTCTGATATCCTCCTGCACCCCCCTCCAGGGCCAATATATCCTGAGTTGTGATGTTCAGGCTGGAACTCAAAACTCCCGATGGGGACTAATGAAGTGAGTGGTGACATTTTGTTTGGCAAATCCTTGGGCTGCATTTAAATGACAATGACTTCCCCGTGCTGCAGCGCAAGGTGTCCATGTGGTCACGTCGCAGAGAACAGGGAGTGCGGACAATGACAGCAATGGGATTCCTCACCGCCGTCTATTGACCTTAAGAAGTTTTTATGCTTGAATCATATTTCACCATTGTTGGTAGTTTCAAAATCAGTTGTTTTAGTGTGACTATCTTCATGTAGTTTGAATTAATGGTATTACATATTGTAGCTGAATTAACAAAAGCCATTTAAAACAAAAACGACACCTGCCATATTGGAAAGCAGTTTAACAACACCAGCTTAAAGTCCAACAGGTTTATTTAGTAGCAAAAGCCACACAAGCTTTCGGCTTTTGCTACCAAATAAACATGTTGGACTTTAACCTGGTGTTGTTAAACTTCTTACTGTGTTTACCCCAGTCCAACGCCGGCATCTCCACATCATTGGAAAGCAGACAGATTAGTTCAACAGACAGCCTTAATTGTGGAACAGTTAAAGGATAACTAATTCATTAAAATATGTGTTAGGTTGGTGTGGTGATCATATCCTCCGCTCCAGAACCATCCCTTCCTCTATTGAGATTAAAGCCCTCTCTCCTTCCCTAGTTATGTAGTTTGCAAGAACGTTGCTGGCAGCAGGTTCAGATGTAGATCATCCCAACGGTACAGCCCCCACTTTCTCCAGAACTGATTTTAATGTCCCACAAGCTGAAACTTACCTCTTCCACCAGTCTTTCAAACCATGTATTCATCTCTCTAATGTGATGTGCACTATGCTAATTTGCACGTGGTTGAGGTAATCATCTCCAGATTATAACCTTGTGTGTTCTGTTGTTTAATTCAGTGTCTGTTTCCTGATAATGTCTGTGCAGAAGCTGCTTCTTCATTCTGCCTATGTCACTGGTACCGACATGGTCCACAACAGTGGGATCCTCCTCACAACCACGGTCATCTCCAGCCAGATGTCCTGAACTCTGGCATGGGGCAGGCAACACAGTCAACTGCACTCTGACTCCTTGTTACAGAGAAAATTGTCAATCCCTCTGATGAAGGAGCAGCACTCCGAAAGCTCGTGCTACCAAATAAACCTGCTGGACTTGAACCTGGTGTTGTGAGAATTCTTACGTTGCCTACCCCAATCCAACGCCGGCATCTTCACATCATCAATGCCTCTCACTATACTGTCACTTACTCCCACTAATTTACTCTGTGCCTCTCCCATCCCAGCCCCTCACCTCCCCCCACGGCCCACTGAACAGCTTCCTATACCACAGTGCCACAGTCAGTCACATCATGTGTGTCCAACTGACGCACATGTTAGACGGCTTGACAGCTCTGGAGCGGTGGGTGAATTCACTTTGGAGCATCCACGATGCTGAAGAAGTCGTGGATATCACGTTCAGTGAGTTGGTGACACCGCAGATAACAGTTACTGAGGGAGATAGAGAATGGGTGACCACCAGACAGAGGAAGAGTCGGAAGGCAGTGTAGGGGTCCCCTGCAATCATCTCCCTCCAAAGCAGATATACAATTTTGGATACTGTTGGGGGAGATGGTTCACCGGGGGAAGGTGGCAGCAGCCAGGTTCATGGCACCCTGGCTGGCTCTGCTGGACAGGAGGGCAGGAAACAGAGTGGCAGAGCGACAGTGATAGGGGACTCAATTGTAAGGGGAACAGACGGGTGTTTCTGTGGATGCAAACAAGACTCCAGGATGGTATGTTGCCTACCTGGTGCAAGGATCAAGGGTGTCTCGGAGCAGCTGCAGGACATTCTGGAGGGGGGAGGGTGAACAACCAGCTGTCGTGGGGCATATCGGCACCGACACTGTAGGTAAAAAATGGGATGAAGTCCGACAAGCTGAATTTAAGGAGTTAGGAGTTAAACTAAAATGTAGGAGCTCAAAGGTAGTAATCTCAGGATTACTTCCAGTGCCACGTGTTAGTCAGAGTAGGAATGTCAGGAGAGCCAAGATGAATATGTGGCTTGAGAGATGGTGCAAGATGGAGGGATTCAAATTCCTGGGACATTGGAACCGGTTCTGAAGGAGATGGGACCAGTACAAAACAGACGGTCTGCACCTGGGCAGGACTGGAACCAATGTCCTGAGGGGAGTGTTTGCTCGTGCGGTTGGGGAGGCTTTAAATTAATGTGGCGCGGGGATGGGGACCGACGCAGGAAGTCAGAGGGAAGTAAAGTGGGGACAGAAACTAAAGGCAGCAAAAGGAAAAGTGGAAGACAGAAAAACCGAAGACAAAAATCAAAAAGGGCCAGAGGACAGAGTACAGAGACTATGGAGAACTCAGTGATTGGCTCCAGTAAAGGGCCAGAGTACAGAGTACAGAGACTGTGGAGAACTCAGTGAACGGGTCCAGTAAAGGGCCAGAGTACAGAGACTGTGGAGAACTCAGTGAATGGGTCCAGTAAAGGGCCAGAGTACAGAGTACAGAGACTGTGGAGAACTCAGTGAATGGGTCATGTAAAGGGCCAGAGTACAGAGTACAGAGACTGTGGGGAACTCAGTGAATGGGTCCAGTAAAGGGCCAGAGTACAGAGTACAGAGACTGTGGAGAACTCAGTGTATGTGTCCAGTAAAGGGCCAGAGTACAGAGACTGTGTAGAACTCAGTGAATGGGTCCAGTAAAGGGCCAGAGTACAGAGTACAGTGACTGTGGAGAACTCAGTGTATGGGTCCCGTAAAGGGCCAGAGTACAGAGTACAGAGATATGGAGAACACAGTGAATGGGTCCCGTAAAGGGTCAGAGTACAGAGACTGTGGAGATCTCAGTGAATGGGTCCAGTAACGGGCCAGAGTACAGAGTACAGAGACTGTGGAGAACTCAGTGAATGGGTCCAGTAAAGGGCCAGAGTACAGAGTACAGAGACTGTGGAGAACTCAGTGAATGGGTCCAGTAAAGGGCCAGAGTACAGAGTACAGAGACTGTGGAGAACTCAGTGAATGGGTCCCGTAAAGAGCCAGAGTACAGAGTACAGAGACTGTGGAGAACTCAGTGAATGGCTCCAGTAAAGGGCCAGAGTACAGAGACTGTGGAGAACTCAGTGAATGCGTCCAGTAAAGGGCCAGAGTACAGAGTACAGAGACTGTGGAGAACCCAGTGAATGGGTCCAGTAAAGGGCCAGAGTACAGAGACTGTGTAGAACTCAGTGAATGGCTCCAGTAAAGGGCCAGAGTACAGAGTACAGAGACTGTGTAGAACTCAGTGAATGGCTCCAGTAAAGGGCCAGAGTACAGAGTACAGAGACTGTGGAGAACTCAGTGAATGGCTCCAGTAAAGGGCCAGAGTAAAGAGTACAGAGACTGTGGAGAACTCAGTGAATGGCTCCAGTAAAGGGCCAGAGTACAGAGTACAGAGACTGTGGAGAACTCAGTGAATGGGTCCTGTAAAGGGCCAGAGTACAGAGACTGTGTAGAACTCAGTGAATGGCTCCAGTAACGGGCCAGAGTACAGAGTACAGAGACTGTGGACAACTCAGTGAATGTGTCCAGTAAAGGGTCAGAGTACAGAGTACAGAGACTGTGGAGAACTCAGTGAATGGGTCCAGTAAAGGGCCAGAGTACAGAGTACAGAGACTGTGGAGAACTCAGTGAATGGGTCCAGTAACGGGCCAGAGTACAGAGTACAGAGACTGTGGACAACTCAGTGAATGTGTCCAGTAAAGGGTCAGAGTACAGAGTACAGAGACTGTGGAGAACTCAGTGAATGGGTCCAGTAAAGGGCCAGAGTACAGAGACTGTGGAGAACTCAGTGAATGGCTCCAGTAAAGGGCCAGAGTACAGAGTACAGAGAGTGTGGAGAATTCAGTGAATGGGTTCTGTAAAGGGCCAGAGTACAGAGTACAGAGACTGTGGAGAACTCAGTGAATGGGTCCTGTAAAGGGCCAGAGAACAGAGTACAGAGACTGTGGAGAACTCAGTGATTGGCTCCAGTAAAGGGGCAGAGTACAGAGTACAGAGACTGTGGAGAATTCAGTGAATGGCTCCAGTAAAGGGCCAGAGTACAGAGTACAGAGACTGTGGACAACTCAGTGAATGGGTCCAGTAAAGTGCCAGAGTACAGAGTACAGAGACTGTGGGGAACTCAGTGAATGGGTCCAGTAAAGGGCCAGAGTACAGAGTACAGAGACTGTGGGGAACTCAGTGAATGGGTCCATTAAAGGGCCAGAGTACAGAGTACAGAGACTGTGGAGAACTCAGTGAATGGGTCCAGTAAAGGGCCAGAGTACAGAGTACAGAGACTGTGGATAACTCAGTGAATGGGTCCAGTAAAGGGCCAGAGTACAGAGTACAGAGACTGTGGAGAACTCAGTGAATGGGTCCAGTAAAGGGCCAGAGTACAGAGTACAGAGACTGTGGAGAACTCAGTGAATGGCTCCAGTAAAGGCAGTAAGAAGTCTCACAACACCAGGTTAAAGTCCAACAGGTTTATTTGGTAAAGGGCCAGAGTACAGAGACTGTAAATTCTCAGAATTGACAGGGTGAACCCCATTATCTTTCTGCTGCATGTGTGTACCATTCCATCCAAGGCTGAGGAGGCCGACGTGAGGTGGAGTGCATAAAACGTTAATCAGTTATCTAAGCAGCCTTTGGCTAAGACGCTGTATAACAGAAACATCGCGTCACCTTGGTTTTCAGCCAGACCTGTTGGGATGAAGGCTGGAATCTGTGTCGACTTTTCCATTATCTTTTATACAAAAACAGCGTGGAAATAATTTAATTTTAACCTTTTGGACGTAAGTAAGAATTCAGTAAAAAGGGGAACAGAAAGCTGAGACTCTGAAGAATACAGCTACACAGTTACACCGGGGGCAGGCACAGTGGGCAGCACTGTTGCGAGAGACCTGGTTTCAATTCCCGGCTTGGGACACTGTCTGTGCAGAGTCTGCATGTTTTTCCCATGTCCGTGTGGAATTCCTCCAGGTGCTGCGGTTTCCTCCCACACTCCAAAGATGTGTAGGTTATTTGGATTGGCCATGGTTAATTGCCGGTTAGTGTCAGGGGAATCAGTCGGGTAAATGCATGGAGTTGCGGGGATAGTGTCCAGGTGGGATTGTTGTCGTGCAGACTCCATGGGCCGAATGGCCTCCTTCTGCACTGTCAGGATTCTATCAACAGTCTTATTCAAATTCCAGTTTGTGAGAATAGTCTTATAAGCACTTTCATAGAATCATAGAACATAGAATATTACAGCGCAGTACAGGCCATTCGGCCCTCGATGTTGCGCCGACCAGTGGTACCAATCTAAAGCCCCTCTAATCTACACTATTCCAATATCATCCATATGTTTATCCAATAACCACTTGAACGCTCTCAACGTTGACGAGTCCACCACTGCTGCAGGCAGGGCATTCCACGCCCTTAGTACTCTCTGAGTAAAGAACCTACCTCTAACATCTGTCCTATATCTCTCACCCCTCAATTTAAAGCTATGTCCCCTCGTGCTAGCCATCACCATCCAAGGAAAAAGGCTCCCACTGTCACCCTATCTAATCCTCTGATCATCTTGTATGCCTCTATTAAGTCACCTCTTAACCTCCTTCTCTCGAACGAAAACAACCTCAAGCCCCTCAGCCTTTCCTCATACGATTTTCCCACCATACCAGGCAACATCCTGGTAAATCTCCTCTGCACCCTTTCCAACACTTCCACATCTTTCCTATAATATGGCGACCGGAACTGTACGCAATACACCAAATGCGGCCGCACCAGAGTTTTGTACAGTTGCAGCATGACCTCCTGGCTCCGAAACTCAATCCCTCTACCAATAAAAGCTAACACACCGTCCGCCTTCTTAACAACCCTATCAACCTGGGTGCCAACTTTCAGGGATCTGTGCACATGGACACCCAGATCCCTCTGTTCATCCACACGACCAAGTATCTTACCATTAGCCCAGTACTCTGTATTCCATAGTATTCATAGAATCCCTGCGGTGCAGAAGGAGGTTATTTGGCCCATCGAGCCCGCACTGACCACATTCCCACCCAGGCCCTATCCCCATAACCCCACATATTTACCCTACTGCCCCCCTGCTAATTTCTTGTCAATTGTCTCTTACAGATATTTATTGATCAAATGCCAGAAATAATACTCAAGGCAAAACTGCTATCACGATATAAAGGGCAAAACACATGAATTCTGACACACTTCCAAAGCACTGTGGAAATTCAAATCTGTGTCCCTCTGAAGGTCTATTTCAATGTCTCAGTGTGTATGGGTGAACATTTCTGTTGTGGTGTCTATTCATGCTAATCTTTCACAATATCTGTGTTTAATTGTGATTCTATTTCACAATCACTTTGTTTGCCTCCGATTCTCCCTATGCCCCAGTGTGTATCTGTGATTCTCTCTCTGTGTCCCTGTGTGTATCTGTGATTCTCTCTCTGTGTCCCTGTGTGTATCTGTGATTCTCTCTCTGTGTCCCTGTGTGTGTCTGTGATTGTCTCTCTGTGTCCCTGTGTGTGTCTGTGATTATCTCTCTGTGTCCCTGTGTGTTCCTGTGACTGTGTGTTCTTGTGTGTTTCTCTATTTAATTTCCCATCTCTCTGTCCATGTATAGTATCTTTGAAAACAAATATAACTTAGTGCACCTCTCGGATATCACCTAAAGCATTCACTCTGTCCACCTCTGTGCAGTTTTCCAACTGAGTGTTCTTTCAGTGAAGGAGCATTTTCCCTCCTGTGACGGCTCCTTACACACCTCCAATGAGTAACCCGGAAGGACAAGGACATTGGATCGATTACAAAATCACCACCTGAAAGTTCATCTCCGAGTCACACACCATCCTGACTTGGAATCTATGTAGTCATTGCTTCACTGTCGCTGAGTCAAATCCAGTAACTCCCTCCTGAACTGCAAGGCCAGCAGGAATGAGCCATCACATGTTGCCCTTGAGAATGTGATGGTGAGCTGCTTTTTGACATTGCTGCTGTCCATTGGGTGTTGGGGAGGAAGTGTCTGGATTTGACTCAGTGACAGCAATGGAACAGTGATAGCGTTCCAAGTCAGCATGGTGTGTGTATTGGAGGTGATGTTGCTGATGGTGATGTTCTCAGTTTCTGCTCTGTCTAGGAATAGTGTTTACTGGTTAGGAAGGTGCTGTTGAAGGAGTCTTGGTGAGTTCCTGCAGTGGATCTTGTTGGTGATATGCACGGCAGTCTGTGATTCTCAGTCTGTGATTCTGCCACACGTCATTACTCTGTGTGTAAATATAATACCCAAGCATTGTTCCTTTGTAAATATGTGATTCTTGTTTCTGTCCCTGTGAGTATCTATGCTTCTCTCTCTCTGTGTCCCTGTGTGTATCTGTGATTCTCTCTCTGTGTGTCCCTGTGTGTATCTGTGATTCTCTCTCTGTGTTCCATTGTGGATCTGTGATTCTCTATCTGTGTCCCTGTGTGTATCTGTGATTCTCTCTCTATGTGTCCCTGTGTGTATCTGTGATTCTCTCTCTGTGTTCCATTGTGGATCTGTGATTCTCTATCTGTGTTCCTGTGTGTATCTGTGATTCTCTCTCTGTGTCCCTATGTGTATCTGTGATTTTCTCTCTGTGTCCCTGTGTGTGTCTGTGATTCTCTCTGTGTGTCCCTGTGTGTATCTGTGGTTCTCTCTCTGTGTCCCTGTGTGTATCTGTGATTCTCTCTCTCTGTCCCTGTGTGTATCTGAGATTCTATCTCTCTGTGTCCCTGTGTGTATCCACTACCAAATCCAATGTGGCCTCACCTCTTGTCGGCCTATCCACATATTGTGTCAGGAAACCCTCCTGCACACACTGCACAAAAACTGCCCCATCTGAACTATTCGACATACAAAGGTTCCAATCAATATTTGGAAAGTTAAAGTCCCCCATGATAACGACCCTGTGACCCCCACACCTCACCATAATCTGCTTAGCAATTTCTTCCTCCACATCTCTATTACTATTTGGGGGCCTATAGAAAACTCCTAACAACGTGACCGCTCCTTTCCTATTTCTAACTTCAGCCCATATTACCTCAGTATACAGATCCCCCTCGAAGTGTCTTTCTGCAGCCGTTAAACTATCCTTGATTAACAATGCCACTCCTCCACCTCTTTTACCAGCTTCCCTACACTTACTGAAACATCTATACCCCGAACGTCCAACTATTCCTGTCCTTGTTCTACCCATGTCTCCGTAATAGCCACAACATCGTAGTCCCAAGTACCAATCCACGCCCCAAGTTCATCTACCTTGTTCCGGATGCTCCTTGCATTGACGTAGACACGCTTCAACCCGCCTTCCTGTCTACTGGTACCCACCCTTGACCTTGATACCTTCCCCAATACCTCACTACCCTCAACACTGACTTCCAGACTACCACTCCTTTTCCCACCCCCTGGACAAATTAGTTTAAACCCCCCTGAAGAGCCGTAACAAATTTCCCTCCCAGGATATTGTTGCCCCTCTGGTTCAGGTGCACCCCGTCCTGTTGGTACAGGTCCCACCTTCCCCAGAAAGTGTTCCAATTATCCACATAGCTGAAACCCTCCCTCCGACACCATCCCTGCAACCACATTGTTTGAACCTTCCAAGCTAAATGAGAATGTGTTCGCGGCTGAGATACAGCAAGCAGACTGAAATTCAAAAAATCAGTGGAGAGACCGCAACGGCAGAATGCTCAACGCTTTTCTTGAGTGAGGTGGGTGTTTAATTATTTGTTGATTTTTTTTCTCTCTGTGAGTTGATGAACAGTGTTTGAAGTTCTCTGTCCCAGTGTCTGTCTCCCGCACGGGCTCCTAGATTGTGTTGTATTATACACTTTATAACAGCAGCTTTAACTTTGCTGACAAAGGAGCATTTTCAATCTGGGTTTTGTCTCCTCTGTGGTTAAACAGCCTGACGCCAACTTGCTCCATCTGTTGTTTATGACGCTTTCCAATTCCCTGGACACCAGCGAGTTTATTGCCCCCGAGACCGACTGAATAACATTTGTTTCCCATTGTGCTGTTTGAGAGGTCAGTTTTAGCAGGTCCTTTGCTGAATTAATAATTTTAAACTAACTCTGAGACTTCAGGAGGGACATAAATCAGCTTTTCCAAAACTAACTCTTGGCTCCGGATGAAACCGTGACTGAAGTGTCAAATATCCTCCCAGAGAAAATAGCTGGGGGGACATTGTCAAAAACCAGAACCTCAGTGAGTCAGGTTCAAACATGGAAAGAAAAAACCTTTTGCATTTCCAGACCAACACGTTAGTCACTGAGTTTTTATAGATACATTTCGGCGGGAGCGAGTATGTGACATTCTCAAAGCCCCAACACAGCACAGAGCACTCAATCCCAGAAATATGTATTATGCCTCTTTTCTGATATTCCATTTGCAGGAAGTTCTCAAATACAGAATTACTGAATTCATCATTAAAATCACCAGACCCTATCGGATATGATCAGCATTATTATAAACAGGAGGTGGAATTTCAAGCTGTCCATTATTCACACCAATAAACTGTCATTCAGGAATGTGTTTGCCATTGTACCAAAGGACAGTTAATAATAATGCATTCCATTTGAACGTGTATTGTTTGTAATGGAGGATTATGGACATTTTCTGAAGACGTGTTCATGGAAGTGTTTTGTCACTCACATGTTGGTGAAATGTCTGCCTTCGCCTATCCCATCACCTGCCTTCCAATCTTGTGTGTGTTTATTCGTTCCACTGAAACCCCTTCCACCAGTCCATGGACACCCATTTGAACCACCTGACATCCTTTTGCATCTATGTTTATTCCCAGGTCTGTTGACTGATCCTGGAACAGAATCGCTTTCTGTGTTGCTGTATCGGCGGATTTGGTTTGACCTGTTTTTGAAGGTCCAGCTTTCTGTGTTATTTTGTTGTGATGTGATTTAATTCCTGTTTAAAGAACGGGGAAAGAACTGCCTTTAGCCGACACAGAATCCAGATTTGTTCAGATTCTGGAAACATGTGTTGTCAGTGGCAACTCACAGACAGACTTTCCACAAGTTTGTTGCTGAAAAACGCCTTTACCCAGGTGCTGCTGCGAGACAATCAAAGGACACGGACTTTTTCGGAGTTTCAAACTTAGTGTTATTAAGAACATTTGCAAGTTAAAGGAAACAGTTCTTATAACAGAAATTCAGTGGACTTTTCTCTAAATCTATCTGAATAAGCACTAAAGAGAGATTTAGACTATTGAGTTGGATGAACAGCCATGATCGAAATGAAATGCGGAGCAGGCTCGAAGGGACAAAAGGCCTCCTCCTGCTGCTGTCTCGATGTTTCTATGTTTAAACTTGCTCTTGTCCTGAATCATAGCTGTTTTGGTATGTTTTCACCTTCCATTTTCAATAGGGCCGGATCCCCACCTGCTGTCCGCTGTGCTGAAAGTCGATGTTTATTTCTTTCCAGGACAAATCTGCTGCAGGATGAAGATGATGGTCACTCTGCAAACACAGTAAGAAGTTTAACAACACCAGGTTAAAGTCCAACAGGTTTATTTGGTAGCAAAAGCCACACAGGCTTTCGGAGCTCCAAGCCCCTTCTTCAGGGGAGTGGGAATTCTGTTCACAAACAGGGCATATAAAGACACAGACTCAATTTACATGAATAATGGTTGGAATGCGAATACTTACTGCTAATCAAGTCTTTAAGAAGCAAAACAATGTGAGTGGAGAGAGCATCAAGACAGGCTAAAAATATGTGTATTGTCTCCAGAGAAGACAGCCAGTGAAACTCTGCAGGTCCACGCAACTGTGGGAGTTACTAATAGTGTGACATGAACCCAATATCCCGGTTGAGGCCGTCCTCGTGTGTGCGGAACTTGGCTATCAGTTTCTGCTCAGCGACTCTGCGCTGTCGTGTGTCGCGAAGGCCGCCTTGGAGAACGCTTACCCGAATATCAGAGGCCGAATAGAGTTTTACTGGCTGTCTTGTCTGGAGACAATACACATCTTTTTAGCCTGTCTTGATGCTCTCTCCACTCACATTGTTTTGTTTCTTAAAGACTTGATTAGTTGTAAGTATTCGCATTCCAACCATTATTCATGTAAATTGAGTTTGTGTCTTTATATGCTCTGTTTGTGAACAGAATTCCCACTCACCTGAAGAAGGGGCTTGGAGCTCCGAAAGCGTGTGTGGCTTTTGCTACCAAATAAAGCTGTTGGACTTTAACCTGGTGTTGTTAAACTTCTTACTGTGTTTACCCCAGTCCAACGCCGGCATCTCCACATCATGACTCTGCAAACAGCCAGGCAGGTAAACGCCGCTGCTTCAGATGGCGGCAAAAGACAGAACTCTGGAAAACCGTGTCATAAACTGTCGGATTGTTTGAACCTTGGACATTAAGGGAGAGTGCACCAGCGGCTGAGGTATTACACACAGATTGAGATTCAGAGGATTCAGTGTCCAGACCGGGAAAGCAGAATGTTCCACTCTTCTGTTGGTTGAGGTGAGTGTTTAATCTTTGTTGATTTTCTCGCACGGATTCTGTTTCTGAAGTGACTACCAGACCTGGAAACTGGTCTGGTCTTTCTGCATTTGGACACGCACTGTTTCAGCATCTAATGATTCACAAATCATGCTGAAGATTGTACAGATATCAGCGAACACCTCCACTTCTGAACATGTGCTGCAAGGGTGGTCACTGATCTGTTTGGTTGATGTGAAGTATTGTTTTGCGGGTTATCCATTCTAATCATATCGTGCAGAGCTCGCAAAGAGTCGCCACGCTGTCGCATCATCTTATAAAAATGGATATGGCCAAACCTCAGTGAGATCCGTTCCGGATTCTCTTTCCAGTCCCTGTAGTATGGCGACTGGTTGCAAGGATTTTAGGGCCTTGTGTCAAAGTCCGGTTTTGAGAATTAAAGGAACACGGCCAACGGGGGAAAGGCAGCTTGAAAATGATCTGAAACAAAAAATGAAGATGGCGACTGGCACAATGGATAGTTGTCCCACATGAATATTTCAATGGAGAGACAGAGATTTAAAGATGACAGAGATTCAGGGGGGTGCAGTGTACATACTGCTCACTCAGGGTGATTTGGAGTTTGAGAGACTTTACTACAACTGCACTGAAGTTTAGTGTTTGGACTGTGCAGAAGGACAATATCTTTGTATCTCAGCCTGTGCTACCTCTGCACTCATTGCAGTTGGTGGACAATGTCGAGGGAGCTTATCCTTGTAAGTGTTTGATGGGCGCAATCTTGTGGGCGATGTAGTCTGAAGGTGAATTATGGGACCATGTCTAATGCTCTGAATTGAACCTGAATTGCGTTTACCGTTGTGTCTGTTTGCAGGGAAAGCAGGTCCGACATCCTGGAGCAGGATGGTCCTGGAAACAAACAGCGGCGTTTACCTGTGTGTCTGTTTTCTGGGGAATCAGATTCTTCATCCTGCAGCAGGATGGTCCTGGAAACAAACAGTGCCGATTTTAAATGGATAGCAGGTGAGGATCCGCCCCTTTTGACAAAGGGAGTTGAAGTCACTCTCCTTATACTAGCGTTCAGGTGAAGAGCAGGAAATGCTTACGTTGACAGTGAAATGTTTAAACATTACGTTTTGAATACATTTAACACTTGTTTCAAATTCATTATATTAAATTCTAATGCGAACAACTAAAATCCATCCAATGATCATTGGAACATCCTATCATTGTCCCTTGTTGAATATGTAGCGACTGTTCACTGGTAATATGCTTTTTAAAATTTCTGAATCAGTTTGGAATGGGGCAAGTGCTGTCCCAGACCTAATCAAAGGGCATGAAGCCAGGCAATTGGTCGCAGTGTCAGGAGGCGGGCATTTTAGGAACAATGGCCAGAAATCTCTCAGCTTCTCAGTTATATGGAAAGGAATAAAGAGAGTTCAGTGAACAAGTACTTGAATTGGGGGAAAGACGATTTCAATATCATAAGACAGTTTCCAGCAAACGTAGACTGGGATCAGTTCCCTACAGGTCAATATATATTTGGAATCTGGATGTCTATTAAAGTGCCAGAGTGAGAATGCAGGGCCCGTTGGTTTTCTCTAGGAGTGAAGAGTAAGTTTGGCAAGTCCAGGGAATCCTGGAAGTCAAGAGGTATCGAGGGTTCCATAAAAGGGAGGAAAAGGAGTAAGTGGTATGTGCAGAGCACGGAAAATGAGGGAGGGTCTCAGCAAGCTGCTGAAAAACCAATCAGGAGGGAAAAGAGGGGCCACAACATATAATTGGCAGACCACATTAAGGAAAACCGCAAGGCATTTTCTCAGTATGTTGGGTGCGAGAGGATGACCAGGGAAAAGTGGGGCCCATAAGAGCACAAAGGAACCTCTGTGCGAGGAGTCAGAGGACGTGGTTGAGGCCGAACATTATTTTTTCATCTTTATACACAGAGGGGAAACATTTTAAACCTGGAGATTTCAGCAGGAACTGTAAGATTCAAGAACACGTTAAGATCAATAAGAAGGAGGGATTGGATGTGTTAGCGGGAATATTGGTGCATAAGCCCCCAGGGCCTGAAGCAATTATACCTCAGTCTTCTGTGGCAGTCACGGAAGGAGATTGCAGGGACACACTGAGGGAGATATCGACATCTTCGCCGAAGTGACCGTGGGATATCTAATGTGATCCCTTGATTCAAGAATGGCAGCAGGGAGTACTGAGGACTAACGTGAACCTGGGGTGCAAGTCCCTTGATCCCTGATGGAGCCGGTGCTGCTAGATATGTTAGTTTAGAAGACATACTGAATGCTTGCCTTCATTATCCAAGACATAGGCTATAGGAGCAGTGGGGTCCAGGCCCATCTCAGATCATTAGTTAATCCACAGATGGAATATTGTGTAAAGTCTGGTCGCCAAACTCTTGGATGGAATAATTCCACTGGAGAGGGCTGAGAGTGAGGTTCAGCAAGGAGTTGTCTGGAACGGGAAATTGCAGCCATTATGGAGAGACAGGGTAATCGGGGTTCACTTTCACTGGAGGCACGGAGGCTGAGGGGAAACTTCATAGAGATACACAAAATTATCAGAAAGGTAGACACGGTATATTGTCAGAATCTCTCCCAATGGCAGAAGCATGGCACAGTGGTTAGCACTGCTGTGTCACAGCACCAAGGAATCCGCTCAGATTCCTGGCGTTTGTCACTGTATGTGTGGAGTTAGCACGTTCTCCCCGTGACTGCCTGGGTTTCCTCCGAGTGCTCCAGTTTCTTCCCACAGTCAGAAAGACGTGCTGGTTAAGTTCATTGACCCGATTAGGCGCCGGAGTGTGGCGACTGGGGGAATTTCACAGTAATTAATTGTAGTGTTAACGTAAGCCTTACTAGTGACGATGAAGTAAACTTTTACTTCATGTGTCTCTGGCAGGTGGGCATGGGAACATGGAGAGGGGAAAGTGGTTAAGAGGGGATATGAGGAAATGTTATTTCACACACAGAATGGTGGGAATATGGAACAGGCGCCTGGACTAGCACTTTAATAGTCAAGGCATAATCCAATACGGATCAAGTGCTGGTAAAGGAGATGATTGCAGATTGGTAATTGATGGCCAGCATGGACATGATGGGCCGAAGGGACTGTTTATGTGCTGACTGACTCTGTAAATCTATGAGAGTTACTGGGAACAGACTAATGGAATAGATTGGAGCTTTGAATCAGAGGTTGTTATTAAGGATCGAATTAAGTTTTGGATAAGAGAATATATTCAGTTTATATTCTCTCCAGATGTAGGTTTAATGCATGAAGAAAGGCCCAAAAAATCCGAAACTGTCGACAATCTGAACACATGTTTGATGTAAGATGAAAAAAGTGGGAATGTCGGAGCAGAATGTATTTGTCCAACGCTCGAACCTCTGCTGACATTTAATGTCATCACCTTGTTTCTGCAATCAAACAAATTATTAACGAGCGATAAACGAAATAAAACTTTCCTATCGAGCAGGGAGAATTCTCAGGTAATATTTCCCCTTTTGGACAGGCGCGGATCAAGAACTTGGGGCAACGTCAGAGAATAAGACTATTTAAAATGATGATGAGTTCGAATTTCCACTCTCAGTGCGTCAGTAGCCTGTTGGTTTCTGTTTTCAGAGAGAGGTGGTGGCGTTGGGGATTGGGGGCGTTGGGGATTGGGGGCGTTGGGGATTGGGGGCGTTGGGGGCGTTGGGGGCGTTGGGGATTTTGGGGTGGGGGTGGGGACAGGGGAGAGTGGTAGGAATGGCGCTAATCCTCGAATACATTCCAAACTGATTCAGATATTTTTTTAAAAACATATTACCAAGGAACAGTCGCGACATTTTCAACTCGGGACAATGATAGGATGTTCCAATGATAATTTGATGGATTTTAATTGTTCGCATTAGAATTTAATTTAGTGAATTTGAAACAAGTGTTAAACATATTCAAAACGTAATGTTTAAACATTTCAGTGTCAAAATAAACATTACCTGCTCTTCACCTGAACGCTAGTACAAGGAGAGTGACTTCGACTTTTTCCGCTGAGGCTCGGGGAGAAAAAAACCAGAGGGCATGGGTTAAGGGTGAAAGGAGAAAAGTTTAAAGGGAATATTAGGGGGGACTTCTTCACGCAAAGAATGGTGGGAGTGTGGAATGAGCTGCCGGATAAAGTGGTAAATGCGGGGTCACTTTTAACATTTAAGAAAAACTTGGACGGGTTCATGAATGAGAGGGGTGTGGAGGGATATGGTCCAAGTGCAGGTCAGTGGGACTAGGCATAAAATGGTTTGGCACAGACAAGAAGGGCCAAAAGGCCTGTTTCTGAGCTGTAATTTTCTATGGTTCTATGGTTCTAACTTCCTTTGTCAATAGGGGCGGATCCTCACCTGCTATCCACTTAAAACCGACACTGTTTGTTTCCAGGACCATTCTGTTGCAGGATGAAGAAGCTGATTCCCTGGAAACAGACACACAGGTAAACGCCGCTGTTTAATTCCGTGCAGGAGACGGGAACAGACTGCAATGAGGAAAATCGGGTCGGAAGTTGTCGGATTGTTTGAACCTTGGAAATTAAAGGAGAGTGTGTTAGCGGCTGAGATACAACAAGCAGACTGAGATACAGAAAATTCAGTGGTGAGACTGGAACGGCAGAATGCTCAACGCCTTTCTTGAGTGAGGTGGGTGTTTAATTATTTGTTGATTTTTTTTCTCTCTGTGAGTTGATGAACAGTGTTTGAAGTTCTCTGTCCCAGTGTCTGTCTCCCGCACGGGCTCCGAGATTGTGTTGTATTATACACTTTATAACAGCAGCTTTAACTTTGCTGACAAAGGAGCATTTTCAATCTGGGTTGTGTCTCCTCTGTGGTTAAACAGCCTGACGCCAACTTGCTCCATCTGTTGTTTGTGACGCTTTCCAATTCCCTGGACACCAGCGAGTCTATTGCCCCCGAGACCGACTGAATAACATTTGTTTCACATCGTGTTGTTTGAGCGGTCAGTTTTAGCAGGTCCTTTGCTGAATTAATAATTTTAAACTAACTCTGAGCCTGCAGGAGGGACATAAATCAGCTTTTCCAAAACTAACTCTTGGCTCCGTATGAAACCGTGACTGAAGTGTCAAATATCCTCCCAGAGAAAATTTCTGGATGGACATTGTCAAAAACCAGAACCTCAGTGAGTCAGGTTCAAACATGTAAAGAAAAAACCTTTTGCATTTCCAGATCAACACGTTAGTCACTGAGTTTTTATAGATACATTTCGGGAGCGAGTATGTGACATTCTCAAAGCACCAACACAGCACAGAGCACTCAATCCCAGAAATATGTATTATGCTGCTTTTCTGATATTCCATTTGCAGGAAGTTCTCAAATACAGAATTACTGAATTCATCATTAAAATCACCAGACCCTATCGGATCTGATCAGCATTATTATAAACAGGAGGTGGAATTTCAAGCTGTCCATTATTCTAACCAATAAACTGTCATTCAGGAATGTGTTTGCCATTGAACCAAAGGACAGTTAATAATAATGCAATTCCATTTCCTCTCCGCTCAACCATCTCCCTCAACACCCCCCTCACCCCTCTCCCTCTCCCCTCAACCCTCTCTCCCTCCCCTCAACCCGCTCCCTCTCCCCTCAATCCTCTGTCCCTCCCCTCAACCCTCTCCCTCTCCCCCAACCCTCTCCCTCTCCCCCAACCCTCTCTCTCACCCCTCAGCCGTCTCCCTCTCCCCTCAACTCTCTCCCTCACCCCTCACCCCTCAACCCTCTCCCTCACCCCTCAACCATCTCCCTCACCCCTCAGCCCTCTCCCTCACCCCTCAACCCTGTCGCTCTCCCCTCAACCCTGTCGCTCTCCCCTCAAACCTCTCCCTCTCCCTCAACTCTCTCCCTCTCCCCTGGAACCTCTCCCTCTTCCCTCAACACTCTCCTTCTCCCCTCAGCACTCTCCCTCTCACCTCAACCCTCTCCCTCTCCCCTCAGACCTCTCCCTCTCCCCTCAGACCTCTCCCTCTCCCCTCAACCCTCTCCCTCTCACCTCAACCCTCTCCCTCTCCCCTCAGACCTCTCCCTCTCCCCTCAGACCTCTCCCTCTCCCCTCAACACTCTCCCTCTCCCCTCAACCCTCTCCCCTCAACCCTCCCCCTCTCCTCTCAACACCCTCCATCTCCCCTCAGCAATCTCCCCCTCCCCTCCGCACTCTCCCTCTCCCCTCCACCCTCTCCCTCTACCCTCAGCACCCTCCCTCTCCCCTCAACCCTCTCCCTCGCCCCTCAACACTCTCCTTCTCCCCTCAGCAATCTCCCCCTCCCCTCCGCACTCTCCCTCCCCCTAAACACTCTCCCTCTCCCCTCAACCCTCCCCCTCTCCCCTCAACCCTCTCCCTCTCCCCTCAGAACTCCCCCTCTCCCCTCAACACTCTCCCTCTCCCCTCCACACTCTCCCTCTCCCCTCCACTCTCAACCGTCTCCACTCAGCACCCTCCCTCCCCCCTCAACACTCTCCCTCTCCCCTCCACTCTCAAACCTCTCCCCTCAGCACTCTCCCTCTCCCCTCAAAACTCTCCCTTTTCCCCCTCAACCCTCTCCCTCTCCCCTCAACACTCTCCCTCCCCCTCAACACTCTCCCCTCAACACTCTCCCCTCAACACTCTCCCTCTCCCCCAACACTCTCCCTCTCCCCTCAACACTCTCCCTCTACCCTCTGCACTCTCCCTCCCCCCAAACACTCTCCCACCCCCCTCAACCCTCTCCCTCACCCCTCAACCCTCTCCCTCTCTCCTCAACACTCTCCCTCTCCGCTCAGCACTCTCCCTCTCCCCTCAGACTCTCCCTCTCCCCTCAACACTCTCTCTCTCCCCCCTCAAAACTCTCCCTCTCCCCTCAACCCTCTCCCTCTCCCCTCAACCCTCTCCCTCTCCCCTCAACCCTCTCCCTCTCCCCTCAATCCTCTCCCTCTCCCCTCAACCCTCTCCCTCTCCCCTCAACCCTCTCCCCTCAACCCTCTCCCTCTCCCCTCAACCCTCTCCCTCTCCCCTCAACCCTCCCCCTCTCCCCTCAACCCTTCTCCCTCTCCCCTCAACCCTCTCCCTCTCTCCTCAACAGTCTCCCTCTCCGCTCAGCACTCTCCCTCTCCCCTCAACCCTCTCCCTCTCCCCTCAACCCTCTCCCTCTCCCCTCAACCCTCTCCCTCTCCCCTCAACCCTCTCCCTCTCCCCTCAACCCTCTCCCTCTGCCCTCAATCCTCTACCTCTCCCTTCAACACTCTCCCTCTCCCCTCAACCCTCTCCCTCTCCCCTCAACCCTCTCCCCTCAACACTCTCCCTCTCCCCCAACACTCTCCCTCTACCCTCAGCACTCTCCCTCCCCCCAAACACTCTCCCTCCCCGCTCAACCCTCTCCCTCACCCCTCAACCCTCTCCCTCTCTCCTCAACAGTCTCCCTCTCCGCTCAGCACTCTCCCTCTCCCCTCAAACTCTCCCTCTCCCCTCAACACTCTCTTTCGCCCCTCAAAACTCTCCCTCTCCCCTCAACCCTCTCCCTCTCCCCTCAACCCTCTCCCTCTCCCCTCAACCCTCTCCCTCTCCCCTCAATCCTCTCCCTCTCCCCTCAACCCTCTCCCTCTCCCCTCAACACTCTCCCTCACCCCTCAACCCTCTCCCTCTGCCCTCAATTCTCTCCCTCTCCCTTCAACACTCTCCCTCTCCCCTCAAACCTCTCCCTCTCCCGTCAACCCTCTCCCTCTCTCCTCAAGCCTCTCCCTCCCCCTCAAGCCTCTCCCTCACCCCTCAACCCGCTCCCCTCAGCACCCTCGCTCTCCCCTCAACCCTCTCCCTCACCCCACAACCCTCTCACTCTCCCCTCAACACTCTCGCTCTCCCCACCCAACACTCCCCTCTCCCCTCAACACACTCCCTCTCGCCTCAGCACTCTCACTCTCCCCTCAACCCTCTCCCCTCAACCCTCTCCCTCACCCCACAACCCTCTTACTCTCCCCTCAACACTCTCGCTCTCCCCACCCAACACTCCCCTCTCCCCTCAACACACTCCCTCTCGCCTCAGCACTCTCACTCTCCCCTCAACCCTCTCCCCTCAACCCTCTCCCTCTCCCCTCAACACTCTCCCTCTCCCCTCAACACACTCCCTCTCCCCTCAACACACTCCCTCTCAACTCAACCCTCTCCCTCTCCCCTCAACACTCTCCCTCTCCCCTCAACATTCTTCCTCTCCCCTCAACCCTCTCCCTCTCCCCTCAACCCTCTCCCTGTCCCCTCAACACTCTCCCTCTCCCCTCAACCCTCTCCCTCTCCCCTCAACCCTCTCCCTGTCCCCTCAGCACTCTCCCAGGGGTGGCACGGTGGCACAGTGGTTGGCACTGCTGCCTCACAGCGTCACGTACCCGGGTTCAATTCCGGGCTTGGGTCACTCTCTGTGTTTCCCCCGTGTCTGCGTGGGTTTCCTGTTGGTCTCCAGTTCCCTCGCAATGTCTCAGAGACTTACTGTCGAGTTGAGTTGACCCGTACAGGTGCCGGCGTCTGACAACTCGGGGAATTTCACAGCAACTTCATTGCAGTGTCAATGTACGCCTTACTTGTGACTAATCAGTAAACTTTACCTCTCCCCTCCACACACTCTCTCTCCCCTCAACACTCCCCTCTCTCACAAAACCCCCCCTCTGAATTCAGCACACCCCGGCACGCATCAGCACTCCCATATTTACACTCCCCCTGTCACATTCACACTCCCCCTGTCACATTCACACTCCCACTCTCACATTCACACTCCCCCTGTCACATTCACACTCCCACTCTCACATTCACACTCCCCCTCTCACATTCACACTCCCCCTCTCACATTCACACTCCCCCTCCTACATTCACACTCCCCCTCTCACATTCACACTCCCCCTGTCACATTCACACTCCCCGTGTCACATTCACACTCCCCCTCTCACATTCACACTCCCCCTCCTACATTCACACTCCCCCTCTCACATTCACACTCCCCCTGTCACATTCACACTCCCCCTGTCACATTCACACTCCCCCTCTCACATTCACACTCCCCCTCTCACATTCACACTCCCCCTCTCACATTCACACTCCCCCTCTCACATTCACACTCCCCCTCTCACATTCACACTCCCCCTCTCACATTCACACTCCCCCTCTCACATTCACACTCCCCCTCCTACATTCACACTCCCCCTCTCACATTCACACTCCCCCTGTCACATTCACACTCCCCCTCTCACATTCACACTCCCCCTCTCACATTCACACTCCCCCTCTCACATTCACACTCCCCCTCTCACATTCACACTCCCCCTCTCACATTCACACTCCCCCTCTCACATTCACACTCCCACTCTCACATTCACACTCCCCCTCTCACATTCACACTCCCCCTCTCACATTCACACTCCCCCTCTCACATTCACACTCCCCCTCTCACATTCACACTCCCCCTCTCACATTCACACTCCCCCTCTCACATTCACACTCCCACTCTCACATTCACACTCCCACTCTCACATTCACACTCCCCCTCTCACATTCACACTCCCCCTCTCACATTCACACTCCCCCTCCTACATTCACACTCCCCCTCTCACATTCACACTCCCCCTGTCACATTCACACTCCCCCTGTCACATTCACACTCCCCCTCTCACATTCACACTCCCCCTCTCACATTCACACTCCCCCTCTCACATTCACACTCCCCCTCTCACATTCACACTCCCCCTCTCACATTCACACTCCCCCTCTCACATTCACACTCCCACTCTCACATTCACACTCCCCCTCTCACATTCACACTCCCCCTCTCACATTCACACTCCCCCTCTCACATTCACACTCCCCCTCTCACATTCACACTCCCCCTCTCACATTCACACTCCCACTCTCACATTCACACTCCCCCTCTCACCTCAACTGCCCCCGCCCCCCTTCATCTGTACTCGACCCCTCTCATCTCAATGTTCCCCCGCCCGCCCGCTTCCAAACTTGCCCTCTCAATCAGAGGATGTTATTTTAAGGTACAACGCAACAGCTACAACACTGATGAAGCAGCTGAAGTTGGTTGTCTGAGGACACGGCACTGGGAACCTCCTGAAGCGACGCCCTGGAACTGAGAAAGTTCTCCTCCAATAAGCATTGCTGTCTATTTAATGCGATTCTATCTCTGTGTTCCTGTGTGTGCCTGTGACTCTCTCTATGAGTCCCTGTGCGTGTCTGTGATTCTCTCTCTGTGTCCCTGTGTGTATCTGTGATTCTCTCTGTGTCCCTGTGTGTACCTGTGATTCTCTCTCTGTGTCCCTTCGTGTATCTGTGATTCTCTCTATGAGTCCCTGTGTGTGTCTGTGATTCTCTCTCTGTGTCCCTGTGTGTTTCTGTGATTCTCTCTGTGTCCCTGTGTGTTTCTGTGATTCTCTCTGTGTCCCTGTGTGTATCTGTGATTCTCTCTGTGTCCCTGTGTGTTTCTGTGATTCTCTCTGTGTCCCTGTGTGTACCTGTGATTCTCTCCCTGTGTCCCATCGTGTATCTGTGATTCTCTCTGTGTCCCTGTGTGTACCTGTGATTCTCTCTGTGTTCCTGTGTGTATGTGTGATTGTCTCTGTGTTCCTGTGTGTTTCTGTGATTCTCTCTCTGTGTCTCTGTGTGGTTCTGTGATTCTCTCTCTGTGTCTCTGTGTGGTTCTGTGATTCTCTCTGTGTTCCTGTGTGTATGTGTGATTCTCTCTGTGTCCCTGTGTGTATCTGTGAATCTCTCTGTGTCCCTGTGTGTATCAGTGATTCGTTCTCTGTGTCCCTGTGTGTATCTTTGATTCTCTCTCTGTGTCCCTGTGTGTATGTATGATTCTCTGTGTCCCTGTGTGTATCTGTGATTCTCTCTCTGTATCCCTGTGTGTATGTATCATTTTCTGTGTCCCTGTGTGTATCTGTGAATCTCTCTGTGTCCCTGTGTGTTTCTGTGATTCTCTCTGTGTCCCTGTGTGTATCAGTGATTCGTTCTCTGTGTCCCTGTGTGTATCTGTGATTCTCTCTCTGTGTCCCTGTGTGTATCTGTGATTCTCTCTGTGTCCCTGTGTGTTTCTGTGATTCTGTCTGTGTCCCTGTGTGTATCAGTGATTCGTTCTCTGTGTCCCTGTGTGTATCTGTGATTCTCTCTCTGTGTCCCTGTGTGTATCTGTGATTCTCTCTCTGTGTCCCTGTGTGTATCTGTGATTCTCTCTCTGTGTCCCTGTGTGTATCTGTAATTCTCTCTCTGTGTCCCTGTGTGTTTCTGTGATTCTGTCTGTGTCCCTGTGTGTATCAGTGATTCGTTCTCTGTGTCCCTGTGTGTATCTGTGATTCTCTCTCTGTGTCCCTGTGTGTATCTGTGATTCTCTCTCTGTGTCCCTGTGTGTATCTGTGATTCTCTCTCTGTGTCCCTGTGTGTATCTGTAATTCTCTCTCTGTGTCCCTGTGTGGTTCTGTGATTCTCTCTGTGTCCCTGTGTGTATCAGTCATTCGTTCTCTGTGTCCCTGTGTGTATCTGTGATTCTCTCTCTGTGTCCCTGTGTGTATGTATGATTCTCTGTGTCCCTGTGTGTATCTGTGATTCTCTCTCTGTGTCCCTGTGTGTATGTATCATTTTCTGTGTCCATGTGTGTATCTGTGATTCTCTCTGTGTCCCTGTGTGTTTCTGTGATTCTCGCTGTGTCCCTGTGTGTATCTGTGATTCTCTCTGTGTCCCTGTGTGTATCTGTGAATCTCTCTCTGTGTCCCTGTATGTATCAGTGATTCTTTCTCTGTGTCCCTGTGTCTATCTGTGATTCTCTCTATGTCACTTCCTTGCTCTATGTCTCTCTCTCTCTCTCTCTCTCTGTTTGGGTCACTCTCTGTCTTTTTCCAGGTCACTGTCTCTTTGTCTCGGTCACTCTCTGTCTGGGACACTCACATTGTCTCTATCTGGGTCACTCTGTCTCTGTTTGGGTCATTCTCTTTCTCTGTGGATCACTCTGTCTATGCCTTGGTCGCTCTCTCTCTCTCTCTCTCTGTAAGTGTCACTCCTTCTCTGTCTGGGTCACTCGCTCCCTCTGCTTTGGTCGCTCTTTCTGCCTGAGTCACTCACTCTCTCTGCTTCGGTCACTTCTCTCACTGCCTCAGTGACTCTCTCTCTGATTGGGTTACTCTCTCTCTCTCTGTCTGGATAACTCTCTCTCTGGGTATATCTCTCTCAGTCTGGTTCACCCACTGTCCGTCTGTGTGTCTCAGTTGTGTTTTGGTCTCATTATCTGTGTGGATCTCTCAATCAGTCTGTCTGTTCTACTTCTGTCGGCAAGTGTGTAATATCTTCTAATTCCCATGTTTGTTATATGCAAATATTAATTTGCTGCACAGAAATGTAGGTACGCTGAAACATTTACATTTCATTTTCCACAATGGGAAATATGTTTTGATCTATGTTTTAAATGTCATGTATTTTGTATAACTTGAATGGGGCGTGGGAGGGGTGTGCAAGACCTTTAATTAAAAGATGGGACCATCTCTCCCACACAGAATTATTATCTGAGCTGCAGCTAGAGAAGAATGTCGATAAAGGAAAAGTAGCTTTAGAAACTACCTAATTCACCCTCTTATTCTCTGTCTGGGTGCACCTCTGTCTGTCTCAGTCCATCTCTGATGCTCTTTGGCTTCGTCTGGATATCTCCAGTATTTCTGTCTGGCTCTCTCAGCCTCTATCTTGCTCACTCCACAGTCTATGTCTGATTCTCTGACTCAGACATGTATCCCTGATTCCCTCTCTGTATCGCTGTGTGTACGTCTGATTCTCTATCAGTGTCTCTGGATGTACGTCTGATTCTCGACCTGAGTCCGTTTGTGTATTTGTGATTTTCTCTCTGTATTCATGTGTGTATCTGTGATTCTCTCTCTACGTCCCTGTGTGTATCTGTGATTCTCTCTCTGTGTCCCTGTGCGTATCTGTGATTCTCTCTCTGTCTCCCTGTGTGTATCTGTGATTCTCTCTCTGTGTGTCCCTGTGTGTTTCTGTGATTCTCTCTCTCTGTGTCCCTTGTGTATCTCTGATTCTCTCTCTGTGCGTCCCTGTGTGTATCTCTGATACTCTGTGTGTGTGTGTGTGTGTCCCGGTGTATATCTGTGATTTTCTCTCTCTGTGTCCCTTGTGTATCTCTGATTCTCTCTCTGTGCGTCCCTGTGTGTATCTCTGATTCTCTGTGTGTGTGTGTGTGTGTGAGTCCCGGTGTATATCTGTGATTTTCTCTCTCTGTGTCCCTGTCTGTTTCTGTGATTCTCTCTGTGTCCCTGTGTGTATCTGTGATTCTCTCTCTCTCTGTGTTCCTGTGCGTTTCTGTGATTTTCTCTGCGTTACTGCGTGTATCTGTGTTTGTCTTTCCCTTTCTGTCCCTGAACAGTGTCTTTAAAAGCAAAGATAACTTAATGAATGACTCGGATATCGCCTTTAACATTCCTTCGGTAACCTCTGCACAGTTTTCCAGCAGTGTGTTCCATCTACAAACTGCAGGGAAGAAGCATTTCCCTCCTGTGACGGCTCCTTACACACCTCCAATCAGTAATCTGGAAGGACAAAGATGTGAGAATCATTATAACGTCACCACCTGAAAGTTCATCTCCGAGTCACACACCATCCTGACTTGGAATCCATATCGTCGTTCCATCACTGTCGCTGAGTCAAATCCAGTAACTCCCTCCTGAACTGCAAGGCCAGCAGGAATAAGCCATCACATGTTGCCCTTGAGAATTTGATGGTGAGCTGCTTTTTGACAATGCTGCTTTCCAGTGGGTGTTGGGGAGGGAGTGTCTGGATTTGACTCAGTGACAGCAATGGAACAGTGATAGCGTTCCAAGTCAGCATGGTGTCTGTATTGGAGGTGATGTTGCTGATGGTGATGTTCTCAGTCTCTGCTCTGTCTAGGAATAGTGTTTACTGGTTAGGAAGGTGCTGTTGAAGGAGTCTTGGTGAATTCCTGCAGTGGATCATGTTAGTCGGACAGACTGCAGTCCCTGTACAATGGTGATGGACGAGGTTAATGTTTATAGTCTGGGATGCGGTGACACTCTAATTCGTCTCTGTACCTGTGGTTAGCTGTGTTTGCTTTTCTGTCAATCCATCTTTGCCTCTAGGTTGCATTCTGTCTCTCTCAACTGTCTGGAACTATGATTCTCCCACACTCCCTTATCTCTGTGCAAATATAATTCCCAAGCATCATACATTTGTTCACGTGTGAATTCTGTTTCTGTCACTGTGTGTGTATGTGTTAATCTCTCTCTGTGTCACGTGTGTATCTGTTACTCTTTCTCTGTGTTTTTGTGTGTACCAGTGATCCTCTCTCTGTGTACCTGTGCACATCTGTGATCTCTTTCCCTCCCTTTTTCACCTGAAATGTGGCTTTAAAAGCAAGGCTAACTTAGTGAACCACTCAAATATCATGGTAAACATGCTCGCTGTCCACCTCTGTGCAATTTTCTGGCATTGTGTACTATCTGCACAAGACAGGGAAGGAGCATTTTCCCTCCTGTGATGGCTCCTTACACACCTCCGATCAGTAACCTGCAAGGACCAGGATATGAGTCATATTACAACATCACCACCTGAAAGTTCATCTCCGAGTCACACACCATCCTGACCTGGAATCCATATTGTCGTTCCTTCAGTGTCGCTGAGTCAAATCCAGTAACTCCCTCCTGAACTGCAAGGCCAGCAGGAATGAGCCATCACATATTGCCCTTGAGAATGTGATGGTGAGCTGCTTTTTGACATTGCTGCTGTCCATTGGGTGTTGGGGAGGAAGTGTCTCGATTTGACTCAGTGACAGCAATGGAACAGTGATAGCGTACCAAGTCAGCATGGTGTGTGTATTGGAAGTGATGTTGCTGCTGGTGATGTTCTCAGTTTCTGCTCTGTCTAGGAATAGTGTTTACTGGTTAGGAAGGTGCTGTTGAAGGAATCTTGGTGAATTCCTGCAGTGGATCTTGTTAGTGGGACAGACTGCAGTCCCTGTACAATGGTGATGGAGGAGGTTAATGTTTACGGTATGGGATGCGGTGACACTCTAATTCCCCTCTGTACCTGTAGTTTGCTGTGTTTGCTTTTCTCTCAATCCATCTTTGCCTCTCGGTTGCATTATGTCTCGCTCACCTGTCTGTAAATGTGATTCTCCCACACTCCCTTATCTCTGTGCAAATATAATTCCCAAGCAGCATACCTTTGTTCACATGTGAATTCTGTTTCTGTCACTGTGTGTGTATGTGTTAATCACTCTCTGTGTCCCTGTGTGTATCAGTGATCCTCTCTGTTTGTCCCCGTGCACATCTGTGATATCCTTCCCTCTCTCGTTCACGTGTACAGAGCCTTTAAAAGCAAAGCTAACTTAGTGAACCACTCAAATATCATGGTAAACATGCTCTCTGTCCACCTCTGTGCAATTTACTGGCAGTGTGTGCTATCTACACAACACAGGGAAGGGGCATTTCCCTCTTGTGATGGCTCCTTACACACCTCCGATCAGTAACCCGCAAGGACCAGGATATGAGACATATTACAACATCACCACCTGAAAGTTCATCTCTGAGTCACACACCATCCTGACCTGGAATCCATATTGTCGTTTCTTCACTGTCACTGAGCCAAATCCAGTAACTCCCTCCTGAACTGCAAGGCCAGCATGAGGGAGCCATCACATATTGCCCTTGAGAATGTGATGGTGAGCTGCTTTTTGACATTGCTGCTGTCCATTGGGTGGTGGGGAGGAAGTGTCTGGATTTGACTCAGTGACAGCAATGGAACAGTGATAGCGTTCCAAGTCAGCATGGTGTGTGTATTGGAGGTGATGTTGCTGCTGGTGATGTTCTCAGTTTCTGCTCTGTCTAGGAATAGTGTTTACTGGTTAGGAAGGTGCTGTTGAAGGAGTCATGGTGAATTCCTGCAGTGGATCTTGTTAGTGGGACAGACTGCAGTCCCTGTACAATGGTGATGGACGAGGTTAATGTTTATAGTCTGGGATGGGGTGACTCCAAATCCCCTCAATACCTGTGGTTTGCTGTGTTTGCTTTTCTCTCAATCCATCTTTGCCTCTCGGTTGCATTCTGTCTCTCTCACCTGTCTGTACCTGTGATTCTCCCACACTCCCTTATCTCTGTGCAAATATAATTCCCAAGCATCATACCTTTGTTCACATGTGAATTCTGGTTCTGTCACTGTGTGTGTATGTGTTAATCTCTCTCTGTGTCACGTGTGTATCTGTGACCCTCTCTCTGTGTCCCTGTGCCCATCTGTGATCTCTTTCCCTCTCTCTTTCACCTGTATAGTGCCTTTAAAAGCAAAGCAAACGTAGTGAACCACTCAGACATCATGCTAAACATGCTCGCTGTCCACTTCTGTGCAATTTTCTGGCATTGTGTACTATCTACACAACACAGGGAAGGAGCATTTTCCCTCCTGTGATGGCTCCTGACACACCTCCGATCAGTAACCTGCAAGGACCAGGATATGAGACACATTACAACATCACCACCTGAAAGTTCATCTCCGAGTCACACACCATCCTGACGTGGAATCCATATTGTCGTTCCTTCACTGTCGCTGAGTCAAATCCAGTAACTCCCTCCTGAAGTGCAAGGCCGGCAGGAATGCGCCATCACATATTGCCCTTGAGAATGTGATGGTGAGCTGCTTTTTGACATTGCTGCTGTCAATTGGGTGTTGGGGAGGAAGTGTCTGGATTTGACTCAGTGACAGCAATGGAACAGTGATAGCGTTCCAAGTCAGCATGGTGTGTGTATTGGAGGTGATGCTGCTGGTGATGTTCTCAGTTTCTGCTCTGTCTAGGAATAGTGTTTACTGGTTAGGAAGGTGCTGTTGAAGGAGTCTTGGTGAGTTCGTGCAGTGGATCTTGTTAGTGTGACAGACTGCAGTCCCTGTACAATGGTGATGGAGGAGGTTAATGTTTATTAGATGTGATGGGTTGACACTCTAATTCCCCTCTGTACCTGTGGTTTGCAGTGTTTGCTTTTCACTCAATCCATCTTTGCCCCTCGGTTGCATTCTGTCTCTCTCACCTGTCTGAAGCTGTGATTCTCCCACACTCCCTTATCTCTGTGCAAATATAATTCTCAAGCATCATACTAATGTTCACATGTGAATTCTGTTTCTGTCACTGTGTGTGTGTGTTAATCTCTCTGTGTCCCTGTGTGTATCTGTGATCCTCTATCTGTGTCCCTGTGCACATCTGTGATATCTTTCCCTCTCTTTCACGTGTACAGTGCCTTTAAAAGCAAAGCTAACTTAGTGAACCACTCAGATATCATGGTAAACATGCTCTCTGTCCACCTCTGTGCAATTTACTGGCAGTGTGTGCTATCTACACAACACAGGGAAGGAGCATTTTCCCTCCTGTGATGGCTCCTTACACACCTCCGATCAGTAACCTGCAAGGACCAGGATATGAGACACATTACAACATCACCACCTGAAAGTTCATCTCCGAGTCACACACCATCCTGACCTGGAATCCATATTGTCGTTCCTTCACTGTCGCTGAGTCAAATCCAATAAATACCTCTTGAACTGCAAGGCCAGCAGGAATGAGCCATCACATATTGCCCTTGAGAATGTGATGGTGAGCTGCTTTTTGACATTGCTGCTGTCCATTGGGTGGTGGGGAGGAAGTGTCTGGATTTGACTCAGTGACAGCAATGGAACAGTGATAGCGTTCCAAGTCAGCATGGTGTGTGTATTGGAGGTGATGTTGCTGCTGGTGATGTTCTCAGTTTCTGCTCTGTCTTGGAATAGTGTTTACTGGTTAGGAAGGTGCTGTTGAAGGAGTCTTGGTGAATTCCTGCAGTGGATCTTGTTCGTGGGACAGACTGCAGTCCCTGTACAATGGTGATGGACGAGGTTAATGTTTATAGTCTGGGATGGGGTGACTCCAATTCCCCTCAATACCTGTGGTTTGCTGTGTTTGCTTTTCTCTCAATCCATCTTTGCCTCTCGGTTGCATTCTGTCTCTCTCACCTGTCTGTACCTGTGATTCTCCCACACTCCCTTATCTCTGTGCAAATATAATTCCCAAGCATCATACCTTTGTTCACATGTGAATTCTGGTTCTGTCACTGTGTGTGCATGTGTTAATCTCTCTCTGTGTCACGTGTGTATCTGTGACCCTCTCTCTGTGTCCCTTTGCACATCTGTGATCTCCTTCCCTCTCTCTTTCACCTGTATAGTGCCTTCAAAAGCAAAGCAAACGTAGTGAACCACTCAGATATCATGGTAAACATGCTCGCTGTCCACCTCTGTGCAATTTACTGGCAGTGTGTACTATCTACACAACACAGGGAAGGAGCATTTTCCCTCCTGTGATGGCTCCTTACACAACTCCGATCAGTAACCTGCAAGGACCAGGATATGAACACATTACAACATCACCACCTGAAAGTACATCTCCGAGTCACACACCATCCTGACCTGGAATCCATATTGTCGTTCCTTCAGTGTCGCTGAGTCAAATCCAGTAACTCCCTCCTGAACTGCAAGGCCAGCAGGAATGAGCCATCACATGTTGCCCTTGAGAATGTGATGGTGAGCTGCTTTTTGACATTGCTGCTGTCAATTGGGTGTTGGGGAGGAAGTGTCTGGATTTGACTCAGTGACAGCAATGGAACAGTGATAGCGTTCCAAGTCAGCATGGTGTGTGTATTGGAGGTGATGCTGCTGGTGACGTTCTCAGTTTCTGCTCTGTCTAGGAATAGTGTTTACTGGTTAGGAAGGTGCTGTTGAAGGAGTCTTGGTGAGTTCGTGCAGTGGATCTTGTTAGTGTGACAGACTGCAGTCCCTGTACAATGGTGATGGAGGAGGTTAATGTTTATTAGATGTGATGGGTTGACACTCTAATTCCTCTCTGTACCTGTGGTTTGCTGTGTTTGCTTTTCTCTCAATCCATCTTTGCCCCTCGGTTGCATTCTGTCTCTCTCACCTGTCTGAAGCTGTGATTCTCCCACACTCCCTTATCTCTGTGCAAATATAATTCTCAAGCATCATACCTATGTTCACATGTGAATTCTGTTTCTGTCACTGTGTTTGTGTGTTAATCTCTATGTGTCCCTGTGTGTATCTGTGATCCTCTGTCTGTGTCCCTGTGCACATCTGTGATATCTTTCCCTCTCTTTCACGTGTACAGTGCCTTTAAAAGCAAAGCTAACTTAGTGAACCACTCACGTATCATGGTAAACATGCTCTCTGTCCACCTCTGTGCAATTTACTGGCAGTGTGTGCTATCTACACAACACAGGGAAGGAGCATTTTCCCTCCTGTGATGGCTCCTTACACACCTCCGATCAGTAACCTGCAAGGACCAGGATATGAGACACATTACAACATCACCACCTGAAAGTTCATCTCCGAGTCACACACCAGCCTGACGTGGAATCCATGTTGTCGTTCCTTCACTGTCGCTGAGTCAAATCCAGTAACTCCCTCCTGAACTGCAAGGCCAGCAGGAATGAGCCATCACATATTGCCCTTGAGAATGTGATGGTGAGCTGCTTTTTGACATTGCTGCTGTCAATTGGGTGTTGGGGAGGAAGTGTCTGGATTTGACTCAGTGACAGCAATGGAACAGTGATAGCGTTCCAAGTCAGCATGGTGTGTGTATTGGAGATGATGCTGCTGGTGATGTTCTCAGTTTCTGCTCTGTCTAGGAATAGTGTTTACTGGTTAGGAAGGTGCCGTTGAAGGAGTCTTGGTGAGTTCGTGAAGTGGATCTTGTTAGTGTGACAGACTGCAGTCCCTGTACAATGGTGATGGAGGAGGTTAATGTTTATTAGATGTGATGGGTTGACACTCTAATTCCTCTCTGTACCTGTGGTTTGCTGTGTTTGCTTTTCTCTCAATCCATCTTTGCCCCTCGGTTGCATTCTGTCTCTCTCACCTGTCTGAAGCTGTGATTCTCCCACACTCCCTTATCTCTGTGCAAATATAATTCCCAAGCATCATACCTTTGTTCACATGTGAATTCTGGTTCTGTCACTGTGTGTGTATGTGTTAATCTCTCTCTGTGTCACGTGCGTATCTGTGACCCTCTCTCTGTGTCCCTTTGCACATCTGTGATCTCTTTCCCTCTCTCTTTCACCTGTATAGTGCCTTTAAAAGCAAAGCAAACGGAGCGAACCACTCAGATATCATGGTAAACATGCTCGCTGTCCACCTCTGTGCAATTTTCTGGCAGTGTGTACTATCTACACAACACAGGGAAGGAGCATTTTCCCTCCTGTGATGGCTCCTTACACACCTCCGATCAGTAACCTGCATGGACCAGGATATGAGACACATTACAACATCACCACCTGAAAGTTCATCTCCGAGTCACACACCAGCCTGACGTGGAATCCATATTGTCGTTCCTTCACTGTCGCTGAGTCAAATCCAGTAACTCCCTCTTGAACTGCAAGGCCAGCAGGAATGAGCCATCACATATTGCCCTTGAGAATGTGATGGTGAGCTGCTTTTTGACATTGCTGCTGTGCATTGGGTGGTGGGGAGGAAGTGTCTGGATTTGACTCAGTGACAGCAATGGAACAGTGATAGCGTTCCAAGTCAGCATGGTGTGTGTATTGGAGGTGATGCTGCTGCTGATGTTCTCACTTTCTGCTCTGTCGAGGAATAGTGTTTACGGGTTAGGAAGGTGCTGTTGAAGGAGTCTTGGTGAGTTCGTGCAGTGGATCTTGTTAGTGTGACAGACCGCAGTCCCTGTACAATGGTGATGGACGAGGTTAATGTTTATAGTCTGGGATGGGGTGACTCCAATTCCCCTCAATACCTGTGGTTTGCTGTGTTTGCTTTTCTCTCAATCCATCTTTGCCTCTCGGTTGCATTCTGTCTCTCTCACCTGTCTGTACCTGTGATTCTCCCACACTCCCTTATCTCTGTGCAAATATAATTCCCAAGCATCATACCTTTGTTCACATGTGAATTCTGGTTCTGTCACTGTGTGTGCATGTGTTAATCTCTCTCTGTATCACGTGTGTATCTGTGACCCTCTCTCTGTGTCCCTTTGCACATCTGTGATCTCCTTCCCTCTCTCTTTCACCTGTATAGTGCCTTCAAAAGCAAAGCAAACGTAGTGAACCACTCAGATATCATGGTAAACATGCTCGCTGTCCACCTCTGTGCAATTTACTGGCAGTGTGTACTATCTACACAACACAGGGAAGGAGCATTTTCCCTCCTGTGATGGCTCCTTACACAACTCCGATCAGTAACCTGCAAGGACCAGGATATGAACACATTACAACATCACCACCTGAAAGTACATCTCCGAGTCACACACCATCCTGACCTGGAATCCATATTGTCGTTCCTTCAGTGTCGCTGAGTCAAATCCAGTAACTCCCTCCTGAACTGCAAGGCCAGCAGGAATGAGCCATCACATGTTGCCCTTGAGAATGTGATGGTGAGCTGCTTTTTGACATTGCTGCTGTCAATTGGGTGTTGGGGAGGAAGTGTCTGGATTTGACTCAGTGACAGCAATGGAACAGTGATAGCGTTCCAAGTCAGCATGGTGTGTGTATTGGAGGTGATGCTGCTGGTGACGTTCTCAGTTTCTGCTCTGTCTAGGAATAGTGTTTACTGGTTAGGAAGGTGCTGTTGAAGGAGTCTTGGTGAGTTCGTGCAGTGGATCTTGTTAGTGTGACAGACTGCAGTCCCTGTACAATGGTGATGGAGGAGGTTAATGTTTATTAGATGTGATGGGTTGACACTCTAATTCCTCTCTGTACCTGTGGTTTGCTGTGTTTGCTTTTCTCTCAATCCATCTTTGCCCCTCGGTTGCATTCTGTCTCTCTCACCTGTCTGAAGCTGTGATTCTCCCACACTCCCTTATCTCTGTGCAAATATAATTCTCAAGCATCATACCTATGTTCACATGTGAATTCTGTTTCTGTCACTGTGTTTGTGTGTTAATCTCTATGTGTCCCTGTGTGTATCTGTGATCCTCTGTCTGTGTCCCTGTGCACATCTGTGATATCTTTCCCTCTCTTTCACGTGTACAGTGCCTTTAAAAGCAAAGCTAACTTAGTGAACCACTCACGTATCATGGTAAACATGCTCTCTGTCCACCTCTGTGCAATTTACTGGCAGTGTGTGCTATCTACACAACACAGGGAAGGAGCATTTTCCCTCCTGTGATGGCTCCTTACACACCTCCGATCAGTAACCTGCAAGGACCAGGATATGAGACACATTACAACATCACCACCTGAAAGTTCATCTCCGAGTCACACACCAGCCTGACGTGGAATCCATGTTGTCGTTCCTTCACTGTCGCTGAGTCAAATCCAGTAACTCCCTCCTGAACTGCAAGGCCAGCAGGAATGAGCCATCACATATTGCCCTTGAGAATGTGATGGTGAGCTGCTTTTTGACATTGCTGCTGTCAATTGGGTGTTGGGGAGGAAGTGTCTGGATTTGACTCAGTGACAGCAATGGAACAGTGATAGCGTTCCAAGTCAGCATGGTGTGTGTATTGGAGATGATGCTGCTGGTGATGTTCTCAGTTTCTGCTCTGTCTAGGAATCGTGTTTACTGTTTAGGAAGGTGCCGTTGAAGGAGTCTTGGTGAGTTCGTGAAGTGGATCTTGTTAGTGTGACAGACTGCAGTCCCTGTACAATGGTGATGGAGGAGGTTAATGTTTATTAGATGTGATGGGTTGACACTCTAATTCCTCTCTGTACCTGTGGTTTGCTGTGTTTGCTTTTCTCTCAATCCATCTTTGCCCCTCGGTTGCATTCTGTCTCTCTCACCTGTCTGAAGCTGTGATTCTCCCACACTCCCTTATCTCTGTGCAAATATAATTCCCAAGCATCATACCTTTGTTCACATGTGAATTCTGGTTCTGTCACTGTGTGTGTATGTGTTAATCTCTCTCTGTGTCACGTGCGTATCTGTGACCCTCTCTCTGTGTCCCTTTGCACATCTGTGATCTCTTTCCCTCTCTCTTTCACCTGTATAGTGCCTTTAAAAGCAAAGCAAACGGAGCGAACCACTCAGATATCATGGTAAACATGCTCGCTGTCCACCTCTGTGCAATTTTCTGGCAGTGTGTACTATCTACACAACACAGGGAAGGAGCATTTTCCCTCCTGTGATGGCTCCTTACACACCTCCGATCAGTAACCTGCATGGACCAGGATATGAGACACATTACAACATCACCACCTGAAAGTTCATCTCCGAGTCACACACCAGCCTGACGTGGAATCCATATTGTCGTTCCTTCACTGTCGCTGAGTCAAATCCAGTAACTCCCTCTTGAACTGCAAGGCCAGCAGGAATGAGCCATCACATATTGCCCTTGAGAATGTGATGGTGAGCTGCTTTTTGACATTGCTGCTGTGCATTGGGTGGTGGGGAGGAAGTGTCTGGATTTGACTCAGTGACAGCAATGGAACAGTGATAGCGTTCCAAGTCAGCATGGTGTGTGTATTGGAGGTGATGCTGCTGCTGATGTTCTCACTTTCTGCTCTGTCGAGGAATAGTGTTTACGGGTTAGGAAGGTGCTGTTGAAGGAGTCTTGGTGAGTTCGTGCAGTGGATCTTGTTAGTGTGACAGACCGCAGTCCCTGTACAATGGTGATGGACGAGGTTAATGTTTATAGTCTGGGATGGGGTGACTCCAATTCCCCTCAATACCTGTGATTTGCTGTGTTTGCTTTTCTCTCAATCCATCTTTGCCTCTCGGTTGCATTATGTCTCTCTCACCTGTCTGTAAATGTGATTCTCCCACACTCCCTTATCTCTGTGCAAATATAATTCCCAAGCATCATACCTTTGTTCACATGTGAATTCTGTTTCTGTCACTGTGTGTGTATGTGTTAATCACTCTCTGTGTCCCTGTGTGTATCAGTGATCCTCTCTCTTTGTCCCCGTGCACATCTGTGATATCCTTCCCTCTCTCGTTCACGTGTACAGAGCCTTTAAAAGCAAAGCTAACTTAGTGAACCACTCAAATATCATGGTAAACATGCTCTCTGTCCACCTCTGTGCAATTTACTGGCAGTGTGTGCTATCTACACAACACAGGGAAGGGGCATTTCCCTCCTGTGATGGCTCCTTACACACCTCCGATCAGTAACCTGCAAGGACCAGGATATGAGACACATTACAACATCACCACCTGAAAGTTCATCTCCGAGTCCCACACCATCCTGACCTGGAATCCATATTGTCGTTTCTTCACTGTCACTGAGCCAAATCCAGTAACTCCCTCCTGAACTGCAAGGCCAGCATGAGTGAGCCATCACATATTGCCCTTGAAAATGTGATGGTGAGCAGCTTTTTGACATTGCTGCTGTCCATTGGGTGGTGGGGAGGAAGTGTCTGGATTTGACTCAGTGACAGCAATGGAACAGTGATAGCGTTCCAAGTCAGCATGGTGTGTGTATTGGAGGTGATGTTGCTGCTGGTGACGTTCTCAGTTTCTGCTCTGTCTAGGAACAGTGTTTACTGGTTAGGAAGGTGCTGTTGAAGGAGTCTTGGTGAATTCCTGCAGTGGATCTTGTTAGTGGGACAGACTGCAGTCCCTGTACAATGGTGATGGACGAGGTTAATGTTTATAGTCTGGGATGGGGTGACTCCAATTCCCCTCAATACCTGTGGTTTGCTGTGTTTGCTTTTCTCTCAATCCATCTTTGCCTCTCGGTTGCATTCTGTCTCTCTCACCTGTCTGTACCTGTGATTCTCCCACACTCCCTTATCTCTGTGCAAATATAATTCCCAAGCATCATACCTTTGTTCACATGTGAATTCTGGTTCTGTCACTGTGTGTGTATGTGTTAATCTCTCTCTGTGTCACGTGTGTATCTGTGACCCTCTCTCTGTGTCCCGTTGCACATCTGTGATCTCTTTCCCTCTCTCTTTCACCTGTATAGTGCCTTTAAAAGCAAAGCAAACGTAGTGAACCACTCAGATATCATGGTAAACATGCTCGCTGTCCACCTCTGTGCAATTTTCTGGCAGTGTGTACTATCTACACAACACAGGGAAGGAGCATTTTCCCTCCTGTGATGGCTCCTTACACACCTCCGATCAGTAACCTGCAAGGACCAGGATATGAACACATTACAACATCACCACCTGAAAGTTCATCTCCGAGTCACACACCATCCTGACCTGGAATCCATATTGTCGTTCCTTCACTGTCGCTGAGTCAAATCCAGTCACACCCTCCTGAAGTGCAAGGCCAGCAGGAATGAGCCATCACATGTTGCCCTTGAGAATGTGATGGTGAGCTGCTTTTTGACATTGCTGCTGTCAATTGGGTGTTGGGGAGGAAGTGTCTGGATTTGACTCAGTGACAGCAATGGAACAGTGATAGCGTTCCAAGTCAGCATGGTGTGTATATTGGAGGTGATGCTACTGGTGACGTTCTCAGTTTCTGCTCTGTCTCGGAATAGTGTTTACTGGATAGGAAGGTGCTTTTGAAGGAGTCTTGGTGAGTTCGTGCAGTGGATCTTGTTAGTGGGACAGACTGCAGTCCCTGTACAATGGTGATGGACGAGGTTAATGTTTAGTAGATGTGATGGGTTGACACTCTAATTCCTCTCTGTACCTGTGGTTTGCTGTGTTTGCTTTTCTCTCAATTCATCTTTGCCCCTCGGTTGCATTCTGTCTCTCTCACCTGTCTGAAGCTGTGATTCTCCCACACTCCCTTATCTCTGTGCAAATATAATTCTCAAGCATCATACCTATGTTCACATGTGAATTCTGTTTCTGTCACTGTGTGTGTGTGTTAATCTCTCTGTGTCCCTGTGTGTATCTGTGATCCTCTGTCTGTGTCCCTGTGCACATCTGTGATATCTTTCCCTCTCTTTCACGTGTTCAGTGCCTTTAAAAGCAAAGCTAACTTAGTGAACCACTCAGGTATCTTGGTAAACATGCTCTCTGTCCACCTCTGTGCAATTTACTGGCAGTGTGTGCTATCTACACAACACAGGGAAGGAGCATTTTCCCTCCTGTGATGGCTCCTTACACACCTCCGATCAGTAACCTGCAAGGACCAGGATATGAGACACATTACAACATCACCACCTGAAAGTTCATCTCCGAGTCACACACCAGCCTGACGTGGAATCCATATTGTCGTTCCTTCACTGTCGCTGAGTCAAATCCATTAACTCCCTCCTGAACTGCAAGGCCAGCAGGAATGAGCCATCACATATTGCCCTTGAGAATGTGATGGTGAGCTGCTTTTTGACATTGCTGCTGTCCATTGGGTGGTGGGGAGGAAGTGTCTGGATTTGACTCAGTGACAGCAATGGAACAGTGATAGCGTTCCAAGTCAGCATGGTGTGTGTATTGGAGGTGATGTTGCTGCTGGTGATGTTCTCAGTTTCTGCTCTGTCTAGGAATAGTGTTTACTGGTTAGGAAGGTGCTGTTGAAGGAGTCTTGGTGAATTCCTGCAGTGGATCTTGTTAGTGGGACAGACTGCAGTCCCTGTACAATGGTGATGGACGAGGTTAATGTTTATAGTCTGGGATGGGGTGACTCCAATTCCCCTCAATACCTGTGGTTTGCTGTGTTTGCTTTTCTCTCAATCCATCTTTGCCTCTCGGTTGCATTCTGTCTCTCTCACCTGTCTGTACCTGTGATTCCCCCACACTCCCTTATCTCTGTGCAAATATAATTCCCAAGCATCATACCTTTGTTCACATGTGAATTCTGGTTCTGTCACTGTGTGTGTATGTGTTAATCTCTCTCTGTGTCAAGTGTGTATCTGTGACCCTCTCTCTGTGTCCCTTTGCACATCTGTGATCTCTTTCCCTCTCTCTTTCACCTGTATTGTGCCTTTAAAAGCAAAGCAAACGTAGTGAACCACTCAGATATCATGGTAAACATGCTCGCTGTCCACCTCTGTGCAATTTTCTGGCAGTGTGTACTATCTACACAACACAGGGAAGGAGCATTTTCCCTCCTGTGATGGCTCCTTACACACCTCCGATCAGTAACCTGCAAGGACCAGGATATGAACACATTACAACATCACCACCTGAAAGTTCATCTCCGAGTCACACACCATCCTGACCTGGAATCCATATTGTCGTTCCTTCACTGTCGCTGAGTCAAATCCAGTCACACCCTCCTGAAGTGCAAGGCCAGCAGGAATGAGCCATCACATGTTGCCCTTGAGAATGTGATGGTGAGCTGCTTTTTGACATTGCTGCTGTCAATTGGGTGTTGGGGAGGAAGTGTCTGGATTTGACTCAGTGACAGCAATGGAACAGTGATCGCGTTCCAAGTCAGCATGGTGTGTATATTTGAGGTGATGCTGCTGGTGACGTTCTCAGTTTCTGCTCTGTCTAGGAATAGTGTTTACTGGTTAGGAAGGTGCTATTGAAGGAGTCTTGGTGAGTTCGTGCAGTGGATCTTGTTAGTGTGACAGACTGCAGTCCCTGTACAATGGTGATGGAGGAGGTTAATGTTTATTAGATGTGATGGGTTGACACTCTAATTCCTCTCTGTACCTGTGGATTGCTGTGTTTGCTTTTCTCTCAATCCATCTTTGCCCCTCGGTTGCATTCTGTCTCTCTCACCTGTCTGTACCTGTGATTCTCCCACACTCCCTTATCTCTGTGCAAATATAATTCTCAAGCATCATACCTATGTTCACATGTGAATTCTGTTTCTGTCACTGTGTGTGTGTGTTAATCTCTATGTGTCCCTGTGTGTATCTGTGATCCTCTCTCTTTGTCCCTGTGCACATCTGTGATATCCTTCCCTCTCTCGTTCACGTGTACAGAGCCTTTAAAAGCAAAGCAAACGTAGTGAACCACTCAGATATCATGGTAAACATGCTCGCTGTCCACCTCTGTGCAATTTTCTGGCATTGTGTACGATCTACACAACACAGGGAAGGAGCATTTTCCCTCCTGTGATGGCTCCTTACACAACTCCGATCAGTAACCTGCAAGGACCAGGATATGAGACACATTACAACATCACCACCTGAAAGTTCATCTCCGAGTCACACACCATCCTGACGTGGAATCCATATTGTCGTTCCTTCACTGTCGCTGAGTCAAATCCAGTAACTCCCTCCTGAACTGCAAGGCCAGCAGGAGTGAGCCATCACATATTGCCCTTGAGAATGTGATGGTGAGCTGCTTTTTGACATTGCTGCTCTCAATTGGGTGTTGGGGAGGAAGTGTCTCGATTTGACTCAGTGACAGCAATGGAACAGTAATAGCGTTCCAAGTCAGCATGGTGTGTGTATTGGAGGTGATGTTGCTGCTGGTGATGTTCTCAGTTTCTGCTCTGTCTAGGAATAGTGTTTACTGGTTAGGAAGGTGCTGTTGAAGGAGTCTTGGTGAATTCCTGCAGTGGATCTTGTTAGTGGGACAGACTGCAGTCCCTGTACAATGGTGATGGAGGAGGTTAATGTTTATTAGATGTGATGGGTTGACACTCTAATTCCCCTCTGTACCTGTGGTTTGCTGTGTTTGCTTTTCTCTCAATCCATATTTGCCTCTCGGTTGCATTATGTCTCTCTCACCTGTCTGTAAATGTGATTCTCCCACACTCCCTTATCTCTGTGCAAATATAATTCCCAAGCATCATACCTTTGTTCACATGTGAATTCTGTTTCTGTCACTGTGTGTGTGTGTTAATCTCTATGTGTCCCTGTGTGTATCAGTGATCCTCTCTCTTTGTCCCTGTGCACATCTGTGATATCCTTCCCTCTCTCGTTCACGTGTACAGAGCCTTAAAAAGCAAAGCAAACTTAGTGAACCACTCAGATATCATGGTAAACATGCTCTCTGTCCACCTCTGTGCAATTCACTGGCAGTGTGTGCTATCTACACAACTCAGGGAAGGAGCATTTCCCTCCTGTGATGGCTCCTTACACACCTCCGATCAGTAACCTGCAAGGACCAGGATATGAGACACATTACAACATCACCACCTGAAAGTTCATCTCCGAATCACACACCATCCTGACCTGGAATCCATAATGTCGTTTCTTCACTGTCACTGAGCCAAATCCAGTAACTCCCTCCTGAACTGCAAGGCCAGCATGAGTGAGCCATCACATATTGCCCTTGAGAATGTGATGGTGAGCTGCTTTTTGACATTGCTGCTGTCCATTGGGTGGTGGGGAGGAAGTGTCTGGATTTGACTCAGTGACAGCAATGGAACAGTGATAGCGTTCCAAGTCAGCATGGTGTGTGTATTGGAGGTGATGCTGCTGGTGATGTTCTCAGTTTCTGCTCTGTCTAGGAATAGTGTTTACTGGTTAGGAAGGTGCTGTTGAAGGAGTCTTGGTGAGTTCGTGCAGTGGATCATGTTAGTGGGACAGACTGCAGTCCCTGTACAATGGTGATGGACGAGGTTAATGATTATTAGATGTGATGGGTTGACACTCTAATTCCCCTCTGTACCTGTGGTTTGCTGCGTTCGCTTTTCTCTCAATCCATCTTTGCCTCTCGGTTGCATTATGTCTCTCTCACCTGTCTGTAAATGTGATTCTCCCACACTCCCTTATCTCTGTGCAAATATAATTCCCAAGCATCATACCTTTGTTCACATGTGAATTCTGTTTCTGTCACTGTGTGTGTATGTGTTAATCTCTCTCTGTGTCCCTGTGTGTATCAGTGATCCTCTCTCTTTGTCCCTGTGCACATCTGTGATATCCTTCCCTCTCTCTTTCACGTGTACAGAGCCTTTAAAAGCAAAGCAAACTTAGTGAACCACTCAAATATCATGGTAAACATGCTCTCTGTCCACCTCTGTGCAATTTACTGGCAGTGTGTGCTATCTACACAACACAGGGAAGGAGCATTTCCCTCCTGTGATGGCTCCTTACACACCTCCGATCAGTAACCTGCAAGGACCAGGATATGAGACACATTACAACATCACCACCTGAAAGTTCATCTCTGAATCACACACCATCCTGACCTGGAATCCATAATGTCGTTTCTTCACTGTCACTGAGCCAAATCCAGTAACTCCCTCCTGAACTGCAAGGCCAGCATGAGTGAGCCATCACATATTGCCCTTGAGAATGTGATGGTGAGCTGCTTTTTGACATTGCTGCTGTCCATTGGGTGGTGGGGAGGAAGTGTCTGGATTTGACTCAGTGACAGCAATGGAACAGTGATCGCGTTCCAAGTCAGCATGGTGTGTGTATTGGAGGTGATGCTGCTGGTGATGTTCTCAGTTTCTGCTCTGTCTAGGAATAGTGATTACTGGTTAGGAAGGTGCTGTTGAAGGAGTCTTGGTGAATTCCTGCAGTGGATCTTGTTAGTGGGACAGACTGCAGTCCCTGTACAATGGTGATGGACGAGGTTAATGTTTATAGTCTGGGATGGGGTGACTCCAATTCCCCTCCATACCTGTGGTTTGCTGTGTTTGCTTTTCTCTCAATCCATCTTTGCCTCTCGGTTGCATTCTGTCTCTCTCACCTGTCTGTACCTGTGATTCTCCCACACTCCCTTATCTCTGTGCAAATATAATTCCCAAGCATCATACCTTTGTTCACATGTGAATTCTGGTTCTGTCACTGTGTGTGTATGTGTTAATCTCTCTCTGTGTCACGTGTGTATCTATGACCCTCTCTCTGTGTCCCTGTGCACACTGTGATCTCTTTCCCTCTCTCTTTCACCTGTATAGTGCCTTTAAAAGCAACGCAAACGTAGTGAACCACTCAGATATCATGGTAAACATGCTCGCTGTCCACCTCTGTGCAATTTTCTGGCATTGTGTACTATCTACACAACACAGGGAAGGAGCATTTTCCCTCCTGTGATGGCTCCTTACACACCTCCGATCAGTAACCTGCAAGGACCAGGATATGAGACACATTACAACATCACCACCTGAAAGTTCATCTCCGAGTCACACACCATCCTGACCTGGAATCCATATTGTCGTTCCTTCACTGTCGCTGAGTCAAATCCAGTAACTCCCTCCTGAACTGCAAGGCCAGCAGGAATGCGCCATCACATATTGCCCTTGAGAATGTGATGGTGAGCTGCTTTTTGACATTGCTGCTGTCCATTGGGTGTTGGGGAGGAAGTGTCTGGATATGACTCAGTGACAGCAATGGAACAGTGAAAGCGTTCCAAGTCAGCATGGTGTGTGTATTGGAGGTGATGCTGCTGGTGATGTTCTCAGTTTCTGCTCTGTCTAGGAATAGTGTTTACTGGTTAGGAAGGTGCTGTTGAAGGAGTCTTGGTGAGTTCGTGCAGTGGATCTTGTTAGTGGGACAGACTGCAGTCCCTGTACAATGGTGATGGAGGAGGTTAATGTTTAATAAATGTGATGGGTTGACACTCTAATTCCCCTCTGTACCTGTGGTTTGCTGTGTTTGCTTTTCTCTCAATCCATCTTTGCCTCTCGGTTGCATTATGTCTCTCTCACCTGTCTGTAAATGTGATTCTCCCACACTCCCTTATCTCTGTGCAAATATAATTCCCAAGCATCATACCTTTGTTCACATGTGAATTCTGTTTTCTGTCACTGTGTGTTTATGTGTTAATCTCTCTCTGTGTCCCTGTGTGTATCAGTGATCCTCTCTCTTTGTCCCTGTGCACATCTGTGATATCCTTCCCTCTCTCTTTCACGTGTACAGAGCCTTTAAAAGCAAAGCAAACTTAGTGAACCACTCAGATATCATGGTAAACATGCTCTCTGTCCACCTCTGTGCAATTTACTGGCAGTGTGTGCTATCTACACAACACAGGGAAGGAGCATTTCCCTTCTGTGATGGCACCTTACACACCTCCGATCAGTAACCTGCAAGGACCAGGATATGAGACACATTACAACATCACCACCTGAAAGTTCATCTCCGAGTCACACACCAGCCTGACGTGGAATCCATATTGTCGATCCTTCACTGTCGCTGAGTCAAATCCATTAACTCCCTCCTGAACTGCAAGGCCAGCAGGAATGAGCCATCACATATTGCCCTTGAGAATGTGATGGTGAGCAGCTTTTTGACATTGCTGCTGTCCATTGGGTGGTGGGGAGGAAGTGTCTGGATTTGACTCAGTGACAGCAATGGAACAGTGATAGCGTTCCAAGTCAGCATGGTGTGTGTATTGGAGGTGATGTTGCTGCTGGTGACGTTCTCAGTTTCTGCTCTGTCTCGGAATAGTGTTTACTGGTTAGGAAGGTGCTGTTGAAGGAGTCTTGGTGAGTTCGTGCAGTGGATCATGTTAGTGGGACAGACTGCAGTCCCTGTACAATGGTGATGGACGAGGTTAATGATTATTAGATGTGATGGGTTGACACTCTAATTCCCCTCTGTACCTGTGGTTTGCTGCGTTCGCTTTTCTCTCAATCCATCTTTGCCTCTCGGTTGCATTATGTCTCTCTCACCTGTCTGTAAATGTGATTCTCCCACACTCCCTTATCTCTGTGCAAATATAATTCCCAAGCATCATACCTTTGTTCACATGTGAATTCTGTTTCTGTCACTGTGTGTGTATGTGTTAATCTCTCTCTGTGTCCCTGTGTGTATCAGTGATCCTCTCTCTTTGTCCCTGTGCACATCTGTGATATCCTTCCCTCTCTCTTTCACGTGTACAGAGCCTTTAAAAGCAAAGCAAACTTAGTGAACCACTCAAATATCATGGTAAACATGCTCTCTGTCCACCTCTGTGCAATTTACTGGCAGTGTGTGCTATCTACACAACACAGGGAAGGAGCATTTCCCTCCTGTGATGGCTCCTTACACACCTCCGATCAGTAACCTGCAAGGACCAGGATATGAGACACATTACAACATCACCACCTGAAAGTTCATCTCTGAATCACACACCATCCTGACCTGGAATCCATAATGTCGTTTCTTCACTGTCACTGAGCCAAATCCAGTAACTCCCTCCTGAACTGCAAGGCCAGCATGAGTGAGCCATCACATATTGCCCTTGAGAATGTGATGGTGAGCTGCTTTTTGACATTGCTGCTGTCCATTGGGTGGTGGGGAGGAAGTGTCTGGATTTGACTCAGTGACAGCAATGGAACAGTGATCGCGTTCCAAGTCAGCATGGTGTGTGTATTGGAGGTGATGCTGCTGGTGATGTTCTCAGTTTCTGCTCTGTCTAGGAATAGTGATTACTGGTTAGGAAGGTGCTGTTGAAGGAGTCTTGGTGAATTCCTGCAGTGGATCTTGTTAGTGGGACAGACTGCAGTCCCTGTACAATGGTGATGGACGAGGTTAATGTTTATAGTCTGGGATGGGGTGACTCCAATTCCCCTCAATACCTGTGGTTTGCTGTGTTTGCTTTTCTCTCAATCCATCTTTGCCTCTCGGTTGCATTCTGTCTCTCTCACCTGTCTGTACCTGTGATTCTCCCACACTCCCTTATCTCTGTGCAAATATAATTCCCAAGCATCATACCTTTGTTCACATGTGAATTCTGGTTCTGTCACTGTGTGTGTATGTGTTAATCTCTCTCTGTGTCACGTGTGTATCTATGACCCTCTCTCTGTGTCCCTGTGCACACTGTGATCTCTTTCCCTCTCTCTTTCACCTGTATAGTGCCTTTAAAAGCAACGCAAACGTAGTGAACCACTCAGATATCATGGTAAACATGCTCGCTGTCCACCTCTGTGCAATTTTCTGGCATTGTGTCCTATCTACACAACACAGGGAAGGAGCATTTTCCCTCCTGTGATGGCTCCTTACACACCTCCGATCAGTAACCTGCAAGGACCAGGATATGAGACACATTACAACATCACCACCTGAAAGTTCATCTCCGAGTCACACACCATCCTGACCTGGAATCCATATTGTCGTTCCTTCACTGTCGCTGAGTCAAATCCAGTAACTCCCTCCTGAACTGCAAGGCCAGCAGGAATGCGCCATCACATATTGCCCTTGAGAATGTGATGGTGAGCTGCTTTTTGACATTGCTGCTGTCCATTGGGTGTTGGGGAGGAAGTGTCTGGATATGACTCAGTGACAGCAATGGAACAGTGAAAGCGTTCCAAGTCAGCATGGTGTGTGTATTGGAGGTGATGCTGCTGGTGATGTTCTCAGTTTCTGCTCTGTCTAGGAATAGTGTTTACTGGTTAGGAAGGTGCTGTTGAAGGAGTCTTGGTGAGTTCGTGCAGTGGATCTTGTTAGTGGGACAGACTGCAGTCCCTGTACAATGGTGATGGAGGAGGTTAATGTTTAATAAATGTGATGGGTTGACACTCTAATTCCCCTCTGTACCTGTGGTTTGCTGTGCTTGCTTTTCTCTCAATCCATCTTTGCCTCTCGGTTGCATTATGTCTCTCTCACCTGTCTGTAAATGTGATTCTCCCACACTCCCTTATCTCTGTGCAAATATAATTCCCAAGCATCATACCTTTGTTCACATGTGAATTCTGTTTTCTGTCACTGTGTGTGTATGTGTTAATCTCTCTCTGTGTCCCTGTGTGTATCAGTGATCCTCTCTCTTTGTCCCTGTGCACATCTGTGATATCCTTCCCTCTCTCTTTCACGTGTACAGAGCCTTTAAAAGCAAAGCAAACTTAGTGAACCACTCAGATATCATGGTAAACATGCTCTCTGTCCACCTCTGTGCAATTCACTGGCAGTGTGTGCTATCTACACAACACAGGGAAGGACCATTTCCCTTCTGTGATGGCACCTTACACACCTCCGATCAGTAACCTGCAAGGACCAGGATATGAGACACATTACAACATCACCACCTGAAAGTTCATCTCCGAATCACACACCATCCTGACCTGGAATCCATAATGTCGTTTCTTCACTGTCACTGAGCCAAATCCAGTAACTCCCTCCTGAACTGCAAGGCCAGCATGAGTGAGCCATCACATATTGCCCTTGAGAATGTGATGGTGAGCTGCTTTTTGACATTGCTGCTGTCCATTGGGTGGTGGGGAGGAAGTGTCTGGATTTGACTCAGTGACAGCAATGGAACAGTGATAGCGTTCCAAGTCAGCATGGTGTGTGTATTGGAGGTGATGCTGCTGGTGATGTTTTCAGTTTCTGCTCTGTCTAGGAATAGTGTTTACTGGTTAGGAAGGTGCTGTTGAAGGAGTCTTGGTGAGTTCGTGCAGTGGATCATGTTAGTGGGACAGACTGCAGTCCCTGTACAATGGTGATGGACGAGGTTAATGATTATTAGATGTGATGGGTTGACACTCTAATTCCCCTCTGTACCTGTGGTTTGCTGCGTTCGCTTTTCTCTCAATCCATCTTTGCCTCTCGGTTGCATTATGTCTCTCTCACCTGTCTGTAAATGTGATTCTCCCACACTCCCTTATCTCTGTGCAAATATAATTCCCAAGCATCATACCTTTGTTCACATGTGAATTCTGTTTCTGTCACTGTGTGTGTATGTGTTAATCTCTCTCTGTGTCCCTGTGTGTATCAGTGATCCTCTCTCTTTGTCCCTGTGCACATCTGTGATATCCTTCCCTCTCTCTTTCACGTGTACAGAGCCTTTAAAAGCAAAGCAAACTTAGTGAACCACTCAAATATCATGGTAAACATGCTCTCTGTCCACCTCTGTGCAATTTACTGGCAGTGTGTGCTATCTACACAACACAGGGAAGGAGCATTTCCCTCCTGTGATGGCTCCTTACACACCTCCGATCAGTAACCTGCAAGGACCAGGATATGAGACACATTACAACATCACCACCTGAAAGTTCATCTCTGAATCACACACCATCCTGACCTGGAATCCATAATGTCGTTTCTTCACTGTCACTGAGCCAAATCCAGTAACTCCCTCCTGAACTGCAAGGCCAGCATGAGTGAGCCATCACATATTGCCCTTGAGAATGTGATGGTGAGCTGCTTTTTGACATTGCTGCTGTCCATTGGGTGGTGGGGAGGAAGTGTCTGGATTTGACTCAGTGACAGCAATGGAACAGTGATCGCGTTCCAAGTCAGCATGGTGTGTGTATTGGAGGTGATGCTGCTGGTGATGTTCTCAGTTTCTGCTCTTTCTAGGAATAGTGATTACTGGTTAGGAAGGTGCTGTTGAAGGAGTCTTGGTGAATTCCTGCAGTGGATCTTGTTAGTGGGACAGACTGCAGTCCCTGTACAATGGTGATGGACGAGGTTAATGTTTATAGTCTGGGATGGGGTGACTCCAATTCCCCTCAATACCTGTGGTTTGCTGTGTTTGCTTTTCTCTCAATCCATCTTTGCCTCTCGGTTGCATTCTGTCTCTCTCACCTGTCTGTACCTGTGATTCTCCCACACTCCCTTATCTCTGTGCAAATATAATTCCCAAGCATCATACCTTTGTTCACATGTGAATTCTGGTTCTGTCACTGTGTGTGTATGTGTTAATCTCTCTCTGTGTCACGTGTGTATCTATGACCCTCTCTCTGTGTCCCTGTGCACACTGTGATCTCTTTCCCTCTCTCTTTCACCTGTATAGTGCCTTTAAAAGCAACGCAAACGTAGTGAACCACTCAGATATCATGGTAAACATGCTCGCTGTCCACCTCTGTGCAATTTTCTGGCATTGTGTACTATCTACACAACACAGGGAAGGAGCATTTTCCCTCCTGTGATGGCTCCTTACACACCTCCGATCAGTAACCTGCAAGGACCAGGATATGAGACACATTACAACATCACCACCTGAAAGTTCATCTCCGAGTCACACACCATCCTGACCTGGAATCCATATTTTCGTTCCTTCACTGTCGCTGAGTCAAATCCAGTAACTCCCTCCTGAACTGCAAGGCCAGCAGGAATGCGCCATCACATATTGCCCTTGAGAATGTGATGGTGAGCTGCTTTTTGACATTGCTGCTGTCCATTGGGTGTTGGGGAGGAAGTGTCTGGATATGACTCAGTGACAGCAATGGAACAGTGAAAGCGTTCCAAGTCAGCATGGTGTGTGTATTGGAGGTGATGCTGCTGGTGATGTTCTCAGTTTCTGCTCTGTCTAGGAATAGTGTTTACTGGTTAGGAAGGTGCTGTTGAAGGAGTCTTGGTGAGTTCGTGCAGTGGATCTTGTTAGTGGGACAGACTGCAGTCCCTGTACAATGGTGATGGAGGAGGTTAATGTTTAATAAATGTGATGGGTTGACACTCTAATTCCCCTCTGTACCTGTGGTTTGCTGTGTTTGCTTTTCTCTCAATCCATCTTTGCCTCTCGGTTGCATTATGTCTCTCTCACCTGTCTGTAAATGTGATTCTCCCACACTCCCTTATCTCTGTGCAAATATAATTCCCAAGCATCATACCTTTGTTCACATGTGAATTCTGTTTTCTGTCACTGTGTGTGTATGTGTTAATCTCTCTCTGTGTCCCTGTGTGTATCAGTGATCCTCTCTCTTTGTCCCTGTGCACATCTGTGATATCCTTCCCTCTCTCTTTCACGTGTACAGAGCCTTTAAAAGCAAAGCAAACTTAGTGAACCACTCAGATATCATGGTAAACATGCTCTCTGTCCACCTCTGTGCAATTTACTGGCAGTGTGTGCTATCTACACAACACAGGGAAGGAGCATTTCCCTTCTGTGATGGCACCTTACACACCTCCGATCAGTAACCTGCAAGGACCAGGATATGAGACACATTACAACATCACCACCTGAAAGTTCATCTCCGAGTCACACACCAGCCTGACGTGGAATCCATATTGTCGATCCTTCACTGTCGCTGAGTCAAATCCATTAACTCCCTCCTGAACTGCAAGGCCAGCAGGAATGAGCCATCACATATTGCCCTTGAGAATGTGATGGTGAGCAGCTTTTTGACATTGCTGCTGTCTATTGGGTGGTGGGGAGGAAGTGTCTGGATTTGACTCAGTGACAGCAATGGAACAGTGATAGCGTTCCAAGTCAGCATGGTGTGTGTATTGGAGGTGATGTTGCTGCTGGTGATGTTCTCAGTTTCTGCTCTGTCTCGGAATAGTGTTTACTGGTTAGGAAGGTGCTGTTGAAGGAGTCTTGGTGAGTTCGTGCAGTGGATCATGTTAGTGGGACAGACTGCAGTCCCTGTACAATGGTGATGGACGAGGTTAATGATTATTAGATGTGATGGGTTTACACTCTAATTCCCCTCTGTACCTGTGGTTTGCTGCGTTCGCTTTTCTCTCAATCCATCTTTGCCTCTCGGTTGCATTATGTCTCTCTCACCTGTCTGTAAATGTGATTCTCCCACACTCCCTTATCTCTGTGCAAATATAATTCCCAAGCATCATACCTTTGTTCACATGTGAATTCTGTTTCTGTCACTGTGTGTGTATGTGTTAATCTCTCTCTGTGTCCCTGTGTGTATCAGTGATCCTCTCTCTTTGTCCCTGTGCACATCTGTGATATCCTTCCCTCTCTCTTTCACGTGTACAGAGCCTTTAAAAGCAAAGCAAACTTAGTGAACCACTCAAATATCATGGTAAACATGCTCTCTGTCCACCTCTGTGCAATTTACTGGCAGTGTGTGCTATCTACACAACACAGGGAAGGAGCATTTCCCTCCTGTGATGGCTCCTTACACACCTCCGATCAGTAACCTGCAAGGACCAGGATATGAGACACATTACAACATCACCACCTGAAAGTTCATCTCTGAATCACACACCATCCTGACCTGGAATCCATAATGTCGTTTCTTCACTGTCACTGAGCCAAATCCAGTAACTCCCTCCTGAACTGCAAGGCCAGCATGAGTGAGCCATCACATATTGCCCTTGAGAATGTGATGGTGAGCTGCTTTTTGACATTGCTGCTGTCCATTGGGTGGTGGGGAGGAAGTGTCTGGATTTGACTCAGTGACAGCAATGGAACAGTGATCGCGTTCCAAGTCAGCATGGTGTGTGTATTGGAGGTGATGCTGCTGGTGATGTTCTCAGTTTCTGCTCTGTCTAGGAATAGTGATTACTGGTTAGGAAGGTGCTGTTGAAGGAGTCTTGGTGAATTCCTGCAGTGGATCTTGTTAGTGGGACAGACTGCAGTCCCTGTACAATGGTGATGGACGAGGTTAATGTTTATAGTCTGGGATGGGGTGACTCCAATTCCCCTCAATACCTGTGGTTTGCTGTGTTTGCTTTTCTCTCAATCCATCTTTGCCTCTCGGTTGCATTCTGTCTCTCTCACCTGTCTGTACCTGTGATTCTCCCACACTCCCTTATCTCTGTGCAAATATAATTCCCAAGCATCATACCTTTGTTCACATGTGAATTCTGGTTCTGTCACTGTGTGTGTATGTGTTAATCTCTCTCTGTGTCACGTGTGTATCTATGACCCTCTCTCTGTGTCCCTGTGCACACTGTGATCTCTTTCCCTCTCTCTTTCACCTGTATAGTGCCTTTAAAAGCAACGCAAACGTAGTGAACCACTCAGATATCATGGTAAACATGCTCGCTGTCCACCTCTGTGCAATTTTCTGGCATTGTGTACTATCTACACAACACAGGGAAGGAGCATTTTCCCTCCTGTGATGGCTCCTTACACACCTCCGATCAGTAACCTGCAAGGACCAGGATATGAGACACATTACAACATCACCACCTGAAAGTTCATCTCCGAGTCACACACCATCCTGACCTGGAATCCATATTGTCGTTCCTTCACTGTCGCTGAGTCAAATCCAGTAACTCCCTCCTGAACTGCAAGGCCAGCAGGAATGCGCCATCACATATTGCCCTTGAGAATGTGATGGTGAGCTGCTTTTTGACATTGCTGCTGTCCATTGGGTGTTGGGGAGGAAGTGACTGGATATGACTCAGTGACAGCAATGGAACAGTGAAAGCGTTCCAAGTCAGCATGGTGTGTGTATTGGAGGTGATGCTGCTGGTGATGTTCTCAGTTTCTGCTCTGTCTAGGAATAGTGTTTACGGGTTAGGAAGGTGCTGTTGAAGGAGTCTTGGTGAGTTCGTGCAGTGGATCTTGTTAGTGGGACAGACTGCAGTCCCTGTACAATGGTGATGGAGGAGGTTAATGTTTAATAAATGTGATGGGTTGACACTCTAATTCCCCTCTGTACCTGTGGTTTGCTGTGTTTGCTTTTCTCTCAATCCATCTTTGCCTCTCGGTTGCATTATGTCTCTCTCACCTGTCTGTAAATGTGATTCTCCCACACTCCCTTATCTCTGTGCAAATATAATTCCCAAGCATCATACCTTTGTTCACATGTGAATTCTGTTTTCTGTCACTGTGTGTGTATGTGTTAATCTCTCTCTGTGTCCCTGTGTGTATCAGTGATCCTCTCTCTTTGTCCCTGTGCACATCTGTGATATCCTTCCCTCTCTCTTTCACGTGTACAGAGCCTTTAAAAGCAAAGCAAACTTAGTGAACCACTCAGATATCATGGTAAACATGCTCTATGTCCACCTCTGTGCAATTTACTGGCAGTGTGTGCTATCTACACAACACAGGGAAGGAGCATTTCCCTTCTGTGATGGCACCTTACACACCTCCGATCAGTAACCTGCAAGGACCAGGATATGAGACACATTACAACATCACCACCTGAAAGTTCATCTCCGAGTCACACACCAGCCTGACGTGGAATCCATATTGTCGATCCTTCACTGTCGCTGAGTCAAATCCATTAACTCCCTCCTGAACTGCAAGGCCAGCAGGAATGAGCCATCACATATTGCCCTTGAGAATGTGATGGTGAGCAGCTTTTTGACATTGCTGCTGTCCATTGGGTGGTGGGGAGGAAGTGTCTGGATTTGACTCAGTGACAGCAATGGAACAGTGATAGCGTTCCAAGTCAGCATGGTGTGTGTATTGGAGGTGATGTTGCTGCTGGTGATGTTCTCAGTTTCTGCTCTGTCTCGGAATAGTGTTTACTGGTTAGGAAGGTGCTGTTGAAGGAGTCTTGGTGAGTTCGTGCAGTGGATCATGTTAGTGGGACAGACTGCAGTCCCTGTACAATGGTGATGGACGAGGTTAATGTTTATAGTCTGGGATGGGGTGACTCCAATTCCCCTCAATACCTGTGGTTTGCTGTGTTTGCTTTTCTCTCAATCCATCTTTGCCTCTCGGTTGCATTCTGTCTCTCTCACCTGTCTGTACCTGTGATTCTCCCACACTCCCTTATCTCTGTGCAAATATAATTCCCAAGCATCATACCTTTGTTCACATGTGAATTCTGGTTCTGTCACTGTGTGTGTATGTGTTAATCTCTCTCTGTGTCACGTGTGTATCTATGACCCTCTCTCTGTGTCCCTGTGCACACTGTGATCTCTTTCCCTCTCTCTTTCACCTGTATAGTGCCTTTAAAAGCAACGCAAACGTAGTGAACCACTCAGATATCATGGTAAACATGCTCGCTGTCCACCTCTGTGCAATTTTCTGGCATTGTGTACTATCTACACAACACAGGGAAGGAGCATTTTCCCTCCTGTGATGGCTCCTTACACACCTCCGATCAGTAACCTGCAAGGACCAGGATATGAGACACATTACAACATCACCACCTGAAAGTTCATCTCCGAGTCACACACCATCCTGACCTGGAATCCATATTTTCGTTCCTTCACTGTCGCTGAGTCAAATCCAGTAACTCCCTCCTGAACTGCAAGGCCAGCAGGAATGCGCCATCACATATTGCCCTTGAGAATGTGATGGTGAGCTGCTTTTTGACATTGCTGCTGTCCATTGGGTGTTGGGGAGGAAGTGTCTGGATCTGACTCAGTGACAGCAATGGAACAGTGAAAGCGTTCCAAGTCAGCATGGTGTGTGTATTGGAGGTGATGCTGCTGGTGATGTTCTCAGTTTCTGCTCTGTCTAGGAATAGTGTTTACTGGTTAGGAAGGTGCTGTTGAAGGAGTCTTGGTGAGTTCGTGCAGTGGATCTTGTTAGTGGGACAGACTGCAGTCCCTGTACAATGGTGATGGAGGAGGTTAATGTTTAATAAATGTGATGGGTTGACACTCTAATTCCCCTCTGTACCTGTGGTTTGCTGTGTTTGCTTTTCTCTCAATCCATCTTTGCCTCCCGGTTGCATTATGTCTCTCTCACCTGTCTGTAAATGTGATTCTCCCACACTCCCTTATCTCTGTGCAAATATAATTCCCAAGCATCATACCTTTGTTCACATGTGAATTCTGTTTCTGTCACTGTGTGTGTATGTGTTCATCTCTCTCTGTGTCCCTGTGTGTATCAGTGATCCTCTCTCTTTGTCCCTGTGCACATCTGTGATATCCTTCCCTCTCTCTTTCACGTGTACAGAGCCTTTAAAAGCAAAGCAAACTTAGTGAACCACTCAGATATCATGGTAAACATGCTCTCTGTCCACCTCTGTGCAATTTACTGGCAGTGTGTGCTATCTACACAACACAGGGAAGGAGCATTTTCCCTCCTGTGATGGCTCCTTACACACCTCCGATCAGTAGCCTGCAAGGACCAGGATATGAGACATATTACAACATCACCACCTGAAAGTTCATCTCCGAATCACACACCATCCTGACCTGGAATCCATATTGTCGTTCCTTCACTGTCGCTGAGTCAAATCCAGTCACATCCTCCTGAAGTGCAAGGCCAGCAGGAATGAGCCATCACATGTTGCCCTTGAGAATGTGATGGTGAGCTGCTTTTTGACATTGCTGCTGTCAATTGGGTGTTGGGGAGGAAGTGTCTGGATTTGACTCAGTGACAGCAATGGAACAGTGATCGCGTTCCAAGTCAGCATGGTGTGTATATTGGAGGTGATGCTGCTGGTGACGTTCTCAGTTTCTGCTCTGTCTAGGAATAGTGTTTACTGGTTAGGAAGGTGCTGTTGAAGGAGTCTTGGTGAGTTCGTGCAGTGGATCTTGTTAGTGTGACAGACTGCAGTCCCTGTACAATGGTGATGGAGGAGGTTAATGTTTATTAGATGTGATGGGTTGACACTCTAATTCCTCTCTGTACCTGTGGATTGCTGTGTTTGCTTTTCTCTCAATCCATCTTTGCCCCTCGGTTGCATTCTGTCTCTCTCACCTGTCTGTACCATGTGATTCTCCCACACTCCCTTATCTCTGTGCAAATATAATTCTCAAGCATCATACCTATGTTCACATGTGAATTCTGTTTCTGTCACTGTGTGTGTGTGTTAATCTCTATGTGTCCCTGTGTGTATCTGTGATCCTCTCTCTTTGTCCCTGTGCACATCTGTGATATCCTTCCCTCTCTCGTTCACGTGTACAGAGCCTTTAAAAGCAAAGCAAACGTAGTGAACCACTCAGATATCATGGTAAACATGCTCGCTGTCCACCTCTGTGCAATTTTCTGGCATTGTGTACGATCTACACAACACAGGGAAGGAGCATTTTCCCTCCTGTGATGGCTCCTTACACAACTCCGATCAGTAACCTGCAAGGACCAGGATATGAGACACATTACAACATCACCACCTGAAAGTTCATCTCCGAGTCACACACCATCCTGACGTGGAATCCATATTGTCGTTCCTTCACTGTCGCTGAGTCAAATCCAGTAACTCCCTCCTGAACTGCAAGGCCAGCAGGAGTGAGCCATCACATATTGCCCTTGAGAATGTGATGGTGAGCTGCTTTTTGACATTGCTGCTGTCCATTGGGTGTTGGGGAGGAAGTGTCTCGATTTGACTCAGTGACAGCAATGGAACAGTAATAGCGTTCCAAGTCAGCATGGTGTGTGTATTGGAGGTGATGCTGCTGCTGGTGATGTTCTCAGTTTCTGCTCTGTCTAGGAATAGTGTTTACTGGTTAGGAAGGTGCTGTTGAAGGAGTCTTGGTGAATTCCTGCAGTGGATCTTGTTAGTGGGACAGACTGCAGTCCCTGTACAATGGTGATGGAGGAGGTTAATGTTTATGGTCTGGGATGGGGTGACTCCAATTCCCCTCAATACCTGTGGTTGCACATTATTGCTTTTCTCTCAATCCATCTTGGATTGCACCTCGGTAACATTCTGTCTCTCTCCCCAGTCTGTATCTGTGAATCTCCCGCATTCCCACAATCGCCGTGCAAATAGATTTCCCATGCACCATACCATTTTTCACATGCAATTCCTATGTGTATGTGTTATTCCCTCTTTGTGTCCCTGTGTATATCTGTGATTCTCTCTCTGTGGCCCTGTGTGTATCTGTGATTCTCTCTGTGTCCTTGTGTGTATCTGTGATTCTCTCTGTGTCCCTGTGTGTATCTGTGATTCTCTCTCTCTGGCCCTGCGGTTATCTGTGATTCTCTTTGAGTCCCTGTGTAGGTCTATTTCATTGTCTTTTGTGTATATGTGAATATGTTCACATGTCTGTTGTGGTGTCTGTCGATGCAAATATTTCACAATCTCCCTGTGATTCTATTTCACAATCGGTTTGTTTACCTTCGATTCTCTCTGTGTCTCTGTGTGTATCTCTGATTCTTTCTCTCTGTTCCTGTGTGTATCTGTGATTCTCTCGATGACCCTGTGTGCATCAATGATTTTCTCGCTGTGTCCGTGTGTGTATCTCTGATTCTTTCTCAGTGTCTCTGTGTGTATATGTAATTCTCTCTCTCTGTCTCCCTGTGTGTATCTGTGACTCTTTCTGTGTTCTTGTGTGTATCTGTGATTCTCTCTGTGTGTCCCTGTCTGTATCTATGATTCTCTCTCTGTGTCCCTTGTGTATCTATGATTCTTTCCCTGTGTCCCTGTGTATATCTGTGTGTCCCTGTGTGATTCTGTGATTCTCCCTCTGTGTTCCTGTGTGTATCTGTGATTCTCTCTCTGTGTGTCCCTGTGTGTATCTGTGATTCTCTCTCTGTGTCCCTGGGTGTATCTGTGATTCTCTCTCTGTGTGTGCGCAGGTGTGTATATGTGATTTTCTCTCTCTGTGTCACCGTGTGTATCTGTGATTTTCTCTGCGTTACTGTGTGTATCTGTGTTTGTCTTTCCCTTTCTGTCCCTGAACAGTGTCTTTAAAAGCAAAGATAACTGAATGAATGACTCGGATATCGCCTTTAACATTCCCTCTTTCCACCTCTGCGCAGTTTTCCAGCAGTGTGTCCTGTCCACAAACTGCAGGAAAGAAGCACTTCCCTTCTGTGACGGCTCCATACACACCTCCAATTTGTAAACTGGAAGGACAAGGATGTGAGAAACATTACAACGTCACCACCGGAAAGTTCATCTCCGAATCACACACCATCCTGATGTGGAATCTATATAGTCGTTCCTTCACTGTCGCTGAGGCAAATCCAGTAACTCCCTCCTGAACTGCAAGGCCAGCAGGAATGCGCCATCACATATTGCCCTTGAGAATGTGATGGTGAGCTGCTTTTTGACATTGCTGCTGTCCATTGGGTGGTGGGGAGGAAGTGTCTGGATTTGACTCAGTGACAGCAATGGAACAGTGATAGCGTTCCAAGTCAGCATGGTGTGTGCATTGGAGGTGATGCTGCTGCTGATGTTCTCACTTTCTGCTCTGTCTCGGAATAGTGTTTATGGTTAGGAAGGTGCTGTTGAAGGAGTCTTGGTGAGTTCGTGCAGTGGATCTTGTTAGTGTGACAGACTGCAGTCCCTGTACAATGGTGATGGAGGAGGTTAATGTTTATTAGATGTGATGGGTTGACACTCTAATTCCCCTCTGTACCTGTGGTTTGCTGTGTTTGCTTTTCTCTCAATCCATATTTGCCTCTCGGTTGCATTATGTCTCTCTCACCTGTCTGTAAATGTGATTCTCCCACACTCCCTTATCTCTGTGCAAATATAATTCCCAAGCATCATACCTTTGTTCACATGTGAATTCTGTTTCTGTCACTGTGTGTGTATGTGTTAATCACTCTCTGTGTCCCTGTGTGTATCAGTGATCCTCTCTCTTTGTCCCCGTGCACATCTGTGATATCCTTCCCCCTCTCGTTCACGTGTACAGAGCCTTTAAAAGCAAAGCTAACTTAGTGAACCACTCAAATATCATGGTAAACATGCTCTCTGTCCACCTCTGTGCAATTTACTGGCAGTGTGTGCTATCTACACAACACAGGGAAGGGGCATTTCCCTCCTGTGATGGCTCCTTACACACCTCCGATCAGTAACCTGCAAGGACCAGGATATGAGACACATTACAACATCACCACCTGAAAGTTCATATCCGAGTCACACACCATCCTGACCTGGAATCCATATTGTCGTTTCTTCACTGTCACTGAGCCAAATCTAGTAACTCCCTACTGAACCGCAAGGCCAGCATGAGTGAGCCATCACATATTGCCCTTGAGAATGTGATGGTGAGCAGCTTTTTGACATTGTTGCTGTCCATTGGGTGGTGGGGAGGAAGTGTCTGGATTTGACTCAGTGACAGCAATGGAACAGTGATAGCGTTCCAAGTCAGCATGGTGTGTGTATTGGAGGTGATGTTGCTGCTGGTGATGTTCTCAGTTTCTGCTCTGTCTAGGAATAGTGTTTACTGGTTAGGAAGGTGCTGTTGAAGGAGTCTTGGTGAATTCCTGCAGTGGATCTTGTTAGTGGGACAGACTGCAGTCCCTGTACAATGGTGATGGACGAGGTTAATGTTTATAGTCTGGGATGGGGTGACTCCAATTCCCCTCAATACCTGTGGTTTGCTGTGTTTGCTTTTCTCTCAATCCATCTTTGCCTCTCGGTTGCATTCTGTCTCTCTCACCTGTCTGTACCTGTGATTCTCCCACACTCCCTTATCTCTGTGCAAATATAATTCCCAAGCATCATACCTTTGTTCACATGTGAATTCTGGTTCTGTCACTGTGTGTGTATGTGTTAATCTCTCTCTCTGTGTCCCTGTGTGTATCAGTGATCCTCTCTCTTTGTCCCTGTGCACATCTGTGATATATTTCCCTCTCTCGTTCACGTGTACAGTGCCTTTAAAAGCAAAGCTAACTTAGTGATACACTCAAATATCATGGTAAACATGCTCTCTGTCCACCTCTGTGCAATTTACTGGCAGTGTGTGCTATCTACACAACACAGGGAAGGAGCATTTTCCCTCCTGTGATGGCTCCTTACACACCTCCGATCAGTAACCTGCAAGGACCAGGATATGAGACACATTACAACATCACCACCTGAAAGTTCATCTCCGAATCACACACCATCCTGATGTGGAATCCATATTGTCGTTTCTTCACTGTCACTGAGCCAAATCCAGTAACTCCCTCCTGAACTGCAAGGCCAGCATGAGTGAGCCATCACATATTGCCCTTGAGAATGTGATGGTGAGCAGCTTTTTGACATTGCTGCTGTCCATTGGGTGGTGGGGAGGAAGTGTCTGGATTTGACTCAGTGACAGCAATGGAACAGTGATAGTGTTCCAAGTCAGCATGGTGTGTGTATTGGAGGTGATGTTGCTGCTGGTGATGTTCTCAGTTTCTGCTCTGTCTAGGAATACTGTTTACTGGTTAGGAAGGTGCTGTTGAAGGAGTCTTGGTGAATTCCTGCAGTGGATCTTGTTAGTGGGACAGACTGCAGTCCCTGTACAATGGTGATGGACGAGGTTAATGTTTATAGTCTGGGATGGGGTGACTCCAATTCCCCTCAATACCTGTGGTTTGCTGTGTTTGCTTTTCTCTCAATCCATCTTTGCCTCTCGGTTGCATTCTGTCTCTCTCACCTGTCTGTACCTGTGATTCTCCCACACTCCCTTATCTCTGTGCAAATATAATTCCCAAGCATCATACCTTTGTTCACATGTGAATTCTGGTTCTGTCACTGTGTGTGTATGTGTTAATCTCTCTCTGTGTCACGTGTGTATCTGTGACCCTCTCTCTGTGTCCCTGTGCACATCTGTGATCTCTTTCCCTCTCTCTTTCACCTGTATAGTGCCTTTAAAAGCAAAGCAAACGTAGTGAACCACTCAGATATCATGGTAAACATGCTCGCTGTCCACCTCTGTGCAATTTTCTGGCATTGTGTACTATCTACACAACACAGGGAAGGAGCATTATCCCTCCTGTGATGGCTCCTGACACAACTGCGATCAGTAACCTGCAAGGACCAGGATATGAGACACATGACAACATCACCACCTGAAAGTTCATCTCCGAGTCACACACCATCCTGACGTGGAATCCATATTGTCGTTCCTTCACTGTCGCTGAGTCAAATCCAGTAACTCCCTCCTGAAGTGCAAGGCCAGCAGGAATGAGCCATCACATATTGCCCTTGAGAATGTGATGGTGAGCTGCTTTTTGACATTGCTGCTGTCAATTGGGTGTTGGGGAGGAAGTGTCTGGATTTGACTCAGTGAGAGCAATGGAACAGTGATAGCGTTCCAAGTCAGCATGGTGTGTGTATTGGAGGTGATGTTGCTGCTGCTGATGTTCTCACTTTCTGCGCTGTCTCGGAATAGTGTTTACTGGTTAGGAAGGTGCTGTTGAAGGAGTCTTGGTGAGTTTGTGCAGCGGATCTTGTTAGTGTGACAGACTGCAGTCCCTGTACAATGGTGATGGAGGAGGTTAATGTTTAATAAATGTGATGGGTTGACACTCTAATTCCCCTCTGTACCTGTGGTTTGCTGCGTTCGCTTTTCTCTCAATCCATCTTTGCCTCTCGGTTGCATTATGTCTCTCTCACCTGTCTGTAAATGTGATTCTCCCACACTCCCTTATCTCTGTGCAAATATAATTCCCAAGCATCATACCTTTGTTCACATGTGAATTCTGGTTCTGTCACTGTGTGTGTATGTGTTAATCTCTCTCTGTGTCCCTATGTGTATCAGTGATCCTCTCTCTTTGTCCCTGTGCACATCTGTGATATCCTTCCCTCTCTCGTTCACGTGTACAGAGCCTTTAAAAGCAAAGCAAACTTAGTGAACCACTCAGATATCATGGTAAACATGCTCTCTGTCCACCTCTGTGCAATTCACTGGCAGTGTGTGCTATCTACACAACACAGGGAAGGAGCATTTCCCTCCTGTGATGGCTCCTTACACACCTCCGATCAGTAACCTGCAAGGACCAGGATATGAGACACATTACAACATCACCACCTGAAAGTTCATCTCCGAATCACACACCATCCTGACCTGGAATCCATAATGTCGTTTCTTCACTGTCACTGAGCCAAATCCAGTAACTCCCTCCTGAACTGCAAGGCCAGCATGAGTGAGCCATCACATATTGCCCTTGAGAATGTGATGGTGAGCTGCTTTTTGACATTGCTGCTGTCCATTGGGTGGTGGGGAGGAAGTGTCTGGATTTGACTCAGTGACAGCAATGGAACAGTGATAGCGTTCCAAGTCAGCATGGTGTGTGTATTGGAGGTGATGCTGCTGGTGATGTTCTCAGTTTCTGCTCTGTCTAGGAATAGTGTTTACTGGTTAGGAAGGTGCTGTTGAAGGAGTCTTGGTGAGTTCGTGCAGTGGATCATGTTAGTGGGACAGACTGCAGTCCCTGTACAATGGTGATGGACGAGGTTAATGATTATTAGATGTGATGGGTTGACACTCTAATTCCCCTCTGTACCTGTGGTTTGCTGCGTTCGCTTTTCTCTCAATCCATCTTTGCCTCTCGGTTGCATTATGTCTCTCTCACCTGTCTGTAAATGTGATTCTCCCACACTCCCTTATCTCTGTGCAAATATAATTCCCAAGCATCATACCTTTGTTCACATGTGAATTCTGTTTCTGTCACTGTGTGTGTATGTGTTAATCTCTCTCTGTGTCCCTGTGTGTATCAGTGATCCTCTCTCTTTGTCCCTGTGCACATCTGTGATATCCTTCCCTCTCTCTTTCACGTGTACAGAGCCTTTAAAAGCAAAGCAAACTTAGTGAACCACTCAAATATCATGGTAAACATGCTCTCTGTCCACCTCTGTGCAATTTACTGGCAGTGTGTGCTATCTACACAACACAGGGAAGGAGCATTTCCCTCCTGTGATGGCTCCTTACACACCTCCGATCAGTAACCTGCAAGGAGAAGGATATGAGACACATTACAACATCACCACCTGAATGTTCATCTCCGAATCACACACCATCCTGACCTGGAATCCATAATGTCGTTTCTTCACTGTCACTGAGCCAAATCCAGTAACTCCCTCCTGAACTGCAAGGCCAGCATGAGTGAGCCATCACATATTGCCCTTGAGAATGTGATGGTGAGCTGCTTTTTGACATTGCTGCTGTCCATTGGGTGGTGGGGAGGAAGTGTCTGGATTTGACTCAGTGACAGCAATGGAACAGTGATCGCGTTCCAAGTCAGCATGGTGTGTGTATTGGAGGTGATGCTGCTGGTGATGTTCTCAGTTTCTGCTCTGTCTAGGAATAGTGATTACTGGTTAGGAAGGTGCTGTTGAAGGAGTCTTGGTGAATTCCTGCAGTGGATCTTGTTAGTGGGACAGACTGCAGTCCCTGTACAATGGTGATGGACGAGGTTAATGTTTATAGTCTGGGATGGGGTGACTCCAATTCCCCTCAATACCTGTGGTTTGCTGTGTTTGCTTTTCTCTCAATCCATTTTTGCCTCTCGGTTGCATTCTGTCTCTCTCACCTGTCTGTACCTGTGATTCTCCCACACTCCCTTATCTCTGTGCAAATATAATTCCCAAGCATCATACCTTTGTTCACATGTGAATTCTGGTTCTGTCACTGTGTGTGTATGTGTTAATCTCTCTCTGTGTCACGTGTGTATCTATGACCCTCTCTCTGTGTCCCTGTGCACATCTGTGATCTCTTTCCCTCTCTCTTTCACCTGTATAGTGCCTTTAAAAGCAACGCAAACGTAGTGAACCACTCAGATATCATGGTAAACATGCTCGCTGTCCACCTCTGTGCAATTTTCTGGCATTGTGTACTATCTACACAACACAGGGAAGGAGCATTTTCCCTCCTGTGATGGCTCCTTACACACCTCCGATCAGTAACCTGCAAGGACCAGGATATGAGACACATTACAACATCACCACCTGAAAGTTCATCTCCGAGTCACACACCATCCTGACCTGGAATCCATATTGTCGTTCCTTCACTGTCGCTGAGTCAAATCCAGTAACTCCCTCCTGAACTGCAAGGCCAGCAGGAATGCGCCATCACATATTGCCCTTGAGAATGTGATGGTGAGCTGCTTTTTGACATTGCTGCTGTCCATTGGGTGTTGGGGAGGAAGTGACTGGATATGACTCAGTGACAGCAATGGAACAGTGAAAGCGTTCCAAGTCAGCATGGTGTGTGTATTGGAGGTGATGCTGCTGGTGATGTTCTCAGTTTCTGCTCTGTCTAGGAATAGTGTTTACGGGTTAGGAAGGTGCTGTTGAAGGAGTCTTGGTGAGTTCGTGCAGTGGATCTTGTTAGTGGGACAGACTGCAGTCCCTGTACAATGGTGATGGAGGAGGTTAATGTTTAATAAATGTGATGGGTTGACACTCTAATTCCCCTCTGTACCTGTGGTTTGCTGTGTTTGCTTTTCTCTCAATCCATCTTTGCCTCTCGGTTGCATTATGTCTCTCTCACCTGTCTGTAAATGTGATTCTCCCACACTCCCTTATCTCTGCGCAAAAATAATTCCCAAGCATCATACCTTTGTTCACATGTGAATTCTGTTTTCTGTCACTGTGTGTGTATGTGTTAATCTCTCTCTGTGTCCCTGTGTGTATCAGTGATCCTCTCTCTTTGTCCCTGTGCACATCTGTGATATCCTTCCCTCTCTCTTTCACGTGTACAGAGCCTTTAAAAGCAAAGCAAACTTAGTGAACCACTCAGATATCATGGTAAACATGCTCTCTGTCCACCTCTGTGCAATTTACTGGCAGTGTGTGCTATCTACACAACACAGGGAAGGAGCATTTCCCTCCTGTGATGGCACCTTACACACCTCCGATCAGTAACCTGCAAGGACCAGGATATGAGACACATTACAACATCACCACCTGAACGTTCATCTCCGAATCACACACCATCCTGACCTGGAATCCATAATGTCGTTTCTTCACTGTCACTGAGCCAAATCCAGTAACTCCCTCCTGAACTGCAAGGCCAGCATGAGTGAGCCATCACATATTGCCCTTGAGAATGTGATGGTGAGCTGCTTTTTGACATTGCTGCTGTCCATTGGGTGGTGGGGAGGAAGTGTCTGGATTTGACTCAGTGACAGCAATGGAACAGTGATAGCGTTCCAAGTCAGCATGGTGTGTGTATTGGAGGTGATGCTGCTGGTGATGTTCTCAGTTTCTGCTCTGTCTAGGAATAGTGTTTACTGGTTAGGAAGGTGCTGTTGAAGGAGTCTTGGTGAATTACTGCAGTGGATCTTGTTAGTGGGACAGACTGCAGTCCCTGTACAATGGTGATGGACGAGGTTAATGATTATTAGATGTGATGGGTTGACACTCTAATTCTCCTCTGTACCTGTGGTTTGCTGCGTTCGCTTTTCTCTCAATCCATCTTTGCCTCTCGGTTGCATTATGTCTCTCTCACCTGTCTGTAAATGTGATTCTCCCACACTCCCTTATCTCTGTGCAAATATAATTCCCAAGCATCATACCTTTGTTCACATGTGAATTCTGTTTCTGTCACTGTGTGTGTATGTGTTAATCTCTCTCTGTGTCCCTGTGTGTATCAGTGATCCTCTCTCTTTGTCCCTGTGCACATCTGTGATATCCTTCCCTCTCTCTTTCACGTGTACAGAGCCTTTAAAAGCAAAGCAAACTTAGTGAACCACTCAAATATCATGGTAAACATGCTCTCTGTCCACCTCTGTGCAATTTACTGGCAGTGTGTGCTATCTACACAACACAGGGAAGGAGCATTTCCCTCCTGTGATGGCTCCTTACACACCTCCGATCAGTAACCTGCAAGGACCAGGATATGAGACACATTACAACATCACCACCTGAAAGTTCATCTCCGAATCACACACCATCCTGACCTGGAATCCATAATGTCGTTTCTTCACTGTCACTGAGCCAAATCCAGTAACTCCCTCCTGAACTGCAAGGCCAGCATGAGTGAGCCATCACATATTGCCCTTGAGAATGTGATGGTGAGCTGCTTTTTGACATTGCTGCTGTCCATTGGGTGGTGGGGAGGAAGTGTCTGGATTTGACTCAGTGACAGCAATGGAACAGTGATCGCGTTCCAAGTCAGCATGGTGTGTGTATTGGAGGTGATGCTGCTGGTGATGTTCTCAGTTTCTGCTCTGTCTCGGAATAGTGTTTACTGGTTAGGAAGGTGCTTTTGAAGGAGTCTTGGTGAGTTCGTTCAGTGGATCTTGTTAGTGGGACAGACTGCAGTCCCTGTACAATGGTGATGGAGGAGGTTAATGTTTAATAAATGTGATGGGTTGACACTCTAATTCCCCTCTGTACCTGTGGTTTGCTGTGTTTGCTTTTCTCTCAATCCATCTTTGCCTCTCGGTTGCATTATGTCTCTCTCACCTGTCTGTAAATGTGATTCTCCCACACTCCCTTATCTCTGTGCAAATATAATTCCCAAGCATCACACCTTTGTTCACATGTGAATTCTGTTTCTGTCACTGTGTGTGTATGTGTTAATCTCTCTCTGTGTCCCTGTGTGTATCAGTGATCCTCTCTCTTTGTCCCTGTGCACATCTGTGATATCCTTCCCTCTCTCTTTCACGTGTACAGAGCCTTTAAAAGCAAAGCAAACTTAGTGAACCACTCAGATATCATGGTAAACATGCTCTCTGTCCACCTCTGTGCAATTTACTGGCAGTGTGTGCTATCTACACAACACAGGGAAGGAGCATTTCCCTTCTGTGATGGCACCTTACACACCTCCGATCAGTAACCTGCAAGGACAGGATATAAGACACATTACAACATCACCACCTGAAAGTTCATCTCCGAATCACACACCATCCTGACCTGGAATCCATAATGTCGTTTCTTCACTGTCACTGAGCCAAATCCAGTAACTCCCTCCTGAACTGCAAGGCCAGCATGAGTGAGCCATCACATATTGCCCTTGAGAATGTGATGGTGAGCTGCTTTTTGACATTGCTGCTGTCCATTGGGTGGTGGGGAGGAAGTGTCTGGATTTGACTCAGTGACAGCAATGGAACAGTGATAGCGTTCCAAGTCAGCATGGTGTGTGTATTGGAGGTGATGCTGCTGGTGATGTTCTCAGTTTCTGCACTGTCTAGGAATAGTGTTTACTGGTTAGGAAGGTGCTGTTGAAGGAGTCTTGGTGAATTACTGCAGTGGATCTTGTTAGTGGGACAGACTGCAGTCCCTGTACAATGGTGATGGACGAGGTTAATGTTTATAGTCTGGGATGAGGTGACTCCAATTCCCCTCAGTACCTGTGGTTTGCTGTGTTTACTTTTCTCTCAATCCATCTTTCCCTCTCGGTTGCATTCTGTCTCTCTCACCTGTCTGTACCTGTGATTCTCCCACACTCCCTTATCTCTGTGCAAATATAATTCCCAAGCATCATACCTTCGTTCACATGTGAATTCTGGTTCTGTCACTGTGTGTGTATGTGTTAATCTCTCTCTGTGTCACGTGTGTATCTATGACCCTCTCTCTGTGTCCCTGTGCACATCTGTGATCTCTTTCCCTCTCTCTTTCACCTGTATAGTGCCTTTAAAAGCAACGCAAACGTAGTGAACCACTCAGATATCATGGTAAACATGCTCGCTGTCCACCTCTGTGCAATGTTCTGGCATTGTGTACTATCTACACAACACAGGGAAGGAGCATTTTCCCTCCTGTGATGGCTCCTTACACACCTCCGATCAGTAACCTGCAAGGACCAGGATATGAGACACATTACAACATCACCACCTGAAAGTTCATCTCCGAGTCACACACCATCCTGACCTGGAATCCATGTTGTCGTTCCTTCACTGTCGCTGAGTCAAATCCAGTAACTCCCTCCTGAACTGCAAGGCCAGCAGGAATGCGCCATCACATATTGCCCTTGAGAATGTGATGGTGAGCTGCTTTTTGACATTGCTGCTCTCAATTGGGTGTTGGGGAGGAAGTGTCTGGATTTGACTCAGTGACAGCAATGGAACAGTGATAGCGTTCCAAGTCAGCATGGTGTGTGTATTGGAGGTGATGCTGCTGGTGATGTTCTCAGTTTCTGCTCTGTCTAGGAATAGTGTTTACTGGTTAGGAAGGTGCTGTTGAAGGAGTCTTGGTGACTTCGTGCAGTGGATCTTGTTAGTGGGACAGACTGCAGTCCCTGTACAATGGTGATGGAGGAGGTTAATGTTTATTAGATGTGATGGGTTGACACTCTAATTCCCCTCTGTACCTGTGGTTTGCTGTGTTTGCTTTTCTCTCAATCCATCTTTGCCTCTCGGTTGCATTATGTCTCTCTCACCTGTCTGAAGCTGTGATTCTCCCACACTCCCTTATCTCTGTGCAAATATAATTCCCAAGAATCATACCTTTGTTCTCATGTGAATTCTGTTTCTGTCACTGTGTGTGTATGTGGTAATCTCTCTCTGTGTCCCTGTGTGTATCAGTGATCCTCTCTCTTTGTCCCTGTGCACATCTGTGATATCCTTCCCTCTCTCGTTCACGTGTACAGAGCCTTTAAAAGCTAAGCTAACTTAGTGAACCACTCAAATATCATGGTAAACATGCTCTCTGTCCACCTCTGTGCAATTTACTGGCAGTGTGTGCTATCTACACAACACAGGGAAGGAGCATTTCCCTCCTGTGATGGCTCCTTACACACCTCCGATCAGTAACCTGCAAGGACCAGGATATGAGACACATTACAACATCACCAGCTGAAAGTTCATCTCCGAGTCACACACCATCCTGACCTGGAATCCATATTGTCGTTTCTTCACTGTCACTGACTCAAATCTAGAAACTCCCTCCTGAACTGCAAGGCCAGCAGGAGTGAGCCATCACATATTGCCCTTGAGAATGTGATGGTGAGCTGCTTTTTGACATTGCTGCTGTCCATTGGGTGGTGGGGAGGAAGTGTCTGGATTTGACTCAGTGACAGCAATGGAACAGTGATAGCGTTCCAAGTCAGCATGGTGTGTGTATTGGAGGTGATGCTGCTTGTGATGTTCTCAGTTTCTGCTCTGTCTAGGAATAGTGTTTACGGGTTAGGAAGGTGCTGTTGAAGGAGTCTTGGTGAGTTCGTGCAGTGGATCTTGTTAGTGTGACAGACTGCAGTCCCTGTACGATGCTGATGGAGGAGGTTAATGTTTAATAAATGTGATGGGTTGACACTCTAATTCCCCTCTGTACCTGTGGTTTGCTGTGTTTGCTTTTCTTTCAATCCATCTTTGCCTCTCGGTTGCATTATGTCTCTCTCACCTGTCTGTAAATGTGATTCTCCCACACTCCCTTATCTCTGTGCAAATATAATTCCCAAGCATCATACCTTTGTTCACATGTGAATTCTGTTTCTGTCACTGTGTGTGTATGTGTTAATCTCTCTCTGTGTCCCTGTGTGTATCAGTGATCCTCTCTCTTTGTCCCTGTGCACATCTGTGATATCCTTCCCTCTCTCTTTCACGTGTACAGAGCCTTTAAAAGCAAAGCAAACTTAGTGAACCACTCAGATATCATGGTAAACATGCTCTCTGTCCACCTCTGTGCAATTTACTGGCAGTGTGTGCTATCTACACAACACAGGGAAGGAGCATTTCCCTTCTGTGATGGCACCTTACACACCTCCGATCAGTAACCTGCAAGGACCAGGATATGAGACACATTACAACATCACCACCTGAAAGTTCATCTCCGAATCACACACCATCCTGACCTGGAATCCATAATGTCGTTTCTTCACTGTCACTGAGCCAAATCCAGTAACTCCCTCCTGAACTGCAAGGCCAGCATGAGTGAGCCATCACATATTGCCCTTGAGAATGTGATGGTGAGCTGCTTTTTGACATTGCTGCTGTCCATTGGGTGGTGGGGAGGAAGTGTCTGGATTTGACTCAGTGACAGCAATGGAACAGTGATAGCGTTCCAAGTCAGCATGGTGTGTGTATTGGAGGTGATGCTGCTGGTGATGTTCTCAGTTTCTGCTCTGTCTAGGAATAGTGTTTACTGGTTAGGAAGGTGCTGTTGAAGGAGTCTTGGTGAATTACTGCAGTGGATCTTGTTAGTGGGACAGACTGCAATCCCTGTACAATGGTGATGGACGAGGTTAATGTTTATAGTCTGGGATGGGGTGACTCCAATTCCCCTCAATACCTGTGGTTTGCTGTGTTTGCTTTTCTCTCAATCCATCTTTGCCTCTCGGTTGCATTCTGTCTCTCTCACCTGTCTGTACCTGTGATTCTCCCACACTCCCTTATCTCTGTGCAAATATAATTCCCAAGCATCATACCTTTGTTCACATGTGAATTCTGGTTCTGTCACTGTGTGTGTATGTGTTAATCTCTCTCTGTGTCACGTGTGTATCTGTGACCCTCTCTCTGTGTCCCTGTGCACATCTGTGATCTCCTTCCCTCTCTCTTTCACCTGTATAGTTCGTTTAAAAGCAAAGCAAACGTAGTGAACCACTCAGATATCATGGTAAACATGCTCGCTGTCCACCTCTGTGCAATTTTCTGCCATTGTGTACTATCTACACAACACAGGGAAGGAGCATTTTCCCTCCTGTGATGGCTCCTTACACAACTCCGATCAGTAACCTGCAAGGACCAGGATATGAGACACATTACAACATCACCAGCTGAAAGTTCATCTCCGAGTCACACACCATCCTGACCTGGAATCCATATTGTCGTTTCTTCACTGTCACTGACTCAAATCTAGAAACTCCCTCCTGAACTGCAAGGCCAGCATGAGTGAGCCATCACATATTGCCCTTGAGAATGTGATGGTGAGCTGCTTTTTGACATTGCTGCTGTCCATTGGGTGGTGGGGAGGAAGTGTCTGGATTTGACTCAGTGACAGCAATGGAACAGTGATAGCGTTCCAAGTCAGCATGGTGTGTGTATTGGAGGTGATGCTGCTTGTGATGTTCTCAGTTTCTGCTCTGTCTAGGAATAGTATATACGGGTTAGGAAGGTGCTGTTGAAGGAGTCTTGGTGACTTCGTGCAGTGGATCTTGTTAGTGGGACAGACTGCAGTCCCTGTACGATGGTGATGGAGGAGGTTAATGTTTAATAAATGTGATGGGTTGACACTCTAATTCCCCTCTGTACCTGTGGTTTGCTGTGTTTGCTTTTCTTTCAATCCATCTTTGCCTCTCGGTTGCATTATGTCTCTCTCACCTGTCTGTAAATGTGATTCTCCCACACTCCCTTATCTCTGTGCAAATATAATTCCCAAGCATCATACCTTTGTTCACATGTGAATTCTGTTTCTGTCACTGTGTGTGTATGTGTTAATCTCTCTCTGTGTCCCTGTGTGTATCAGTGATCCTCTCTCTTTGTCCCTGTGCACATCTGTGATATCCTTCCCTCTCCCTTTCACGTGTACAGAGCCTTTAAAAGCAAAGCAAACTTAGTGAACCACTCAGATATCATGGTAAACATGCTCTCTGTCCACCTCTGTGCAATTTACTGGCAGTGTGTGCTATCTACACAACACAGGGAAGGAGCATTTCCCTTCTGTGATGGCACCTTACACACCTCCGATCAGTAACCTGCAAGGACCAGGATATGAGACACATTGCAACATCACCACCTGAAAGTTCATCTCCGAATCACACACCATCCTGACCTGGAATCCATAATGTCGTTTCTTCACTGTCACTGAGCCAAATCCAGTAACTCCCTCCTGAACTGCAAGGCCAGCATGAGTGAGCCATCACATATTGCCCTTGAGAATGTGATGGTGAGCTGCTTTTTGACATTGCTGCTGTCCATTGGGTGGTGGGGAGGAAGTGTCTGGATTTGACTCAGTGACAGCAATGGAACAGTGATAGCGTTCCAAGTCAGCATGGTGTGTGTATTGGAGGTGATGCTGCTGGTGATGTTCTCAGTTTCTGCTCTGTCTAGGAATAGTGTTTACTGGTTAGGAAGGTGCTGTTGAAGGAGTCTTGGTGAATTACTGCAGTGGATCTTGTTAGTGGGACAGACTGCAATCCCTGTACAATGGTGATGGACGAGGTTAATGTTTATAGTCTGGGATGGGGTGACTCCAATTCCCCTCAATACCTGTGGTTTGCTGTGTTTGCTTTTCTCTCAATCCATCTTTGCCTCTCGGTTGCATTCTGTCTCTCTCACCTGTCTGTACCTGTGATTCTCCCACACTCCCTTATCTCTGTGCAAATATAATTCCCAAGCATCATACCTTTGTTCACATGTGAATTCTGGTTCTGTCACTGTGTGTGTATGTGTTAATCTCTCTCTGTGTCACGTGTGTATCTGTGACCCTCTCTCTGTGTCCCTGTGCACATCTGTGATCTCCTTCCCTCTCTCTTTCACCTGTATAGTTCGTTTAAAAGCAAAGCAAACGTAGTGAACCACTCAGATATCATGGTAAACATGCTCGCTGTCCACCTCTGTGCAATTTTCTGCCATTGTGTACTATCTACACAACACAGGGAAGGAGCATTTTCCCTCCTGTGATGGCTCCTTACACAACTCCGATCAGTAACCTGCAAGGACCAGGATATGAGACACATTACAACATCACCAGCTGAAAGTTCATCTCCGAGTCACACACCATCCTGACCTGGAATCCATATTGTCGTTTCTTCACTGTCACTGACTCAAATCTAGAAACTCCCTCCTGAACTGCAAGGCCAGCATGAGTGAGCCATCACATATTGCCCTTGAGAATGTGATGGTGAGCTGCTTTTTGACATTGCTGCTGTCCATTGGGTGGTGGGGAGGAAGTGTCTGGATTTGACTCAGTGACAGCAATGGAACAGTGATAGCGTTCCAAGTCAGCATGGTGTGTGTATTGGAGGTGATGCTGCTTGTGATGTTCTCAGTTTCTGCTCTGTCTAGGAATAGTATTTACGGGTTAGGAAGGTGCTGTTGAAGGAGTCTTGGTGAGTTCGTGCAGTGGATCTTGTTAGTGTGACAGACTGCAGTCCCTGTACAATGGTGATGGAGGAGGTTAATGTTTAATAAATGTGATGGGTTGACACTCTATTTCCCCTCTGTACCTGTGGTTTGCTGTGTTTGCTTTTCTCTCAATTCATCTTTGCCTCCCGGTTGCATTATGTCTCTCTCACCTGTCTGTAAATGTGATTCTCCCACACTCCCTTATCTCTGTGCAAATATAATTGCCAAGCATCATACCTTTGTTCACATGTGAATTCTGTTTCTGTCACTGTGTGTGTATGTGTTAATCTCTCTCTGTGTCCCTGTGTGTATCACTGATCCTCTCTCTTTGTCCCTGTGCACATCTGTGATATCCTTCCCTCTCTCTTTCACGTGTACAGAGCCTTTAAAAGCAAAGCAAACTTAGTGAACCACTCAGATATCATGGTAAACATGCTCTCTGTCCACCTCTGTGCAATTTACTGGCAGTGTGTGCTATCTACACAACACAGGGAAGGAGCATTTCCCTTCTGTGATGGCACCTTACACACCTCCGATCAGTAACCTGCAAGAACCAGGATATGAGACACATTACAACATCACCACCTGAAAGTTCATCTCCGAATCACACACCATCCTGACCTGGAATCCATAATGTCGTTTCTTCACTGTCACTGAGTCAAATCCAGTAACTCCCTTCTGAACTGCAAGGCCAGCATGAGTGAGCCATCACATATTGCCCTTGAGAATGTGATGGTGAGCTGCTTTTTGACATTGCTGCTGTCCATTGGGTGGTGGGGAGGAAGTGTCTGGATTTGACTCAGTGACAGCAATGGAACAGTGATAGCGTTCCAAGTCAGCATGGTGTGTGTATTGGAGGTGATGCTGCTGGTGATGTTCTCAGTTTCTGCTCTGTCTAGGAATAGTGCTTACTGGTTAGGAAGGTGCTGTTGAAGGAGTCTTGGTGAATTACTGCAGTGGATCTTGTTAGTGGGACAGACTGCAATCCCTGTACAATGGTGATGGACGAGGTTAATGTTTATAGTCTGGGATGGGGTGACTCCAATTCCCCTCAATACCTGTGGTTTGCTGTGTTTGCTTTTCTCTCAATCCATCTTTGCCTCTCGGTTGCATTCTGTCTCTCTCACCTGTCTGTACCTGTGATTCTCCCACACTCCCTTATCTCTGTGCAAATATAATTCCCAAGCATCATACCTTTGTTCACATGTGAATTCTGGTTCTGTCACTGTGTGTGTATGTGTTAATCTCTCTCTGTGTCACGTGTGTATCTATGACCCTCTCTCTGTGTCCCTGTGCACATCTGTGATCTCTTTCCCTCTCTCTTTCACCTGTATAGTGCCTTTAAAAGCAACGCAAACGTAGTGAACCACTCAGATATCATGGTAAACATGCTCGCTGTCCACCTCTGTGCAATGTTCTGGCATTGTGTACTATCTACACAACACAGGGAAGGAGCATTTTCCCTCCTGTGATGGCTCCTTACACACCTCCGATCAGTAACCTGCAAGGACCAGGATATGAGACACATTACAACATCACCACCTGAAAGTTCATCTCCGAGTCACACACCATCCTGACCTGGAATCCATATTGTCGTTCCTTCACTGTCGCTGAGTCAAATCCAGTAACTCCCTCCTGAACTGCAAGGCCAGCAGGAATGCGCCATCACATATTGCCCTTGAGAATGTGATGGTGAGCTGCTTTTTGACATTGCTGCTGTCCATTGGGTGTTGGGGAGGAAGTGTCTGGATTTGACTCAGTGACAGCAATGGAACAGTGATAGCTTCCAAGTCAGCATGGTGTGTGTATTGGAGGTGATGCTGCTGGTGATGTTCTCAGTTTCTGCTCTGTCTAGGAATAGTGTTTACTGGTTAGGAAGGTGCTGTTGAAGGAGTCTTGGTGACTTCGTGCAGTGGATCTTGTTAGTGGGACAGACTGCAGTCCCTGTACAATGGTGATGGAGGAGGTTAATGTTTATTAGATGTGATGGGTTGACACTCTAATTCCCCTCTGTACCTGTGGTTTGCTGTGTTTGCTTTTCTCTCAATCCATCTTTGCCTCTCCGTTGCATTATGTCTCTCTCACCTGTCTGAAGCTGTGATTCTCCCACACTCCCTTATCTCTGTGCAAATATAATTCCCAAGAATCATACCTTTGTTCACATGTGAATTCTGTTTCTGTCACTGTGTGTGTATGTGTTAATCTCTCTCTGTGTCCCTGTGTGTATCAGTGATCCTCTCTCTTTGTCCCTGTGCACATCTGTGATATCCTTCCCTCTCTCGTTCACGTGTACAGAGCCTTTAAAAGCTAAGCTAACTTAGTGAACCACTCAAATATCATGGTAAACATGCTCTCTGTCCACCTCTGTGCAATTTACTGGCAGTGTGAGCTATTTACACAACACAGGGAAGGAGCATTTCCCTCCTGTGATGGCTCCTTACACATCTCCGATCAGTAACCTGCAAGGACCAGGATATGAGACACATTACAACATCACCAGCTGAAAGTTCATCTCCGAGTCACACACCATCCTGACCTGGAATCCATATTGTCGTTTCTTCACTGTCACTGACTCAAATCTAGAAACTCCCTCCTGAACTGCAAGGCCAGCATGAGTGAGCCATCACATATTGCCCTTGAGAATGTGACGGTGAGCTGCTTTTTGACATTGCTGCTGTCCATTGGGTGGTGGGGAGGAAGTGTCTGGATTTGACTCAGTGACAGCAATGGAACAGTGATAGCGTTCCAAGTCAGCATGCTGTGTGTATTGGAGGTGATGCTGCTTGTGATGTTGCCTGGTATGGAGGGGAGATCCTATGAGGAGAGGCTGAGTGATTTGGGATTGTTTTCGCTGGAAAGGCGGCGGCTAAGAGGGGATCTTATTGAAACATATAAGATGATTAGAGGTTTAGATAGGGTGGATAGTGATAGCCTTTTTCCTCTGATGGAGAAATCCAGCACGAGGGGGCATGGCTTTAAATTGAGGGGGGGTAGTTATAGAACCGATGTCAGGGGTAGGTTCTTTACCCAGAGGGTGGTGAGGGATTGGAATGCCCTGCCAGCATCAGTAGTAAATGCGCCTAGTTTGGGGGCGTTTAAGAGATCCGTAGATAGGTTCATGGACGAAAAGAAATTGGTTTAGGTTGGAGGGTCACAGTTTTTTTTTTTAACTGGTCGGTGCAACATCGTGGGCCGAAGGGCCTGTTCTGCGCTGTAATGTTCTATGTTCTATGTTCTATCACATATTGCCCTTGAGAATGTGATGGTGAGCTGCTTTTTGACATTGCTGCTGTCCATTGGGTGGTGGGGAGGAAGTGTCTGGATTTGACTCAGTGACAGCAATGGAACAGTGATAGCGTTCCAAGTCAGCATGGTGTGTGTATTGGAGGTGATGCTGCTGGTGATGTTCTCAGTTTCTGCTCTGTCTAGGAATAGTGTTTACTGGTTAGGAAGGTGCTGTTGAAGGAGTCTTGGTGAATTACTGCAGTGGATCTTGTTAGTGGGACAGACTGCAATCCCTGTACAATGGTGATGGACGAGGTTAATGTTTATAGTCTGGGATGGGGTGACTCCAATTCCCCTCAATACCTGTGGTTTGCTGTGTTTGCTTTTCTCTCAATCCATCTTTGCCTCTCGGTTGCATTCTGTCTCTCTCACCTGTCTGTACCTGTGATTCTCCCACACTCCCTTATCTCTGTGCAAATATAATTCCCAAGCATCATACCTTTGTTCACATGTGAATTCTGGTTCTGTCACTGTGTGTGTATGTGTTAATCTCTCTCTGTGTCACGTGTGTATCTGTGACCCTCTCTCTGTGTCCCTGTGCACATCTGTGATCTCCTTCCCTCTCTCTTTCACCTGTATAGTTCGTTTAAAAGCAAAGCAAACGTAGTGAACCACTCAGATATCATGGTAAACATGCTCGCTGTCCACCTCTGTGCAATTTTCTGCCATTGTGTACTATCTACACAACACAGGGAAGGAGCATTTTCCCTCCTGTGATGGCTCCTTACACAACTCCGATCAGTAACCTGCAAGGACCAGGATATGAGACACATTACAACATCACCAGCTGAAAGTTCATCTCCGAGTCACACACCATCCTGACCTGGAATCCATATTGTCGTTTCTTCACTGTCACTGACTCAAATCTAGAAACTCCCTCCTGAACTGCAAGGCCAGCATGAGTGAGCCATCACATATTGCCCTTGAGAATGTGATGGTGAGCTGCTTTTTGACATTGCTGCTGTCCATTGGGTGGTGGGGAGGAAGTGTCTGGATTTGACTCAGTGACAGCAATGGAACAGTGATAGCGTTCCAAGTCAGCATGGTGTGTGTATTGGAGGTGATGCTGCTTGTGATGTTCTCAGTTTCTGCTCTGTCTAGGAATAGTATTTACGGGTTAGGAAGGTGCTGTTGAAGGAGTCTTGGTGAGTTCGTGCAGTGGATCTTGTTAGTGTGACAGACTGCAGTCCCTGTACAATGGTGATGGAGGAGGTTAATGTTTAATAAATGTGATGGGTTGACACTATAATTCCCCTCTGTACCTGTGGTTTGCTGTGTTTGCTTTTCTCTCAATTCATCTTTGCCTCCCGGTTGCATTATGTCTCTCTCACCTGTCTGTAAATGTGATTCTCCCACACTCCCTGATCTCTGTGCAAATATAATTGCCAAGCATCATACCTTTGTTCACATGTGAATTCTGTTTCTGTCACTGTGTGTGTATGTGTTAATCTCTCTCTCTGTCCCTGTGTGTATCACGGATCCTCTCTCTTTGTCCCTGTGCACATCTGTGATATCCGTCCCTCTCTCTTTCACGTGTACAGAGCCTTTAAAAGCAAAGCAAACTTAGTGAACCACTCAGATATCATGGTAAACATGCTCTCTGTCCACCTCTGTGCAATTTACTGGCAGTGTGTGCTATCTACACAACACAGGGAAGGAGCATTTCCCTTCTGTGATGGCACCTTACACACCTCCGATCAGTAACCTGCAAGAACCAGGATATGAGACACATTACAACATCACCACCTGAAAGTTCATCTCCGAATCACACACCATCCTGACCTGGAATCCATAATGTCGTTTCTTCACTGTCACTGAGTCAAATCCAGTAACTCCCTTCTGAACTGCAAGGCCAGCATGAGTGAGCCATCACATATTGCCCTTGAGAATGTGATGGTGAGCTGCTTTTTGACATTGCTGCTGTCCATTGGGTGGTGGGGAGGAAGTGTCTGGATTTGACTCAGTGACAGCAATGGAACAGTGATAGCGTTCCAAGTCAGCATGGTGTGTGTATTGGAGGTGATGCTGCTGGTGATGTTCTCAGTTTCTGCTCTGTCTAGGAATAGTGTTTACTGGTTAGGAAGGTGCTGTTGAAGGAGTCTTGGTGAATTACTGCAGTGGATCTTGTTAGTGGGACAGACTGCAATCCCTGTACAATGGTGATGGACGAGGTTAATGTTTATAGTCTGGGATGGGGTGACTCCAATTCCCCTCAATACCTGTGGTTTGCTGTGTTTGCTTTTCTCTCAATCCATCTTTGCCTCTCGGTTGCATTCTGTCTCTCTCACCTGTCTGTACCTGTGATTCTCCCACACTCCCTTATCTCTGTGCAAATATAATTCCCAAGCATCATACCTTTGTTCACATGTGAATTCTGGTTCTGTCACTGTGTGTGTATGTGTTAATCTCTCTCTGTGTCACGTGTGTATCTGTGACCCTCTCTCTGTGTCCCTGTGCACATCTGTGATCTCTTTCCCTCTCTCTTTCACCTGTATAGTTCCTTTAAAAGCAAAGCAAACGTAGTGAACCACTCAGATATCATGGTAAACATGCTCGCTGTCCACCTCTGTGCAATTTTCTGGCATTGTGTACTATCTACACAACACAGGGAAGGAGCATTTTCCCTCCTGTGATGGCTCCTTACACAACTCCGATCAGTAACCTGCAAGGACCAGGATATGAGACACATTACAACATCACCACCTGAAAGTTCATCTCCGAGTCACACACCATCCTGACGTGGAATCCATATTGTCGTTCCTTCACTGTCGCTGAGTCAAATCCAGTAACTCCCTCCTGAAGTGCAAGGCCAGCAGGAATGAGCCATCACATATTGCCCTTGAGAATGTGATGGTGAGCTGCTTTTTGACATTGCTGCTGTCAATTGGGTGTTGGGGAGGAAGTGTCTGGATTTGACTCAGTGACAGCAATGGAACAGTGATAGCGTTCCAAGTCAGCATGGTGTGTGTATTGGAGGTGATGCTGCTGGTGATGTTCTCAGTTTCTGCTCTGTCTAGGAATAGTGTTTACTGGTTAGGAAGGTGCTGTTGAAGGAGTCTTGGTGAGTTCGTGCAGTGGATCTTGTTAGTGGGACAGACTGCAGTCCCTGTACAATGGTGATGGACGAGGTTAATGTTTATTAGATGTGATGGGTTGACACTCTAATTCCCCTCTGTACCTGTGGTTTGCTGCGTTCGCTTTTCTCTCAATCCATCTTTGCCTCTCGGTTGCATTATGTCTCTCTCACCTGTCTGTAAATGTGATTCTCCCACACTCCCTTATCTCTGTGCAAATATAATTCCCAAGCATCATACCTTTGTTCACATGTGAATTCTGGTTCTGTCACTGTGTGTGTATGTGTTAATCTCTCTCTGTGTCACGTGTGTATCTGTGACCCTCTCTCTTTGTCCCTGTGCACATCTGTGATATCCTTCCCTCTCTCATTCACGTGTACAGAGCCTTTAAAAGCAAAGCTAACTTAGTGAACCACTCAAATATCATGGTAAACATGCTCTCTGTCCACCTCTGTGCAATTTACTGGCAGTGTGTGCTATCTACACAACACAGGGAAGGAGCATTTCCCTCCTGTGATGGCTCCTTACACACCTCCGATCAGTAACCTGCAAGGACCAGGATATGAGACAAATTACAACATCACCACCTGAAAGTTCATCTCCGAATCACACACCATCCTGTCCTGGAATCCATAATGTCGTTTCTTCACTGTCACTGAGCCAAATCCAGTAACTCCCTCCTGAACTGCAAGGCCAGCATGAGTGAGCCATCACATATTGCCCTTGAGAATGTGATGGTGAGCTGCTTTTTGACATTGCTGCTGTCCATTGGGTCGTGGGGAGGAAGTGTCTGGATTTGACTCAGTGACAGCAATGGAACAGTGATAGCGTTCCAAGTCAGCATGGTGTGTGTATTGGAGGTGATGCTGCTTGTGATGTTCTCAGTTTCTGCTCTGTCTAGGAATAGTATTTACGGGTTAGGAAGGTGCTGTTGAAGGAGTCTTGGTGAGTTCGTGCAGTGGATCTTGTTAGTGTGACAGACTGCAGTCCCTGTACAATGGTGATGGAGGAGGTTAATGTTTAATAAATGTGATGGGTTGACACTATAATTCCCCTCTGTACCTGTGGTTTGCTGTGTTTGCTTTTCTCTCAATTCATCTTTGCCTCCCGGTTGCATTATGTCTCTCTCACCTGTCTGTAAATGTGATTCTCCCACACTCCCTGATCTCTGTGCAAATATAATTGCCAAGCATCATACCTTTGTTCACATGTGAATTCTGTTTCTGTCACTGTGTGTGTATGTGTTAATCTCTCTCTCTGTCCCTGTGTGTATCACGGATCCTCTCTCTTTGTCCCTGTGCACATCTGTGATATCCGTCCCTCTCTCTTTCACGTGTACAGAGCCTTTAAAAGCAAAGCAAACTTAGTGAACCACTCAGATATCATGGTAAACATGCTCTCTGTCCACCTCTGTGCAATTTACTGGCAGTGTGTGCTATCTACACAACACAGGGAAGGAGCATTTCCCTTCTGTGATGGCACCTTACACACCTCCGATCAGTAACCTGCAAGAACCAGGATATGAGACACATTACAACATCACCACCTGAAAGTTCATCTCCGAATCACACACCATCCTGACCTGGAATCCATAATGTCGTTTCTTCACTGTCACTGAGTCAAATCCAGTAACTCCCTTCTGAACTGCAAGGCCAGCATGAGTGAGCCATCACATATTGCCCTTGAGAATGTGATGGTGAGCTGCTTTTTGACATTGCTGCTGTCCATTGGGTGGTGGGGAGGAAGTGTCTGGATTTGACTCAGTGACAGCAATGGAACAGTGATAGCGTTCCAAGTCAGCATGGTGTGTGTATTGGAGGTGATGCTGCTGGTGATGTTCTCAGTTTCTGCTCTGTCTAGGAATAGTGTTTACTGGTTAGGAAGGTGCTGTTGAAGGAGTCTTGGTGAATTACTGCAGTGGATCTTGTTAGTGGGACAGACTGCAATCCCTGTACAATGGTGATGGACGAGGTTAATGTTTATAGTCTGGGATGGGGTGACTCCAATTCCCCTCAATACCTGTGGTTTGCTGTGTTTGCTTTTCTCTCAATCCATCTTTGCCTCTCGGTTGCATTCTGTCTCTCTCACCTGTCTGTACCTGTGATTCTCCCACACTCCCTTATCTCTGTGCAAATATAATTCCCAAGCATCATACCTTTGTTCACATGTGAATTCTGGTTCTGTCACTGTGTGTGTATGTGTTAATCTCTCTCTGTGTCACGTGTGTATCTGTGACCCTCTCTCTGTGTCCCTGTGCACATCTGTGATCTCTTTCCCTCTCTCTTTCACCTGTATAGTTCCTTTAAAAGCAAAGCAAACGTAGTGAACCACTCAGATATCATGGTAAACATGCTCGCTGTCCACCTCTGTGCAATTTTCTGGCATTGTGTACTATCTACACAACACAGGGAAGGAGCATTTTCCCTCCTGTGATGGCTCCTTACACAACTCCGATCAGTAACCTGCAAGGACCAGGATATGAGACACATTACAACATCACCACCTGAAAGTTCATCTCCGAGTCACACACCATCCTGACGTGGAATCCATATTGTCGTTCCTTCACTGTCGCTGAGTCAAATCCAGTAACTCCCTCCTGAAGTGCAAGGCCAGCAGGAATGAGCCATCACATATTGCCCTTGAGAATGTGATGGTGAGCTGCTTTTTGACATTGCTGCTGTCAATTGGGTGTTGGGGAGGAAGTGTCTGGATTTGACTCAGTGACAGCAATGGAACAGTGATAGCGTTCCAAGTCAGCATGGTGTGTGTATTGGAGGTGATGCTGCTGGTGATGTTCTCAGTTTCTGCTCTGTCTAGGAATAGTGTTTACTGGTTAGGAAGGTGCTGTTGAAGGAGTCTTGGTGAGTTCGTGCAGTGGATCTTGTTAGTGGGACAGACTGCAGTCCCTGTACAATGGTGATGGACGAGGTTAATGTTTATTAGATGTGATGGGTTGACACTCTAATTCCCCTCTGTACCTGTGGTTTGCTGCGTTCGCTTTTCTCTCAATCCATCTTTGCCTCTCGGTTGCATTATGTCTCTCTCACCTGTCTGTAAATGTGATTCTCCCACACTCCCTTATCTCTGTGCAAATATAATTCCCAAGCATCATACCTTTGTTCACATGTGAATTCTGGTTCTGTCACTGTGTGTGTATGTGTTAATCTCTCTCTGTGTCACGTGTGTATCTGTGACCCTCTCTCTTTGTCCCTGTGCACATCTGTGATATCCTTCCCTCTCTCATTCACGTGTACAGAGCCTTTAAAAGCAAAGCTAACTTAGTGAACCACTCAAATATCATGGTAAACATGCTCTCTGTCCACCTCTGTGCAATTTACTGGCAGTGTGTGCTATCTACACAACACAGGGAAGGAGCATTTCCCTCCTGTGATGGCTCCTTACACACCTCCGATCAGTAACCTGCAAGGACCAGGATATGAGACAAATTACAACATCACCACCTGAAAGTTCATCTCCGAATCACACACCATCCTGTCCTGGAATCCATAATGTCGTTTCTTCACTGTCACTGAGCCAAATCCAGTAACTCCCTCCTGAACTGCAAGGCCAGCATGAGTGAGCCATCACATATTGCCCTTGAGAATGTGATGGTGAGCTGCTTTTTGACATTGCTGCTGTCCATTGGGTCGTGGGGAGGAAGTGTCTGGATTTGACTCAGTGACAGCAATGGAACAGTGATAGCGTTCCAAGTCAGCATGGTGTGTGTATTGGAGGTGATGCTGCTGGTGATGTTCTCAGTTTCTGCTCTGTCTAGGAATAGTGTTTACTGGTTAGGAAGGTGCTGTTGAAGGGGTCTTGGTGAATTCCTGCAGTGGATCTTGTTAGTGGGACAGACTGCAATCCCTGTACAATGGTGATGGACGAGGTTAATGTTTATAGTCTGGGATGGGGTGACTCCAATTCCCCTCAATACCTGTGGTTTGCTGTGTTTGCTTTTAGCTCAATCCATCTTTGCCTCTCGGTTGCATTCTGTCTCTCTCACCTGTCTGTACCTGTGATTCTCCCACACGCCCTTTTCTCTGTGCAAATATAATTCCCAAGCATCATACCTTTGTTCACATGTGAATTCTGGTTCTGTCACTGTGTGTGTATGTGTTAATCTCTCTCTGTGTCACGTGTGTATCTGTGACCCTCTCTCTGTGTCCCTGTGCACATCTGTGATCTCTTTCCCTCTCTCTTTCACCTGTATAGTTCCTTTAAAAGCAAAGCAAACGTAGTGAACCACTCAGATATCATGGTAAACATGCTCGCTGTCCACCTCTGTGCAATTTTCTGGCATTGTGGACTATCTACACAACACAGGGAAGGAGCATTTTCCCTCCTGTGATGGCTCCTTACACACCTCCGATCAGTAACCTGCAAGGACCAGGATATGAGACAAATTACAACATCACCACCTGAAAGTTCATCTCCGAATCACACACCATCCTGTCCTGGAATCCATAATGTCGTTTCTTCACTGTCACTGAGCCAAATCCAGTAACTCCCTCCTGAACTGCAAGGCCAGCATGAGTGAGCCATCACATATTGCCCTTGAGAATGTGATGGTGAGCTGCTTTTTGACATTGCTGCTGTCCATTGGGTCGTGGGGAGGAAGTGTCTGGATTTGACTCAGTGACAGCAATGGAACAGTGATAGCGTTCCAAGTCAGCATGGTGTGTGTATTGGAGGTGATGCTGCTGGTGATGTTCTCAGTTTCTGCTCTGTCTAGGAATAGTGTTTACTGGTTAGGAAGGTGCTGTTGAAGGGGTCTTGGTGAATTCCTGCAGTGGATCTTGTTAGTGGGACAGACTGCAATCCCTGTACAATGGTGATGGACGAGGTTAATGTTTATAGTCTGGGATGGGGTGACTCCAATTCCCCTCAATACCTGTGGTTTGCTGTGTTTGCTTTTAGCTCAATCCATCTTTGCCTCTCGGTTGCATTCTGTCTCTCTCACCTGTCTGTACCTGTGATTCTCCCACACGCCCTTTTCTCTGTGCAAATATAATTCCCAAGCATCATACCTTTGTTCACATGTGAATTCTGGTTCTGTCACTGTGTGTGTATGTGTTAATCTCTCTCTGTGTCACGTGTGTATCTGTGACCCTCTCTCTGTGTCCCTGTGCACATCTGTGATCTCTTTCCCTCTCTCTTTCACCTGTATAGTTCCTTTAAAAGCAAAGCAAACGTAGTGAACCACTCAGATATCATGGTAAACATGCTCGCTGTCCACCTCTGTGCAATTTTCTGGCATTGTGGACTATCTACACAACACAGGGAAGGAGCATTTTCCCTCCTGTGATGGCTCCTTACACAACTCCGATCAGTAACCTGCAAGGACCAGGATATGAGACACATTACAACATCACCACCTGAAAGTTCATCTCCGAGTCACACACCATCCTGACGTGGAATCCATATTGTCGTTCCTTCACTGTCGCTGAGTCAAATCCAGTAACTCCCTCCTGAAGTGCAAGGCCAGCAGGAATGAGCCATCACATATTGCCCTTGAGAATGTGATGGTGAGCTGCTTTTTGACATTGCTGCTGTCAATTGGGTGTTGGGGAGGAAGTGTCTGGATTTGACTCAGTGACAGCAATGGAACAGTGATAGCGTTCCAAGTCAGCATGGTGTGTGTATTGGAGGTGATGCTGCTGGTGATGTTCTCAGTTTCTGCTCTGTCTAGGAATAGTGTTTACTGGTTAGGAAGGTGCTGTTGAAGGAGTCTTGGTGAGTTCGTGCAGTGGATCTTGTTAGTGGGACAGACTGCAGTCCCTGTACAATGGTGATGGACGAGGTTAATGTTTATTAGATGTGATGGGTTGACACTCTAATTCCCCTCTTTACCTGTGGTTTGCTGCGTTCGCTTTTCTCTCAATCCATCTTGGCCTCTCGGTTGCATTATGTCTCTCTCACCTGTCTGTAAATGTGATTCTCCCACACTCCCTTATCTCTGTGCAAATATAATTCCCAAGCATCATACCTTTGTTCACATGTGAATTCTGGTTCTGTCACTGTGTGTGTATGTGTTAATCTCTCTCTGTGTCACGTGTGTATCTGTGACCCTCTCTCTTTGTCCCTGTGCACATCTGTGATATCCTTCCCTCTCTCATTCACGTGTACAGAGCCTTTAAAAGCAAAGCTAACTTAGTGAACCGCTCAAATATCATGGTAAACATGCTCTCTGTCCACCTCTGTGCAATTTACTGGCAGTGTGTGCTATCTACACAACACAGGGAAGGAGCATTTCCCTCCTGTGATGGCTCCTTACACACCTCCGATCAGTAACCTGCAAGGACCAGGATATGAGACAAATTACAACATCACCACCTGAAAGTTCATCTCCGAATCACACACCATCCTGACCTGGAATCCATAATGTCGTTTCTTCACTGTCACTGAGCCAAATCCAGTAACTCCCTCCTGAACTGCAAGGCCAGCATGAGTGAGCCATCACATATTGCCCTTGAGAATGTGATGGTGAGCTGCTTTTTGACATTGCTGCTGTCCATTGGGTGGTGGGGAGGAAGTGTCTGGATTTGACTCAGTGACAGCAATGGAACAGTGATAGCGTTCCAAGTCAGCATGGTGTGTGTATTGGAGGTGATGCTGCTGGTGATGTTCTCAGTTTCTGCTCTGTCTAGGAATAGTGTTTACTGGTTAGGAAGGTGCTGTTGAAGGGGTCTTGGTGAATTCCTGCAGTGGATCTTGTTAGTGGGACAGACTGCAGTCCCTGTACAATGGTGATGGACGAGGTTAATGTTTATAGTCTGGGATGGGGTGACTCCAATTCCCCTCAATACCTGTGGTTTGCTGTGTTTGCTATTTGCTCAATCCATCTTTGCCTCTCGGTTGCATTCTGTCTCTCTCACCTGTCTGTACCTGTGATTCTCCCACACGCCCTTTTCTCTGTGCAAATATAATTCCCAAGCATCATACCTTTGTTCACATTTGAATTATGTTTCTGTCACTGTGTGTGTATGTGTTAATCTCTCTCTGTGTCACGTGTGTATCTGTGACCCTCTCTCTGTGTCCCTGTGCACATCTGTGATCTCTTTCCCTCTCTCTTTCACCTGTATAGTGCCTTTAAAAGCAAAGCAAACGGAGTGAACCACTCAGATATCATGGTAAACATGCTTGCTGTCCACGTCTGTGCAATTTTCTGGCATTGTGTACTATCTACACAACACAGGGAAGGAGCATTTTCCCTCCTGTGATGGCTCCTTACACACCTCCGATCAGTAACCTGCAAGGACCAGGATATGAGACACATTACAACATCACCACCTGAAAGTTCATCTCCGAGTCACACACCATCCTGACTTGGAATCCATATTGTCGTTCCTTCACTGTCGCTGAGTCAAATCCAGTAACTCCCTCCTGAAGTGCAAGGCCGGCAGGAATGCGCCATCACATATTGCCCTTGAGAATGTGATGGTGAGCTGCTTTTTGACATTGCTGCTGTCCATTGGGTGTTGGGGAGGAAGTGTCTGGATTTGACTCAGTGACAGCAATGGAACAGTGATAGCGTTCCAAGTCAGCATGGTGTGTGTATTGGAGGTGATGCTGCTGGTGATGTTCTCAGTTTCTGCTCTGTCTAGGAATAGTGTTTACTGGTTAGGAAGGTGCTGTTGAAGGAGTCTTGGTGAGTTCGTGCAGTGGATCTTGTTAGTGGAACAGACTGCAGTCCCTGTACAATGGTGATGGACGAGGTTAATGTTTATTAGATGTGATGGGTTGACACTCTAATTCCCCTCTGTACCTCTGGTATGCTGTGTTTGCTTTTCTCTCAATCCATCTTTGCCCCTCGGTTGCATTCTGTCTCGCTCAACTGTCTGAAGCTGTGATTCTCCCACACTCCCTTATCTCTGTGCAAATATAATTCCCAAGCATCATACCTATGTTCACATGTGAATTCTGTTTCTGTCACTGTGTGTGTGTGATAATCTCTCTGTGTCCCTGTGTGTATCTGTGATTCTTTCTCTGTGTCCCTGTGTCTATCTGTGATTCTCTCTCTGTGTCCCTGTGTGCATCTGTGATCCTCTCTCTGTGTCCCTGTGCATATCTGTGATTATCTCTCTATGTCCCTGTGTGTATCTGTGATCCTCTATCTGTGTCCCTGTGTGTATCTGTGATCCTCTATCTGTGTCCCTGTGCACATCTGTGATATCTTTCCCTCTCTCTTTCACGTGTACAGTGCCTTTAAAAGCAAAGCTAACTTAGTGAACCACTCAAATATCATGGTAAACATGCTCGCTGTCCACCTCTGTGCAATTTACTGGCAGTGTGTGCTATCTACACAACACAGGGAAGGAGCATTTTCCCTCCTGTGATGGCTCCTTACACACCTCCGATCAGTAACCTGCAAGGACCAGGATATGAGACACATGACAACATCACCACCTGAAAGTTCATCTCCGAGTCACACACCATCCTGACGTGGAATCCATCTTGTCGTTCCTTCACTGTCGCTGAGTCAAATCCAGTAACTCCCTCCTGAACTGCAAGGCCAGCAGGAATAAGCGATCACATGTTGCCCTTGAGAATGTGATGGTGAGCTGCTTTTTGACATTGCGGCTGTCCATTGGGTGTTGGGGAGGAAGTGTCTGGATTTGACTCAGTGACAGCAATGGAACAGTGATAGCGTTCCAAGTCAGCATGGTGTGTGTATTGGAGGTGATGCTGCTGGTGATGTTCTCAGTTTCTGCTCTGTCTCGGAATAGTGATTACTGGTTAGGAAGTTGCTGTTGAAGGAGTCTTGGTGAATTCCTGCAGTGGATCATGTTAGTGGGACAGACTGCAGTCCCTGTACAATGGTGATGGAGGAGGTTAATGTTTATTAGATGTGATGGGGTGACACTCTAATTCCCCTCTGTACCTGTGGTTTGCTGTGTTTGCTTTTCTCTCAATCCATCTTTGCCTCTCGGTTGCATTATGTTTCTCTCACCTGTCTGTACCTGTGATTCTCCCACACTCCCTTATCTCTGTGCAAATATAATTCCCAAGCATCATACCTTTGTTCTCATGTGAATTCTGTTCCTGTCACTTTGTGTGTCTGTGTTAATCTCTCTGTGTCCCTGTGTGTATCTGTGACTCTTTCTCAGTGTCCCTGTGTGTATCTGTGATTCTCTCTCTCTGTGGCCCTGCGGTTATCTGTGATTCTCTTTGAGTCCCTGTGTCGGTCTATTTCATTGTCTTTTGTGTACATGTGAACATGTTCACATGTCTGTTGTGGTGTCTGTCGATGCAAATCTTTCACAATCTCCCTGTGATTCTATTTCACAATCGTTTTGTTTACCTTGGATTCTCTCAGTGTCTCTGTGTGTATCTCTGATTCTTTCTCTCTGTTCCTGTGTGTATCTGTGATTCTCTCTCTGTGTGTCCCTGTGTGTATCTGTGATTCTCTCGCTGTGTCCCTGTGTCCACCTCTGTGTTCCACAGGAGCAGGCTGAGGAGTAAGAAAAAAATGCCAGGCAAGATGTTGGAATGCTCCTCTTGCAGGATGTGGGAGATCAGGGAGACCTCCGGTATCCCTGACGACAGCACCTGCAAAAGATGCATTCAGCTGCAGCTGCGAGCAAAGCATGTTAGGGAACTGGAGAAGGAGCTTGATGACCTCCATCCAATTCGGGAGAATAAGAAGTATATAGACAGTAGCTTTTGGGAGATAGTTACACCTAAGCGGCAGAGCACAGGTAATTGGGCTACTGTAAGGAGAAGAAATGGCAGTGTGAAAGGACAGGCAGAGCAGGGTTCCCCTGTGGCCTTACCCCTCCACAACAGGTATACTGAATTGGATACTGTTGTGGGAGATGCTTTACCTGGGACAACCTGCGACAGCCGGAACTCTGATACTGAGTCTGGTTCTACAGCGCAAAAGGGTGGGAGGAAGAAGAGGAGAGCAGTCGTGATAGGGGACTCAATGGTCAGAGGTACAGACCGGAGGTTCTGTGGTCGGGACAGAGACTCCCGCATGGTTTGTTGCCTCCCGGGTGCCACGGTCAGGGATGTCTCTGATCGCGTGCACAGCGTTCTAAAGTGGGAAGGTGATCAGCCAGATGTCGTGGTACACATCGGTACAAATGACTTGGGAAGGAAGAGTGAGGAGGTCCTAAAGAGTGAGGCCAAAGAGCTTGGAAGGAAGTTAAAAAGCAGGACCCCGAGGGTAGTAATCTCAGGATTGCTACCTGAGCCACATGCCAGTGAGGGCAGGAGTAGGATGCTTGGGCGGATAAACACGTGGCTGAGGAACTGGTGCAGGGGGCAGGGTTTCCAATTCTTGGATCATTGGGACCTCTTTTGGGGCAGGTGGGACCTGTACAAGAGAGACGGGTTACACTTAAACTACAAGGGGACCAATATACTTGCAGGGAGATTTGCTAGTGTTATTGGGGAGCGTTTAAACTAGATTTGCAGGGGAATGGGAACCAGAGTGCCAGAGCAGATAGTGGAGCAGGGGTCAAAAGACAGGTTAGTTCAAGCAAAATCACAAATGGATTGTGGTGGAAATAATTTTTTGAGGTGTGTCTATTTCAATGCCAGGAGTATTGTGGGGAAGGCAGATGAGCTGAAGGCGTGGATAGACACATGGAAATATGACATTATAGCCATTAGTGAAACTTGGCTACAGGAGGGGCAGGACTGGCAGCTCAATGTTCCGGGGTTCCAATGTTTCAGGCGGGAAAGAGGCAGAGGGATAAAAGGTGGGGGGGTGGCATTGTTGGTCGGGGAAAATGTTACAGCGGTACTCAGGCAGGATAGATTCGGGAGCTTGTCTACAGAGGCCCAATGGGTGGAGCTGAGAAACAGGAAAGGTATGACCACATTAATGGGCTTGTATTATAGACCACCCAATAGTCAGCGAGAATTGGAGGAGCAAATCAGCGGAGAGATAGCTGACAACTGCAAGAAAGACAAAGTTGTGATAGTAGGGGATTTTAATTTTCCACATATAGATTGGGACTCGCATACTGTTAAAGGTATAGACGGGGTAGAGTTTGTAAAATGTGTTCAGGAGAAATTTCTACATCAGTATATAGAGGTGCCAACGAGAGAGGATGCAATATTGGATCTCCTATTGGGAAATGAGTTAGGGCAGGTGATGGATGTGAGTGTGAGGGAACACTTTGGATCCAGTGATCAAAATACCATTAGTTTCAGCCTGATCGTGGATCAGGATAGATCTGGTCCTCGGGTTGAAGTTCTGAACTGGAGAAAGGCCAAATTTGATTAAATGAGAAGGGATCTGGGAAGTGTGGATTGGCACAGGCTGTTCTCTGGTGAGGATGTAAATGGAAAGTGGGAGGCCTTCAAAGGAGAAATTTTGAGAGTGCAGAGTTTGTATGTTCCTGTCAGGATTAAAGGCAAAGTAAATAGGAATGAGGAACCTTGGTTCTCGAGGGAGATTGTAACACTGATTAAGAGGAAGAGAGAGTTGTATGAAATGTACAGGCAGCAAGGAACAGATCAGATGCTCGAGGAGTATAAAAAGTGCAAGAAGCTACTTAAGAGGGAAATCAGGAGGGCTAAAAGAAGACATGAGGTTGCTTTGGCAGACAGAGTGAAGGAAAATCCAAAGAGCTTCTGGAGGTATGTTAGGAGCAAAAGGATAGTGAGGGATAAAATTGGTCCTCTTGAAGACCAGAGTGGTAGACTGTGTATGGAACCAAAAGAGATGGGGGAGATACTAAATGTTTTTTTTGCATCCGTATTGACTGAGGAAACGGGCATGGAGTCTATGGAAATAGGGCAAACTGGTAGGGAGGCCATGGAGCCTTTACAGATTAAAGGGGAGGAGGTGCTCGCTGTCTTGAGGCAAATCAGAGTGGATAAATCCCCAGGACCGGACAGGGTATTCCCACGGACCTTGGGGGAAGCTAGTGTTGAACATGCAGGGGCCCTGACAGACATATTTAAAATGTCAGTATTCACGGGGTAGGTGCCGGATGATTGGAGGGTGGCTCATGTTGTTCCATTGTTTAAAAAAGGTTCCAAAAGAAATCCGGGAAATTATCGGCCAGTAAGTTTGACGTCGGTGGTGGGCAAGTTATTGGAAGGTGTGATAAGGGATAGGGTCTACAAATATTTGGATAGACAGGGACTTATTAGGGAGAGTCAACATGGCTTTGTGCGTGGTAGGTCATGTTTGACCAATCTATGAGAGTTTTTCGAGGAGGTTACCAGGAAAGTGGATGAAGGGAAGGCGGTGGATGCTGTCAACTGGATTTCAGCAAGGCCTTTGACAAGGTCACTCATGGGAGGTTAGTTAGAAAGGTTCAGTCGCTAGTTATACATGGGGAGGTCGTAAATTGGATAAGGCACTGGCTCAATGGAAGAAGCCAGAGAGTGGTTGTGGAGGATTGCTTCTCTGAGTGGAGGCCTGTGACTAGTGGTGTGCCGCAGGGATCGGTGTTGGGTCCATTGTTGTTTGTCATCTATATCAATGATCTGGATGATAATGTGGTAAATTGGATCAGCAAGTTTGCTGATGATACAAAGAGTGGAGGTGTAGTGGACAGTGAGGAAGGTTTTCAAAGCTTGCAGAGGGATTTCGACCAACGAGAAAAATGGGCTGAAAATTGGCAAATGGAATTTAACGCAGACAAGTGTGAGATATTGCACTTTGGAAGGACAAACGAAAGACGAACGTACAGGGTAAATGGTAGGACTCTGAAGAGTGCAGTTGAACAGAGGGATCTGGGAATACAGATTCAGAATTCCCTAAAAGTGACGTCACAGGTGGATAGGGTGGTAAAGAGTGCCTTTGGTACATTGGCCTTTATAAATCGGAGTATCGAGTATAAAAGTTGGAGTGTTATGGTAAGGTTATATAAGGCATTGGTGAGGCCGAATTTGGAGTATTGTGTACAGTTTTGGTCAGCTAGTTACAGGAAGGATGTAAATAAGATTGAAAGAGTGCAGAGAAGGTTCACAAGGATGTTGCCGGGATTTGAGAAGCTGAGTTACAGAGAGAGATTGAATAGGTTGGGACTTTATTCCCTGGAGCGTAGAAGATTGAGGGGAGATTTGATAGAGGTGTATGAGATTTTGATGGGTATAGATAGAGTGAATGCAAGCAGGCTTTTTCCGCTGAGGCTAGGGGAGAAAAAAACCAGAGGGCATGGGTTAAGGGTGAAAGGAGAAAAGTTTAAAGGGAATATTAGGGGGGGCTTCTTCACGCAGAGAGTGGTGGGAGTGTGGAATGAGCTGCCGGATAAAGTGGAAAATACGGGGTCACTTTTAACATTTACGAAAAACTTGGACGGGTTCATGGATGAGAGGGGTGTGGAGGGATATGGTCCAAGTGCAGTTCAGTGGGACTAGGCATAAAATGGATCGGCACAGACAAGAAGGGCCAAAAGGCCTGTTTCTGAGCTGTAATTTTCAATGGTTCTATGGTACTATTGCGAGTGATCCTTGGGGATTGCATTACTATTTAGAGTGATCGTTGTGGATTGTGTCACTATTTAGAGTGATCCTTTGGGATTGTGTAACTATTTAGAGTGATCCTTGGGGATTGTGTCACTATTTAGAGTGATCCTTGAGGTTTGTGTCACTATTTCGAGTGATCCTCGTGGATTGTGTCACTATTTAGAGTGATCCTTGGGGATTGTGTAACTATTTGGAGTGATCCTTGGGGATTGTGTAACTATTTAGAGTGATCCTTGGGGATTGTGTCACTATTTAGAGTGATCCTTGGGGATTGTGTCACTATTTAGAGTGATCCTTGGGGATTGTGTCACTATTTAGAGTGATCCTTGGGGATTGTGTCACTATTTAGAGTGATCCTTGGGAATTGTGTCATTATTTAGACTGATCCTTGGGGATTGTGTCACTATTTAGAGTGATCCTTGTGGATTGTGTCACTATTTAGAGTGATCCTTGGGGATTGTGTCACCTTTTAGAGTGATCCTTGGGGATTGTGTCTCTATTGAGAGTGATCCTTGGGGATTGTGTCACTATTTAGAGTGATCCTTGGGGATTGTGTCACTATTTAGAGTGATCCTTGGGGATTGTGTCACTATTTAGAGTGATCCTTGGGGATTGTGTCACTAGTTAGAGTGATCCTTGGGGATTGTGACACTATTTGGAGTGATCCTTGGGGATTGTGTCAATATTTAGAGTGATCGTTGTGGATTGTGTCACTACTTCGAGTGGTCCTTTGGGATTGTGTCACTATTTAGAGCGATCCTTGGGGTTTGTGTCAGTATTTAGAGTGATCCTTGGGAATTGTGTCAGTATTTAGAGTGATCCTTGAGGATTGTGTCACTATTTAGAGTGATTCTTGGGGATTGTGTCACTATTTAGAGTGAACCTTGGGGATTGTGTCACTATTTAGAGTGATCCTTGGGGATTGTGTCACTATTTAGAGTGATCCTTGCGGATTGTGTCAGTATTTAGAGTGATCCTTGGGGATTGTGCCACTATTTAGAGTGATCCTTGGGGATTGTGTCACTATTTAGAGTGATCCTTGGGAATTGTGTCACTATTTAGAGTGAACCTTGGGGATTGTGTCACTATTTAGAGTGATGCTTGGGTAGTGTGTCACTATTTAGAGTGATCCTTGGGGATTGTGTCACTATTTAGAGTGAACCTTGGGGATTGTGTTAGCATTTAGAGTGATCCTTGGGGATTCTGTTCGTATTTCGTATGATCCTTGGGGATTGTGTCACTATTCTGCGTGATCCTTGTGGACTGTTTCAATATTGAGAGTGATCCTTGAGGATTGTGTCACTATTTAGAGTGATCCTTGGGGATTGTGTCACTATTTAGAGTGATCCTTGAGGATTGTGTCACTATTTAGAGTGATCCTTGAGGATTGTGTCACCTTTTAGAGTGATCCTTGGGGATTGTGTCTCTATTGAGAGTGATCCTTGGGGATTGTGTCACTATTTAGAGTGATCCTTGGGGATTGTGTCACTATTTAGAGTGATCCTTGGGGATTGTGTCACTAGTTAGAGTGATCCTTGGGGATTGTGACACTATTTGGAGTGATCCTTTTGGATTGTGTCACTATTTAGAGCGATCCTTGGGGTTTGTGTCAGTATTTAGAGTGATCGTTGGGTATTGTGTCAGTACTTAGAGTGATCCTTGAGGATTGTGTCACTATTTAGAGTGATCCTTGGGGATTGTGTCACTATTTAGAGTGAACCTTGGGGATTGTGTCACTATTTAGAGTGATCCTTGGGGATTGTGCCACTATTTAGAGGGAACCTTGGGGATTGTGTTAGCATTTAGAGTGATCCTTGGGGATTGTGTTCGTATTTCGTATGATCCTTGGGGATTGTGTCACTATTCTGCGTGATCCTTGGGGACTGTTTCAATATTGAGAGTGATCCTTGAGGATTGTGTCACTATTTAGAGTGATCCATGGGGATTGTGTCACTATTTAGTGTGATCCTTGAGGATTGTGTCACTATTTAGAGTGATCCTTGGGGATTTTGTCATTATTTAGAGTGATCCTTGGGGATTGTGTCACTATTTAGAGTGATCCTTGGGGATTTTGTCATTATTTAGAGAGATCCTTGGGGATTGTGTCACTATTTAGAGTGATCCTTGGGGATTGTGTCACTATTTAGAATGATCCTTGGTGATTGTGTCACTATTTAGAGTGATCCTTGGGAATTGTGTCACTATTTAGAGTGATCCTTGGGGATTGTGTCACTATTTAGAATGATCCTTGGGGATTGTGACACTATTTAGAGTGGTCCTTGGGGATTGTGTCACTATTTAGTGTGATCCTTGGGGATTGTGTCATTATTTAGAGTGATCCTTGGGGATTGTGACACTATTTAGAGTGGTCCTTGGGGATTGTGTCACTATTTAGTGTGATCCTTGGTGATTGTGTCACTATTTAGATTGAACCTTGGGAATTGTGTCACTATTTAGAGTCTTCCTTGGGGATTGTGTGAGTATTTAGAGTGATCCTTGGGGATTGTGTCACTAATTAGAGTGATTCTTGCGGTTTGTGTCAGTATTTAGAGTGATCCTTGGGGGTTGTGTCACTATTTAGAGTGATCCTTGGGGATTGTGTCACTATTTAGAATGATCCTTGGGGATAGTGATACTATTTAGAGTGATCCTTGGGGATAGTGACACTATTTAGACCGATCCTTGAGGATTGTGCCACTATTTAGAGGGAACCTTGTTGATTGTGTCACTATTTAGAGTGATCCTTGTTGATTGTGTAACTATTGAGAGTGTTCCTTGGGGATTGGGTCACTTTTTAGAGTGATGCTTGGGGATTGTGTAACTATTTAGAGTGATCCTTGGGGATTGTGTCATTATTTAGAGTGATCCTTGGGGATTGAGTCACTATTGAGAGTGATCCTTGGGAATTGTGTCATTATTTAGAGTGATCCTTGGCAATTGTGTCACTATTTAGAGTGATCCTTGGGGATTGTGACATTATTTAGAGTGATCCTTGGGGATTGTGTGACTATTTAGAGTGATCCTTGTGGATTGTGTCACTATGTAGAGTGATCCATGGGGATTGTGTTACTATTTAGAGTGATCCTTGGGGATTGTGTCACAATTTGGAGTGATCCTTCGGGATTGTGTCACTATTTAGAGTGATCCTTGGGGATTGTGTCAGTATTTAGAGTGATCCTTGGGGATTGTGTCACGATTTAGAGTGGTCCTTGGGGATTGTGTCACTATTTAGAGTGAACCTTGGGAATTGTGTCACTATTTAGAGTGATCCTTTGGGGATGGTGTCCCAATTTAGAGTGATCCTTCGGGATTGTGTCACTATTTCGAGTGATCCTTGGGGATTGCGTCAGTATTTAGACTGATCCTTGGGGATTGTGTCACTATTTAGAGTGATCCTTGAGGATTCTGTCACTATTTAGAGTGATTCTTGGGGATTGTGTCACGATTTAGAGTGATCCTTGGGGATTGTGTCACTATTAAGAGTGATCCTTGAGGATTCTGTCACTATTTAGAGTGATCCTTGGGGATTGTGTCACGATTTAGAGTGATCCTTGGGGATTGTGTCACTATTTAGAGTGATCCTTGGGGATTGTGTAACTATTGAGAGTGATCCTTGGGGATTGTGACACTATTTGGAGTGATTGTTGGGGATTGTGGATCTAATTAGATTGATCCTTGGGGATTGTGTCACTATTCTGCGTCATCATTGGGGATTGTTTCAATATTGAGGGTGATTCTTTGGAGAATTTGTCACTGTTCTGAGTGATCCTTGTGGATTGTGTGGATTTTGTGGATTGTGTGGATTTTCAAGGAATGTTTGTCTGGAGCTCTGCATGACAACGTTCCGATGAGACAGGGGGGTGTTGGTAGGGTCCGGGAACCGTGGTGCACGAAGGTTGTGATGAACCTGGTGAATAAGAAAAGAGAGGCGTCCAGAAGGTTCAGAGAGCTAGGAGGTGTTAAGGATTTAGAGGAGTATACGGGATGTAGGAAGCGAGAGCGAGAAGGGGTCATGAGAAGACCTTGGCGGGGAAGATGAAGGAGAATCCCAAGGCTTTCTACAAATATGTCAAGAGTAAAAGGATGAGATGTGAAGGCATAGGACCCTTAAAAGGTGAAGGGGGAAAAGTTTGTGCGGAACTGTTAGAAATGGCAGAGCTGCTTAATGAATACTTTACCTCGGTATTCACGGTGGAAAGGGATCTGGGTGGTTGTACTGCTGGTTTGCGGTGGACAGAAAGGATCGAGCATGTGGACATAAAGAAAGAGGATGTGTTGGAACTATTGAATGGCATCAAGGTTGGTAAGTCGCCAGGACCGGATGGGATGTACCCCAGGTTACTGTGGGAGGCGAGGGAGGAGATTGCGGAGCCTTTGGCGATGATCTTTGCATCGTCGATGGAGACGGGAGAGGTTCCGGAGGATTGGAGGATTGCAGATGTGGTCCCTATATTCAAGAAAGGGAACAGGGACAGCCCGGGAAATTACCGACCGGTGAGTCTAACCTCAGTGGTTGGTAAGTTGATGGAGAGGATCCTGAGAGACAGGATTTATTATCATCGAGAGAAGTTTAGTATGATCAAAAGTAGTCAGCACGGCTTTGTCAAGGGCAGGTCGTGCCTTACGAGCCTGGTTGAGTTCTTTGAAAATGTGACCAAACACATTGACGAAGGAAGAGCGGTGGATGTGGTCTATATGGACTTCAGCAAGGCGTTCGATAAGGTCCCCCATGCAAGACTTCTTGAGAAAGTGAGAGGGCATGGGATCCAAGGGGCTGTTGCCTTGTGGATCCAGAACTGGCTTGCCTGCAGAAGGCAGAGAGTGGCTGTGGAGGGGTCTTTCTCTGCATGGAGGTCAGTGACCAGTGGAGTGCCCCAGGGATCTGTTCTGGGACCCTTGCTGTTTGTCATTTTCATAAATGACCTGGATGAGGAAGTGGAGGGATGGGTTGGTAAGTTTGCTGACGACACCAAGGTAGTTGGTGTTGTGGATAGTTTGGAGGGATGTCAGAAGTTGCAGCGAGACATAGATAGAATGCAAGACTGGGCGGAGAAGTGGCAGATGGACTTCAACCCGGATAAGTGTGTGGTGATCCATTTTGGCAGATCCAATGGGATGAAGCAGCAGTATAATATGAAGGGTACCATTCTTAGCAGTGTAGAGGATCAGAAGGACCTTGGGGTCCGGGTCCATAGGACTCTTAAATCGGCCTCGCAGGTGGAGGATGCGGTCAAGAAGGCGTACGGCGTACTGGCCTTCATTAATCGAGGGATTGAGTTTAGGAGTCGGGAGATAATGCTGCAGCTTTATAGGACCCTGGTTAGACCCCACTTGGAGTACTGCGCGCAGTTCTGGTCACCTCATTACAGGAAAGATGTTGAAGCCATTGAAAGGGTGCAGAGGAGATTTACAAGGATGTTGCCTGGATTGGGGGGCATGCCTTATGAGGATAGGTTGAGGGAGCTTGGTCTCTTCTCCCTGGAGAGACGAAGGATGAGAGGTGACCTGATAGAGGTTTACAAGATGTTGAGAGGTCTGGATAGGGTAGACTCTCAGAGGCTATTTCCAAGGGCTGAAATGGTTGCTACGAGAGGACACAGGTTTAAGGTGCTGGGGGGTAGGTACAGAGGAGATGTCAGGGGTAAGTTTTTCACTCAGAGGGTGGTGGGTGAGTGGAATCGGCTGACGTCGGTGGTGGTGGAGGCAAACTCGTTGGGGTCTTTTAAGAGACTTCTGGATGAGTACATGGGATTTAATGGGATTGAGGGCTATAGATAGGCCTAGAGGTGGGGATGTGATCGGCGCAACTTGTGGGCTGAAGGGCCTGTTTGTGTTGTGGCTTTCTATGTTCTATGTTCTCTATGTGTAACAGTTTGAAATGATCCTTGTGGATTGTGTCAGTATTTAGAGTGATCCTTGGGGATTGTGTCAGTATTTAGAGTGATCCTTGGGGATTGTGTCACAATTTAGAGTGATCCTTCGGGGTTGTGTCACTATTTAGAGTGATCCTTGGGGATTGTGTCGGTATTTAGATTGATCCTTGGGGTTGTGACACTATTTAGATTGTTCCTTGGGGATAGTGTCACTATTTAGTGTCATCCTTGGGGATTGTGTCATTATTTAGAGTGATCTTTGGGAATTGTGTCATAATTTAGAGTGATCCTTGTGGATTGTGTAACTATTGAGAGTGATCCTTGGGGATTGTGACACTATTTGGAGTGATTGTTGGGGATTGTGGATCAAATTAGATTGATCCTTGGGGATTGTGTCACTATTCTGCGTCATCATTGGGGATTGTTTCAATATTGAGGGTGATTCTTTGGAGAATTTGTCACTGTTCTGAGTGATCCTTGTGGATTGTGTAACAGTTTGAAATGATCCTTGTGGATTGTGTCAGTATTTAGAGTGATACTTGTGGATTGTGTAAATATTTAGAGTGATCCTTGGGGATTGTGTCACTATTTAGAGTGATCCGTGCGGATTGTGTCACTATTTAGAGTGATCCTTGGGGATTGTGTCACTATTTAGAGTGATCCTTGGTTATTGTGTCACTATTTAGAGTGATCCTTGGGGATTGTGTCACTATTTAGAGTGATCCTTGGGGATTCTGTTAGTATTTAGAGTGATCCTTGGGGATTGTGTCACGATTCTGCGTGATCATTGGGGATGGTTTCAATATTGAGAGTGATCCTTGGAGAATTTGTCACTATTTTGAGTGATCCTTGTGAATTGTGTCACAGTTTAAAATGATCCTTGTGGATTTTGTCACTATTTAGAGTGATCCTTGTGGATTGTGTAACGATTGAGAGTGATCCTTGGGGATTGTGTCACTATTTAGAGTGATCCTTGGGGATTGTGTCACCTTTTAGAGTGATCCTTGGGGATTGTGTCACTATTTAGAGTGATCCTTGGGGATTGTGTCACTAGTTAGTGTGATCCTTGGGGATTGTGACACTATTTGGAGTGATCCTTGGGGATTGTGTCACTATTTCGAGTGATCCTTTGGGATTGTGTCACTATTTAGAGCGATCCTTGGGGTTTGTGTCAGTATTTAGAGTGATCCTTGGGTATTGTGTCAGTATTTAGAGTGATCCTTGGGGATTGTGCCACTATTTAGAGTGATCCTTGGGGATTGTGTCACTATTTAGAGTGATCCTTGGGGATTGTGTCACTATTTAGAGTGAACCTTGGGGATTGTGTTACTATTTAGAGTGAACCTTGGGGATTGTGCCACTATTTAGAGTGATCCTTGGGGATTGTGGCACTATTTAGAGTGAACCTTGGGGATTGTGTCACTATTTAGAGTGATCCTTGGGTATTGTGTCACTATTTAGAGTGAACCTTGGGCATTGTGTTAGCATTTAGAGTGATCCTTGGGGATTGCGTTAGTATTTCGTGTGATCCTTGGGGATTGTGTCACTATTCTGCGTGATCCTTGGGGACTGTTTCAATATTGAGAGTGATCCTTGAGGATTGTGTTACTATTTAGAGTGATCCTTGGGGATTGTGTCACTATTTAGAGTGATCCTTGAGGATTGTGTCACTATTTAGAGTGATCCTTGGGGATTTTGTCATTATTTAGAGTGATCCTTGGGGATTGTGTCACTATTGAGAGTGATCCTTGGGGATTGTGTCACTATTTAGAGTGATCCTTGGGGATTGTGTCACTATTTAGAATGATCCTTGGTGATTGTGTCACTATTTAGAGTGATCCTTGGGGATTGTGTCATTATTTAGAGTGATCCTTGGGGATTGTGTTAGTATTTCGAGTGATCCTTGGGGATTGTGTCACTAATCTGCGTGATCCTTGGGGACTGTTTCAATATTGAGAGTGATCCTTGGGGATTGTGTCACCATTTAGAGTGATCCTTGGGGATTGTGTCACTATTTAGAGTGATCCTTGGTGATTGTGTCACTATTTAGATTGATCCTTGGGGTTGTGACACTATTTAGATTGGTCCTTGGGGATAGTGTCACTATTTAGATTGGTCCTTGGGGATAGTGTCACTATTTAGTGCCATCCTTGGGGATTGTGTCATTATTTAGAGTGATCTTTGGGAATTGTGTCATAATTTAGAGTGATCCTTGTGGATTGTGTAACTATTGAGAGTGATCCTTGGGGATTGTGACACTATTTGGAGTGATTGTTGGGGATTGTGGATCTAATTCGATTGATCCTTGGGGATTGTGTCACTATTCTGCGTCATCATTGGGGATTGTTTCAATATTGAGGGTGATTCTTTGGAGAATTTGTCACTGTTCTGAGTGATCCTTGTGGAGTGTGTAACAGTTTGAAATGATCCTTGTGGATTCTGTCAGTATTTAGAGTGATACTTGTGGATTGTGTAACTATTTAGAGTGATCCTTGGGGATTGTGTCACTATTTAGAGAGATCCTTGGGTATTGTGTCACTATTGAGAGTAATCCCTGGGTCTGTGTTACTATTTAGAGTGATCCTTGGGGATTGTGTCACGACGTAGAGTGATCCTTGGGGATTGTGTCATTATTTAGAGTGATCCTTGGGGATTGTGACACTATTTAGAGTGATCCTTGAGGATTGTGTCTTTATTTAGAGTGATCCTTGGGTATTGTGACACTATTTAGAGTGATCCTTTGGGATTGTGTCATTATTTAGTGTGGTCCTTGGGAATTGTGTCACTATTTAGAGTGATCCTTCGGGTTTGTGTCACTATTTAGAGTGATCCTCGTGGATTGTGTCACTATTTAGTGTGATCTTTGGGGATTGAGTAACGATTTAGAGTGATCCTTGGGGATGGTGTCACTATTTAGAGTGATCCTTGGGGATTGTGTCACTATATAGAGTGATCCTTGGGGATTGTGTCACTATTTAGAGTGGTCCTTGGGGATTGTGTCACTATTTAGAGTCATCCTTGGGGATTGTGCCACTATTTTGAGTGATCCTTGAGGATTGTGTCTCTATTTAGAGTGATCCTTGGGAATTGTGTCACTATTTAGAGTCATCCTTCGGGTTTGTGTCACTATTTAGAGTGATCCTCGTGGATTGTGTCACTATTTAGTGTGATCTTTGGGGATTGAGTAACGATTTAGAGTGATCCTTGGGGATGGTGTCACTATTTAGAGTGATCCTTGGGGATTGTGTCACTATATAGAGTGATCCTTGGGGATTGTGTCACTATTTTGAGTGACCCTTGGGGATTGTGTCACTATTTAGAGTGATCATTGGGGATTGTGTCAATGTTCTGCGTGATCCTTGGGGATTGTTTCAATATTGAGAGTGATCCTTGGGGATTGTGCAACTATTTAGAGTTCTTTGAGAAGGTGACCAAAGAGGTGGATGAGGGTAAAGCGGTTGATGTGGTGTATATCAATTTCAGTAAAGCGTTTGATAAGGTTCCCCACGGTAAGCTATTGCAGAAGATACGGAGGCATGGGATTGAGGGTGATTTCGCGGTTTGGATCAGGAATTGGCTAGCTGTAAGAAGACAGAGGGTGGTGGTTGATGGGAAATGTCCATCCTGGAGTTCAGTTACTAGTGGTGTACCGCATGGATCTGTTTTGGGGCCACTGCTGTTTGTCATTTTTATAAATGACCTGGATGAGGGCGTAGAAAGATGGGTTAGTAAATTTGTGGATGACACTAAAGTATGTGGAGTTGTGGACAGTGTGGAATGTTGTTGCAGGTTACAGAGGGACATAGATAAGCTGCAGAGCTGGGCTGAGAGGTGGCAAATGGAGTTAATGCGGAAAAGTGTGAGGTGATTCACTTTGGAAGGAGTAACAGGAATACAGAGTACTGGGCGAATGGTAAGATACTTGGTAGTGTGGATGAACAGAGGGATCTGGGTGTCCATGTGCATAGATCCCTGAAGGTTGGCACCCAGGTTGATAGAGTTGTTAAGAAGGCGTACGGAGTGCAAGCTTTTATTGGTAGAGGGATTGAGTTTCGGAGCCGGGAGTTCATGTTGCAGCTGTACAAAACTCTGGTGCGGCCGCATTTGGAGTATTGCGTACAGTTCTGGTCGCCACATTATAGGAAAGATATGGAAGCGTTGGAAAGGGTGCAGAGGAGATTTACTAGGATGTTGCCTGGTATGGTGGAAAGATCATATGAGGAAAGGCTGAGGGTCTTGAGGCTGTTTTCGTCAGAGAGAAGAAGGTAAAGAGGTGACTTAATACAGGCATACAAGATGATCAGAGGATTAGATAGGGTGGATAGTGAGAGCCTTTTTCCTCAGATGGTGATGGCAAACACGAGGGGACATAGCTTTAAATTGAGGGGTGAGAGACATAGGACAGATGTTAGAGGGAGGTTCTTCACTCAGAGAGTACTAAGGGCGTGGAATGCCCAGCCTGCAGCAGTAGTGGACTCGCCAACATTAAGAGCATTCAAATGGTTATTGGATAAACATATGGATGACATTGGAATAGTGTAGGTTAGAGGGGCTTTAGAATGGTATCACTGTTCGGCGCAACATTGAGGGCCGAAGGGCCTGTACTGCGCTGTAATGTTCTATGTTCTATGTTCATCCCTTTCTCCAGCTTGTTACACAGGAACAGGAGGAGGCCCCATTCAGCCCATTCTCCAGCCTGTTACACAGGAACAGGAGGAGGCCCCATTCAGCCACTTCTCCAGGCTGTTACACAGGAACAGGAGGAGGCCATTCAGCCCCTTCTCCAGCCTGTTACACAGGAACAGGAGGAGGCCCCATTCAGCCCCATCTCCAGCCGGTTACACAGGAACAGGAGGAGGCCCCATTCAGCCCCTTCTCCAGCCTGTTACACAGGAACAGGAGGAGGCCCCATTCAGCCCCTTCTCCAGCCTGTTACACAGGAACAGGAGGAGGCCTCATTCAGCCCCTTCTCCAGCCTGTTGCACAGGAACAGGAGGAGGCCATTCAGCCCCTGCTCCAGCCTGTTAAACAGGAACAGGAGGAGGCCATTCAGCCCCTTCTCCAGCCTGTTACAAAGGAACAGGAGGAGGCCCCATTCAGCCCCTTCTCCTGCCTGTTACACAGGAACAGGAGGAGGCCCCATTCAGCCCCTTCTCCATCCTGTTAAACAGGAAAAGGAGGAGGCCCCATTCAGCCCCTTCTCCAGCCTGTTACACAGGAACAGGAGGAGACCCATGCAGCCCCTTCTCCAGCCGGTTACACAGGAACAGGAGGAGGCCCCATTCAGCCCCTTCTCCAGCCTGTTCCACAGGAACAGAAGGAGGCCCCATTCCGCCCCTTCTCCAGCCGGTTACACAGGAACAGGAGGAGGCCCCATTCAGCCCCTTCTCCAGCATGTTACACAGGAACAGGAGGAGGCCATTCAGCCCCTGCTGCAGCCTGTTAAACAGGAACAGGAGGAGGCCATTCAGCCCCTTGTCCAGCCTGTTACAAAGGAACAGGAGGAGGCCCCATTCAGCCCCTTCTCCATCCTGTTACACAGGAACAGAAGGAGGCCCCATTCAGCCCCTTCTCCATCCTGTTACACAGGAACAGGAGGAGGCCCCATTCAGCCCCTTCTCCAGCCTGTGTCGTGGTTCCCCAGGACGACAATTCGTTTACATCGGTTTAAAACAGAGAGTCTGAGCAGCGATCTTTCAAGCAAAAGACTTTATTTCTCAGCATAAGAGATAAAGCCGGGAGCGTCCGGAAAACTCCAAAGAGCCCTTGGGCTTACAGTCTTTTATGTACATTTCAGCTCCCTATCTCAAGATTCTTATCTCACTTTTATTGCCTGTCCTTGGTTCTCATCTTACTTTAGACCCTTTATCTGTTGTATTGGCAATTAGTCGTTCCCTGTTATATCTCTGTGTCTCTTAAATCATGGTGGTTATGGCTCTTACCTTTATCTGACCTTTTCTGCTTGTACTATAATCGTAGTTTTGTTGATTTAGGCCGAAAGTGTTAGAAAGGACATTCTCTCTGCTGATTTTATGGTTTTATGGTTCACTATTAAGTTGAACCACCGAGCAGTCTTCCTTGTTTTCTTAAGTGACTGTTGTCTGCTTTCCTTAATTAGTGATTGCTATATTACTTCTCTAGTTCCTCCACTTTGATCATATCGACTACACTTGATTATATTAGGTCACACGAAGTTACTTTAGGTTATATACCCATCTCACTACTCACCTAAATCTGCTATATCATTTTACTAAAACCTGTGAATCTGAATTTCATACCGAGCTCATACAATATCTAATACAATTTCCCTTACAAGTGAATCTGAATTTCATACTAAACTCATACAATATCCAGTACAATTTCCCTTACAAGTCCCCCCTTTGAGGCTATTCCCTAGCCTCATCCCAATTACCAAGCTCAAATAATCCCCTCGCTCAATTCCATTTGCATTTCATTTTAATCACTTTTTCAGGCGATGTGGAGGAGCCGACTATTTTGGTCAGGGATCAGTGTCCCTATTCTAACTTTATCATAATTTGTCTATCCTGGTTCTGATTTTTGGGTTGCTCCTCCAGATTGCCTGCCCCTGACAGTCATCAGCCAAAAACCTTCCCACTCTTGTCTCGGGAAGGGAAAAAGACTGATTCCTGTGTACAGACTAAGTTCTCCTGGTTTCGTGCGGACTTCAGCAAGGTGCTGTTGTTTCCACAAGGTGATCTTCCACTATTGTAGTTATTTTACAGAGTGACGAGTTTCAACTTCGACCAAGGTCATTGTGAATCCACTCAGCGGGGGCGGCTCAAGGTTTTCCCATTCCTCTGTTTTTTCTCTCGAGCGTGAGCTGCTTATCACCCGCGTCACCATCTGCCGCGCTGCCATTCTGGTAAGGAAGGATCTCAGGGCGGGTAAAAAACAACAAAATATCAATCCCAGAATGATTATTGTTGCGATTGCTACAGCTCCAGCTTTGGCAAACCACGCCCCCCATCTTCCTAATATTCTGTCCAGCCAACTCCATACCTCATGCCCAAACCCAGCATTTTCTTTCACTTCTTTCTTAAGATTTTTTAACTTATTCATGGCTTGTGTAAATGACCCTTCTGGATTAGTGTTATTAGGGATAAATGTGCAGCACTGATCCCCAAACATAACACACACCCCTCCTTTCTCTGCCAGGAGCCAATCTAACGCCTGTCGATTTTGCCAATGCTGATTATAATAGATGTAATTGATCCACTCAGTATTCTTGCTGGGTGTGATCCAAACAAAGAGGGATTCAAACCCTGCAGCTATTTCGTTCCTAGCTTTGAACTCATTCGGGATGCCGCGGGGCTGTCCGATTGCGTCCAATTTTATCGTAGGGTCAGGGGTATATGCCCTCTTAACTTTTTGTGATTTAATTTTTCTTTCCACCGGTAGTATCACAATGCTCTGGGCAAGCATAACTCGGGCACATAGTCCCTTCCAATTCTGTGGTAGTTTTGCCAATAGCCCTTTCTCCGGGCCACAAAGCCACCAGAGATCGGCCAGTTGATTTTCTTGATAGTCTAACACATAAGGAGGGGGTGCCCATCCCCCTCCTGAGAGGATCAGATAAAGAGCATCGGTTATATTCCAAATCCTTTCACACTCTCCTGTGTAATTTCCCACACTACTTCCTGTGCTACTTTCCCTCCAATAGCAATCTTGGATTTGTAAGTTGGGCTCTACACTCCATTCCTTTGGGACCGCGTCCACTGCCGTTTTTGGCCACTTTGGACATCTGTGGGTCAAGCTGTAGATGCCCTTTTTTACCCCAGCAAACAGGATGCAGTGGTATTGACACAACGGCGGCTCACCTTTACAAAGGTTATCACATGCGGATCCGGAACAGTTTATCTTCTCATACGAGTAGTTCCGATTCCCTATCATATGATACCTTATATATGTGGTATATGGACGGCAATTTTCCTTTCTCCAGCTTTGTTTCCTGGTTCTACAGTCTCCTGATCCCCATGGTATATCAGTTACTTGGGTGTTAGGTTTCTCTGATGCACATACTACACACTCTTTCCCATCACTGTTTTTCTGACCTGTATACTCAGCCCATTTCCACCATTTGTTTTTCTGCGCTTTTTCCCAAATAGTATTTGTGCTCACTAATCGTTCACGTTTTATTCGTCTTAATACTCTATCTTCCTGATTTTGCACCCTTATGTCTTCTGTATCCCATTCTCCTTTTCTATGGGTCACGGAAGTTCCTAAGGGAAATAGTTTCCAACTCCCAGGTGGGGAATGGGGCCCCTTCCCTGTCCTCACCTCCCTCGGCACCTTGACTAATAGGCTCAGGCTGGGCATTTGTATCATCAGCCAGCTCATGTACAGAACTACTTTCATCATCCTCTATTCTTTTTGTTCTTCCTTGGCCCTGTTCCTCCTCCCCACGATTCTCCCCGTGTATTTCTATTTCTTCCTCGCTATCACCTCTATCCACTCTGTGTACTTCTTCAATTTCCCTTCTCTCCCCCACCCCTGGTATCGTTCTGGTACAATGGTTCAAGTGATACCACAGTGTACTGCCTTCTACTTGCAAAGCCGTGGGAGACACTTTGGTGACTTCAAACGGTCCTTCTCGTCTCGGTTCGTTCCAACGTCTCCGGAACTTTCTGATGTATACTCGATCTCCAGGCTTGATCTGATGTTCTGTTACCGGATTCTCCTCCTCCTTGGCTTTTTCCTGTTCAAATATAGTTCTATGTATAACAGTTAATTGTTGTATATATTCTTTTGTGCTTTGATCTAAACATTCTAGCGTAGGACCTCCTGATCCCCTGATCTTAGGTACCGGCATTACTCTTCCTGTCATCATTTCATGTGGGCTCAAATGTGTGATTCTGTTTTCCTGACTCCTGTATTGCATTAGAGCCAATGGCAGAGCATCTATCCAGTTTTTCCCTGTTTCACTGCAAATTTTGCTTATTTTAGCCTTAAGGGTCCCGTTTGCTCTCTCCACCATTCCTTGGGATTGAGGGTGATATACGCATCCAAACTTCTGCTTTATTCGGAGTGCCGAGAGTGTCTCTCTCAGTGCCCTTCCTATAAAAGCAGATCCATTGTCTGAACTTAATTGCGTGGGTATGCCAAATCTTGGGATAATTTCTTTTGACAGGAAGTTAATCACCGTTCCAGATCCTTGATCTTTGGATGGCGTTGCTTCTATCCATCTGCTGAATCTATCAATAATCACTAGCATGTATCTTTTCCCTCTTACCACCTTTCCCATATCCACATAGTCCATGCATAGATGTTTAAATGGTCCTTCAGGAATGGGTATATGCCCTATTGGGGCAGTAATGCCCTTCCTGATGTTATTCTGAGCACACACCTCACACTGACTTAGTATGTAGTCAATCGAGTTTTGCAGGTATGGTGACCAGAATCCTTCCTTCTTGATCTTCCTAGCCACTTCTCCTCTTGCACAGTGGTCCACTCCATGCGCTTCGCTAATTAGTACGGTTAGTAATGATGTGGGTGCTATGACTAATCCCTCCCCATTTCTCCATATCCTGTCCTGTTGTCCCTGTAGTGCTCCTCTATCTTTCCACATTGCCTTTTCAGCTACAGAGGTTTCCTCCTGTAATTGTGCTACATCCTCTAATGTGATATGAGGTTCGATATCCCCCATACCTGGCCCTGGGTGCGGCCTTGCTATTTCTACTGGGGCTATCGTAGCCTCAATGCATCCTGACGCTTCTTTAGCTGCCTTGTCGGCTTTGGTGTTTCCCTGTGTGATGCTGTCTGCTCCCTTTTTATGCGCCTGACACTTAATTATGGCTAATTCCCTTGGACCCATCATGGCCCTTATTAATGCCCTGATTTGACCTTCGTGTTGTATTGGTCCTCCTCCGCTTTTCATAAATCCCCTTTGCTTCCATATTGCCCCGAACAGATGGCAGACCCCGTGGGCATAGGCCGAATCAGTATAAATTTCCAATGCTTCCCCGTTTGCTAGCTCACATGCTCTGGTCAATGCTTTAAGTTCTGCCAGTTGGGCTGAACAGGGCTGTTCACATTTCTCTGCTTCTATGACTTCAAGTGTTTCCCCTTTCTGTTCAACTATGGCATAGCCTGCGTGGTTTCCTAAGTGATCCCTGTAACATGAGCCATCTACATACAGTATCCTTTTCCCTTCTGTCACTAGTCCCTCTGCTCTTAAATCTTTTCTCAGTTTCATAAATGTTTTTGCTTCTCTTAAGCATTCATGTTCTTCTCCCTCATGAGGTAATGGCATGTAATCAGCTGGATTTACTCTGTTGCACTTTATAATCGTGATATCTGGAAATGTGGTTAGCATTCGATAATGATGGATCCTAGCAGGTGTCAGCACAAATTTTCCTTGCTCAATCAATTCAGCTACCTTATGGTATACATGTATGTTTATCGGATATCCCATTGTGACCGTAGCTGCCTTTTCGTACGCCCACCAAGCTGCTGCCAGACCTTGATAGCACGGAGGGTATCCCATTGCTACGTCGTCTAGCTTGGTACTGTAATATGCTACAGCCTGCCTTCGTCTACCCTTGCAATTTTCCTGCATTAACATTGCTGTAGCAAATCCAGCTTCTCTGTTACTCACAAATAAGTCAAAGGGCTTGTCATAGGTCGGTAAGGCCAATGCTGGTGCCTGTGCCATTTCTCTTTTCACATTTTCAAATGCGTCTGAAGCATCTTTATCCCATTTTAGTTTGGCTTTTAATTCGTCACACCCTGCCTCCTTCATTATCTTTCGTAGTGCCTGCGTTTTTTCGGCATAGCTTTCCACCCATTCTGAACTGAATCCTGTCATTCCCAAAAATGTCATCATTTGTCCCACCGTCCGTGGTTTCGGAACTTTTAGTACTGCTTCTATTTGCTGTGAAGCTATCTCCTTCTGTCCTGCTGATATTTCTCTTCCCAAGTATTCTACCTTTTTCTGGCACAGCTGCAGCTTTTTCCTGGAAACTTTATGACCCCCTTCTGCTAGTCTTTCCAATAGTTTTAAACTATCCTTCCTGCACTGTTCTTGTGTTCCTGTGCATAATAATAAATCATCCACATATTGTATTAGTGTTCCTTCCAACTGTATTCCTTCTAAATCTGCTCTCAACACCTGATTGAATACATGTGGGGAATGTTTAAATCCTTGGGGCATCCTATTGTATGCGTATTGTTTCCCCTCGTACGTAAATGCAAAGAGATACTGACTTTCTTGAGCTAGTGGCACACTAAAAAATGCCGAACATAGGTCTACTACAGTAAACCATCTACTTTCAGGTGGTATATTTGTCATCAAGGTATAAGGGTTTGGAACCTCTGCTGGCATATCTTCCACTACCTCATTAATTGCCCTTAGGTCATGCACCAATCTCCATTTTTCTCCGTCCGCCTTTTTCACTGGTAGTAGCGGTGTATTACACCTGCTCCGGGTTTCTTTTAATACCCCTGCTTCTATCAATCCCTTAATCGTCCCTCTAATTCCTTCAATTGCTTCTGTCTTGATTGGGTATTGCGGCCTATACGGCCCCTGACGTCCTATCTTTAATCTGACTTCAACTGGATTAGCGTTTTTGACCCTCCCTACATCCGTGTCCTGTCTGGACCACAACTCCTGCGGGAGGGAGTTCAAATCCTGCTCTAACCTCTCTCTCCACTCCAGTTCCTGTTTCTCGATTTGCACTCCTATTGTTATCTGCTTCGGTTTCCCAAGCATTTTAACATCCAAAATTATTTTCGTCATTTGTCCATTGCTGGACGTCCAAATATCTACATTGTCTGTCTGGACAAATTCTAAATCTTGTGCTCTCAACACCATTGGTCCTAGGTCTTTTGATCTGTATCCCGGATTCACTTTCAATGTGACATGTGGCTCCGCCCCAGATACAGAGAACCATTTGTTAACCCATTCATTCCTAACAATTGTGAGGGCTACTCCCTCTAGTCCGATTAAAATACTTCCTGACTTTATTTCCTGTTCTCGTCCTGCCTCCCTTTCCCATTTCTCCTGTATCTCAGGTTCCTGCCCTTCATCAAATATCATTGTACTGTATAATTCTGTTCTTGGCCATTTGGCTTGTGGAACCCAAGTGTTTATAAGCTTTCCCCAAACTTCCCATATCTGTTTTTTAACTTGTTCCTCTATATCTCCCAACCAATATACATTAACCCCTTCCTTTCCTGGTATTTCAAGTGGATACATTCCCATCAAATCAATTCCTTGTTCAGTGCATTCTAATTTCAGTCCTAAACCTAGGATTGCATCCCTTCCCAATAGATTTAAAGGAGTTTTATCACATACTAAAATAGGTACATGGGTTGTCTTATTTCCAATGGTAACAGGCACCGGCGTCGTCATTCGAGCTAATGTTACTTTCCCCGAGAACCCCACAGTTTTTACAAACTGGTTTGACAATGGTAAGTGATCCGCATATTTCGTTTGCATGCACGTACATGTGGCGCCGGTGTCTATCATCATGGGGACCTCGATCCCTCCTACTCTAACGTTAACTATAGGTTCCTGCTCTGCAGTTTCTGTTATCTGTACGTACTGTCCTACCATTTCGGGGTTCTCTGGGCCTCCCTATGGGGAATTCTGATGGTTTACCGGCCCTTGAAACATCGGGATGCTGTTTGGCGATCCTTGGATCAGTTGTTGGCCTGTCTGCTGCTGGTTTTCTCCCTGTCTGGGGAAATTCCGCGGGCAATTCCTTTTTATGTGCCCTGCCTCCCCGCACCCCCAACACACACCTGAAGGGCCAGGCAGTGGTCCCTGTCTCGGAGTCTGATGATTAACCTGTCCCTGTCCTCTCTGATTCTGATAGGGTGACCTACCACCTCCCTGTCCTTTCCCATTTCTATTCCAGTCAGTCTGACTTTGCAGGGCGTATGGGTTTTGATAATTTAGGCCATAGGCTCCTGGGTTCATGGACAGTGGGAAGGCAGAAATGTTATAGATTATGACGGGCTGGCCTCCATCTCCGCTCCCCCCTTTGATTAGTGCAGGTATTTCCTCTGGCTTTTGCTCCACCATCATTGGTGCTATTTTTCTGGGTGCGAGATCCTCTTTTGCCTTCAGTTTATCCTTGCTTTTGATCTCCTCCAACTGTGCCTGAAGGAGTTTACGTTGTACCTCCTTCAGCTGTTTGTCTGCATTCTTTTCATCTTTGCGATGTCTCTCTACTGCATGGGCAACATAATCCACAAACTCTCGGTAATTTTTTGAGTCCAAGCCCACCACTTCCTCCAGCCTTGTCTTAGCTGGGGCTGGCAAGCCCTCTAGGATTGCAGCCCGGAACATGGAGTTGGTCAGTGGGTCTATTAAAATGTCCCTCTCCGTGTCCCTTCTCCACCTTTTTAATTGATTCTCCACATACACAGCTGCATTCTCCTCCTCACCCAGTGGCTCTCCCTTTAGGGTTTTTACATCCATTCGATTGGGGTACATATCCCGCAGTGCCTGCCAGATGTCTTGGCGGTACTGGTCCATTAGTGTCCCATCCACCGCTGGGTCATAAGCTGCGGTCGGGATGCCAGCACGTCTCATTACTTCCGCCATTTGGTCCATTCCTAGCACCTTTGTCAGGAGAGCTTTGATGTCGCCCAGTGCCATCCTTTTTCCCACCATCCCTGCCTCCAACTGTCCAATCCACCTTCCAGCCCCATCCACAATATTGGGTAATTCATTAATTAAATTAGGCAAATCCTGACCTGACCAAGGGATATACTGCGGTCTGCCACCCTTCAGAATCACCGGGAATACCCTTTTCCCTCTCCTATCCACATCTGGAAACTTTACAGGTGGGTGCCTTTCCCGCCTTCGTCATCTGTTCTATGTCATATTCTCCCTCAAAATTCATTGTGCCTGATATAACTGGGTACAGTCCCATGGAGCTCTGTTTCTCTAAGTATGGGGGTGGGGCTACGTTTGGATCTTCCAATTTTGCTTTTTCCTCAAGTTGTACTGGCCTCTGCATTCTACCTCCCCTCCATACCCCTCTTCTCTCTTTCCCTTCTTGTTGGAATAGGGCTAATATCTCTAACTCCTTTTCTCGCTTTTCCCTTCTTTTGCTCGATTTATCCTTAATCTTATAGTTCTTTATCATTCCCTTCTGGTCCTCACACCTCTCTATGGACCATGTGCCTTCCTCCGGCCACTGTGTATTGCTCTTATTTGTTCTTTTGGCCCATTTTTTAGAGACGTGTTCTATATCTCCCCTAAGGGCTGGGAACTTATCCCCTAATATCTCCACTGGTGTCTTAACTTGGTGTGCCATTACTCGTCTTTTTGGATCACTGTCGCAATTTTTGTCACTTAATCTGTCAGAGTTAGGTATCACAGTGATTATTACTTGCTGTATTGTTTTTCCGTGCTCAGTCCCCTGTTTACCTTTCCTTTGGATTTCTTTTGCCACTATTTGTAATTCTAACCGGGGTCCTGATATCCACTTCCCCGTAGTCCCCTGTCCCGGCACTATCTTCCTCTCCCGGGCCAGAGGGTAGTAGGTTTTCACTTGCTCGTCTATGTGTATAAGAATCCTGTATCGGTCAGATCCCTTTATTAATTTCTCTAGGGTTTCCAATTTTATTTCGTCTATCCAATTCCTATCGACTACTCTTTCCCATTTTACATACGGCCACTCATTCTTTATCTCCTCTAAGTTAATTATGTGTGTAATCTTTTTCCAATCCAGTGTTGCTTCCGTTTTTGTTATTATTCAAAGATTAGTTATTTTCAATCTTGTCACCAGGCAGTTTTGTCAGGGTAATTTTTCAAGTTGTTAGTTATTACCCTACCTATATTCTGACTCTCTCTCTTATTTCTGTCCTTCACGCTGTTGTCTCAGACCAGTTTGTTCAAATTGGTCTTTTACTTCCTCTATTCTAGCTGCTACTCCCCTTTCCTGTGGTTAAAATCCACTCCTGTGCTTTTGGCTACTGTATTAGGTCAGAGAGTGATCTCTCACTGATCTCTCTCCCTCTCGGTTGACGTCCCTTACCCGAGGTCCTGGGTAGGTTTGGACTGGCAGGTTTTCCCACACTTACTCTCTTCTGGGCAAGTCGTGACCTGAAAAACCCGCTCCAAACCGCTTGACTTAACCTAATTGCATTACTTTAGCTTTCGGCCTTTTTCCCGTCTCACTTTTTACCCATTCACAGACAATACAGTATTCGCAGCGCGCTTTTGCATGCAAAAATTCTGCTCTTCGGATCAGACTCAGTCTCTCAAAATTTTTACACAATTTGGTTTTACCTGTGCAGGATATCTTTTTGGGTTGGGGAGATCCAGGACCAGCAGAGAGCCGGGCGCACCGGGCCTCGAGAAAACCCCTTTCTGACAACAAGGATTTACATGCATGCAAGTCTGCTTACCTTGTTGACAGAAGGCCGGCTGGGGACTTCTCGGTTCCGGTTGGACCACCGTCTCCGCTACTCCTTCCAGATGCTTTTCTGGGCGATCTCTCACCAACCCTGCTCGCAGCGCCAATTTTGTCGTGGTTCCCCAGGACGACAATTCGTTTACATCGGTTTAAAACAGAGAGTCTGAGCAGCGATCTTTCAAGCAAAAGACTTTATTTCTCAGCATAAGAGATAAAGCCGGGAGCGTCCGGAAAACTCCAAAGAGCCCTTGGGCTTACAGTCTTTTATGTACATTTCAGCTCCCTATCTCAAGATTCTTATCTCACTTTTATTGCCTGTCCTTGGTTCTCATCTTACTTTAGACCCTTTATCTGTTGTATTGGCAATTAGTCGTTCCCTGTTATATCTCTGTGTCTCTTAAATCATGGTGGTTATGGCTCTTACCTTTATCTGACCTTTTCTGCTTGTACTATAATCGTAGTTTTGTTGATTTAGGCCGAAAGTGTTAGAAAGGACATTCTCTCTGCTGATTTTATGGTTTTATGGTTCACTATTAAGTTGAACCACCGAGCAGTCTTCCTTGTTTTCTTAAGTGACTGTTGTCTGCTTTCCTTAATTAGTGATTGCTATATTACTTCTCTAGTTCCTCCACTTTGATCATATCGACTACACTTGATTATATTAGGTCACACGAAGTTACTTTAGGTTATATACCCATCTCACTACTCACCTAAATCTGCTATATCATTTTACTAAAACCTGTGAATCTGAATTTCATACCTAGCTCATACAATATCTAATACAATTTCCCTTACAAGTGAATCTGAATTTCATACTAAACTCATACAATATCCAGTACAATTTCCCTTACACCTGTTACACAGGAACAGGAGGAGGCCATTCAGCCCCTTCTCCAGCCTGTTGCACAGGGAAAAGGAGGAGGCCATTCAGCCCCTTCTCCAGCCTGTTTCACAGGAACAGGAGGAGGCCCCATTCAGCGCCTTCTCCAGCCTGTTACACAGGAACAGGAGGAGGCCATTCAGCCCCTTCACCAGCCTGTTACACAGGAACAGGAGGAGGCCCCATTCAGCCCCTTCTCCAGCCTGTTAGACAGGAACAGGAGGAGACCATTCAGCCCCTTCTCCAGCCTGTTACACAGGAACAGGAGGAGGCCATTCAGCCCCTTCTCCAGCCTGTTACACAGGAACAGGAGGAGGCCCCATTCAGCCCCTTCTCCAGCCTGTTACACAGGAACAGGAGGAGGCCCCATTCAGCCCCTTCTCCAGCCTGTTACACAGGAACAGGAGGAGGCCCCATTCAGCCCCTTCTCCTGCCTGTTACACAGGAACAGGAGGAGGCCATTCAGCTCCTTCTCCATCCTGTAACACAGGAACAGGAGGAGGCCATTCAGTCCCTTCTCCAGCCTGTTACACAGGAACAGGAGGAGGCCCCATTCAGCCCCATCTCCAGCCTGTGACAAAGGAACAGGAGGAGGCCCCATTCAGCCCCTTCTCCTGCCTGTTACACAGGAACAGGAGGAGGCCATTCAGCTCCTTCTCCATCCTGTAACACAGGATCAGGAGGAGGCCATTCAGTCCCTTCTCCAGCCTGTTACACAGGAACAGGAGGAGGCCCCATTCAGCCCCATCTCCAGCCTGTTACACAGGAACAGGAGGAGGCCCCATTCAGCCCCATCTCCAGCCTGTGACAAAGGAACAGGAGGAGGCCCCATTCAGCCCCTTCTCCAGCCTGTTACACAGGAACAGGTGGAGGCCCCATTCAGCCCCTTCTCCAGCCTGTTACACAGGAACAGGTGGAGGCCCCATTCAGCCCCTTCTCCAGCCGGTTACACAGGAACAGGAGGAGGCCCCATTCAGCCCCATCTCCAGCCTGTTACACAGGAACAGGAGGAGGCCCCATTCAGCCCCTTCTCCACCCTGTTACACAGGAAAAGGAGGAGGCCCCATTCAGCCCCTTCTCCAGCCTGTTACACAGGAACAGGAGGAGGCCCCATTGAGCCCCTTCTCCAGCCGGTTACACAGGAACAGGAGGAGGCCCCATTCAGCCCCTTCTCCAGCCTGTTCCACAGGAACAGGAGGAGGCCCCATTCAGCCCCTTCTCCAGCCGGTTACACAGGAACAGGAGGAGGCACCATTCAGCCCCTTCTCCAGCCTGTTACACAGGAACAGGAGGAGGCCATTCAGCCCCTGCTCCAGCCTGTTAAACAGGAACAGGAGGAGGCCCCATTCAGCCCCTTCTCCATCCTGTTACACAGGAACAGAAGGAGGCCCCATTCAGCCCCTTCTCCATCCTGTTACACAGGAACAGGAGGAGGCCCCATTCAGCCCCTTCTCCAGCCTGTTACACAGGAACAGTAGGAGGCCCCATTCAGCCCCTTCTCCAGCCTGTTACAAAGGAACAGGAGGAGGTCCCATGCAGCCCCTTCTCCAGCCTGTTACACAGGAACAGGAGGAGGCCATTCAGCCCCTTCTCCAGCCTGTTGCACAGGGAAAAGGAGGAGGCCATTCAGCCCCTTCTCCAGCCTGTTTCAGAGGAACAGGAGGAGGCCCCATTCAGCGCCTTCTCCAGCCTGTTACACAGGAACAGGAGGAGGCCATTCAGCCCCTTCACCAGCCTGTTACACAGGAACAGGAGGAGGACCCATTCAGCCCCTTCTCCAGCCTGTTAGACAGGAACAGGAGGAGGCCCCATTCAGCCCCTTCTCCTGCCTGTTACACAGGAACAGGAGGAGGCCATTCAGCTCCTTCTCCATCCTGTTACACAGGAACAGGAGGAGGCCCCATTCAGCGCCTTCTCCAGCCTGTTACACAGGAACAGGAGGAGGCCATTCAGCCCCTTCACCAGCCTGTTACACAGGAACAGGAGGAGGCCCCATTCAGCCCCTTCTCCAGCCTGTTAGACAGGAACAGGAGGAGGCCATTCAGCTCCTTCTCCATCCTGTTACACAGGAACAGGAGGAGGCCCCATTCAGCCCCTTCTCCTGCCTGTTACACAGGAACAGGAGGAGGCCATTCAGCTCCTTCTCCATCCTGTTACACAGGAACAGGAGGAGGCCATTCAGCCCCTTCTCCAGCATGTTACACAGGAACAGGGGAGGCCATTCAGCCCCTTCTCCAGCCTATAACACAGGGAACAGCAGGAGGCCCCATTCAGCCCCTTCTCCAGCTGGTTACACAGGAACAGGAGGAGGCCCCATTCTGCCCCTTCTCCAGCCTGTTACAAAGGAACAGGAGGAGGCCCCATTCAGCCCCTTCTCCAGCCTGTTACAAAGGAACAGGAGGAGGCCCCATTCAGCCCCTTCTCCAGCCTGTTACACAGGAACAGGAGGAGGTCCCATTCAGCCCCTTCTCCAGCCTGTTACAAAGGAACAGGAGGAGGCCCCATTCAGCCCCTTCTCCAGCCTGATACACAGGAACAGGAGGAGGCCCCATTCAGCCGCTTCTCCAGCCAGTTACACAGGAACAGGAGGAGGCCCCATTCAGCCCCTTCTCCAGCCTGTTACACAGGAACAGGAGGAGGCCATTCAGCCCCTTCTCCAGCCTGTTACACAGGAACAGGAGGAGGCCATATTCAGTCCCTTCTCCAGCCTGTTACACGGGAACAGGAGGAGGCCCCATTCAGCCCCTTCTCCAGCCTGTTACGCAGGAACAGGAGGAGGCCCCATTCAGCCCCTTCTCCAGCCTGTTACACAGGAACAGGAGGAGGCCATATTCAGTCCCTTCTCCAGCCTGTTACACGGGAACAGGAGGAGGCCCCATTCAGCCCCTTCTCCAGCCTGTTACACAGGAACAGGAGGAGGCCCCATTCAGCCCCTTCTCCAGCCTGTTACACGGGAACAGGAGGAGGCCCCATTCAGCCCCTTCTCCAGCCGGTTACATAGGAACAGGAGGAGGCCATTCAGCCCCTTCTCCAGCCTGTTACACAGGAACAGGAGGAGGCCCCATTCAGTCACTTCTCCAGCCTGATACACAGGAACTGGAGGAAGCCCCATTCAGTCCCTTCTCCAGCCTGTTACACAGGAACAGGAGGAGGCCCCATTCAGCCCCTTCTCCAGCCTGTTACACAGGAACAGGAGGAGGCCCCATTCAGCCCCTTCTCCAGCCTGTTACACGGGAACAGGAGGAGGCCCCATTCAGCCCCTTCTCCAGACTGTTACACTGGAACAATAGGAGGCCATGCAGCCCCTTCTCCAGCCTGTTACACAGGAACATGTGGAGGACATTCAGCCCATTCTCCAGCCTGTAAGTCCCGAACAGGAGGAGGCCATTCAGCCCCTTCTCCAGCCTGTTACACAGGAAAAGGGGAAGGCCCCATTCAGCCCCTTCTCCAGCCTGTTACACAGGAACAGGAGGGGGTCCCAATCAGCCCCTTCTGCAGCCTGTTACACAGGAACAGGAGGAGGCCCCATTCAGCCCCTGCTCCAGCCTGTTACACAGGAACATGAGGCCCCATTCAGCCCCTTCTCCAGCCTGTTACACAGGAACAGGAGGAGGCCATTTAGCCCCTTCTCCAGCCTGTTACAAAGGAATAGGAGGAGGCCATTCAGCCCCTTCTCCAGCCTGTTACACAGGAACAGGAGGAGGCCATTCAGCCCCTTCTCCAACCTGTTACACAGGAACAGGAGGAGGCCATTCAGCCCCTTCTCCAGCCTGTTACACAGGAACAGGAGGAGGCCATTCAGCCCCTTCTCCAGCCTGTTTCACAGGAACAGGAGGAGGCCATTCTGCCCCTTCTCCAGTCTGTTACACAGGAACAGGAGGAGGCAATTCAGCCCCTTCTCCAGCCTGTTACACAGGAACAGGTGGAGGCACCATTCAGCCCCTTCTCCAGACTGTTACACAGGAACAGGAGGAGGCCATTCAGCCCCTTCTCCAGACTGTTACACAGGAACAGGAGGAGGCCATTCAGCCCCTTCTCCAGCCTGTTACACAGGAACAGGAGGAGGACATTCAGCCCCTTCTCCAGCCAGTTACACAGGAACAGAAGGAGGCCACATTCAGCCCCTTCCCCAGCCTGTTACACAGGAACAGGAGGAGGCCCCATTCAGCCCCTTCTCCAGCCTGTTACACAGGAACAGGAGGTGGCCCCATTCAGCCCCTTCTCCTTCTCCAGCCTGGTAAAGAGGAACAGGAGGAGGCCATTCAGCCCCTTCTCCAGCATGTTACACAGGAACAGGAGGAGGCCATTCAGCTCCTTCTCCAGCATGTTACACAGGAACAGGAGGAGGCCCCATTCAGCCCCTTCTCCTACCTGCTATACAGGAACAGGAGGAGGTCCCATTCAGCCCCTTCTCCAGCCTGTTGCACAGGAACAGGTGGAGGCCCCATTCAGCCCCATCTCCAGCCTGTTACACAGGAACACGCGGAGGCCATTCAGCCCCTTCTCCAGTCTGTTTCACAGTAACAGGAGGAGGCCCCATTCAGCCCCTTCTCCAGCCTGTCACACAGGAACAGGAGGAGGCCCCATTCAGCCCCATCTCCAGCCTGTTACACAGGAACAGGTGGAGGCCCCATTCAGCCCCATCTCCAGCCTGTTCCACAGGAACAGGAGGAGGCGCCATTCAGCCCCTTCTCCAGCCTGTGACACAGGAACACGTGGAGGCCATTCAGCCCCTACTCCATACTGTTTCACAGTAACAGGATGCGGCCCCATTCAGCCCCTTCTCCAGCCTGTTACACACGAACAGGAGGAGGCCCCATTCAGCCCCTTCTCCAGCCTGTTCGACAGGAACAGGAGGAGGCCCCATTCAGCCCATTCTCCAGCCTGATACACAGGAACAGGAGGAGGCCATTCAGCCCCTTCTCCAGCCTGTTACACAGGAACAGGAGGAGGCCATGCAGCCCCTTCTCCAGCCTGTTACACAGGAACAGGAGGAGGCCATTCAGCCCCTTCTCCAGCCTGATACACAGGAACAGGAGGAGGCCATTCAGCCTCGTCTCCAGCCTGTTACACAGTAACAGGAGGAGGCCAATCAGCCCCTTCTCCAGCCTGTTACACAGGAACAGGAGGAGGCCCCATTCAGCCCCTTCTCCAGACTGTTACACAGGAACAGGAGGAGGCCCCATTCAGCCCCTTCTCCAGCCTGTTACACAGGAAAAGGAGGAGGCCATTCAGCCCCTTCTCCAGCCTGTTACACAGGAACAGGAGGAGGCCCCATTCAGCCCCTTCTCCAGCCTGATACACAGGAACAGGATGAGGCCATTCAGCACCTTCTCCATCCTGTTACACAGGAACAGGAGGAGGCCATTCAGCCCCTTCTCCAGCCTGTTACACAGGAACAGGAGGAGGCCCCATTCAGCCCCTTCTCCAGCCTGTTACACAGGAACAGGAGGAGGCCCCATTCAGCCCCTTCTCCAGCCTGTTGCACAGGAACAGGAGGAGGCCACATTCAGCTCCTTCTCCAGCCTGTTACACAGGAACACGAGGAGGCCATTCAGTCCCTTCTCCAGCCTGTTACACAGGAACAGGAGGAGGCCCCATTCAGCCCCTTCTCCAGCCGGTTCCACAGGAACAGGAGGAGGCCCCATTCAGCCCCTTCTCCAGCCTGTTCCACAGGAACAGGAGGAGGCCCCATTCAGCCCCTTCTCCAGCCGGTAACACAGGAACAGGAGGAGGCCCCATTCAGCCCCTTCTCCAGCCTGTTACACAGGAACAGGAGGAGGCCATTCAGCCCCTGCTCCAGCCTGTTAAACAGGAACAGGAGGAGGCCCCATTCAGCCCCTTCTCCATCCTGTTACACAGGAACAGAAGGAGGCCCCATTCAGCCCCTTCTCCATCCTGTTACACAGGAACAGGAGGAGGCCCCATTCAGCCCCTTCTCCAGCCTGTTACACAGGAACAGTAGGAGGCCCCATTCAGCCCCTTCTCCAGCCTGTTACAAAGGAACAGGAGGAGGTCCCATGCAGCCCCTTCTCCAGCCTGTTACACAGGAACAGGAGGAGGCCATTCAGCCCCTTCTCCAGCCTGTTGCACAGGGAAAAGGAGGAGGCCATTCAGCCCCTTCTCCAGCCTGTTTCACAGGAACAGGAGGAGGCCCCATTCAGCGCCTTCTCCAGCCTGTTACACAGGAACAGGAGGAGGCCATTCAGCCCCTTCACCAGCCTGTTACACAGGAACAGGAGGAGGCCCCATTCAGCCCCTTCTCCAGCCTGTTAGACAGGAACAGGAGGAGGCCATTCAGCCCCTTCTCCAGCCTGTTACACAGTAACAGGAGGAGGCCCCATTCAGCCCCTTCTCCTGCCTGTTACACAGGAACAGGAGGAGGCCATTCAGCTCCTTCTCCATCCTGTTACACAGGAACAGGAGGAGGCCCCATTCAGCCCCTTCTCCTGCCTGTTACACAGGAACAGGAGGAGGCCCCATTCAGCACCTTCTCCAGCCTGTTACACAGGAACAGGAGGCCCCATTCAGCCCCTTCTCCAGCCTGTTACACAGGAACAGGAGGAGGCCGTTCAGCCCCTTCTCCAGCATGTTACACAGGAACAGGGGAGGCCATTCAGCCCCTTCTCCAGCCTATAACACAGGGAACAGCAGGAGGCCCCATTCAGTCCCTTCTCCTGCCTGTTACACAGGAACAGGAGGAGGCCATTCAGCTCCTTCTCCATCCTGTTACACAGGAACAGGAGGAGGCCCCATTCAGCGCCTTCTCCAGCCTGTTACACAGGAACAGGAGGAGGCCATTCAGCCCCTTCACCAGCCTGTTACACAGGAACAGGAGGAGGCCCCATTCAGCCCCTTCTCCAGCCTGTTAGACAGGAACAGGAGGAGGCCCCATTCAGCCCCTTCTCCTGCCTGTTACACAGGAACAGGAGGAGGCCATTCAGCTCCTTCTCCATCCTGTTACACAGGAACAGGAGGAGGCCCCATTCAGCCCCTTCTCCACCCTGTTACACAGGAACAGGAGGAGGCCATTCAGCCCCTTCTCCAGCATGTTACACAGGAACAGGGGAGGCCATTCAGCCCCTTCTCCAGCCTATAACACAGGGAACAGCAGGAGGCCCCATTCAGCCCCTTCTCCAGCTGGTTACACAGGAACAGGAGGAGGCCCCATTCTGCCCCTTCTCCAGCCTGTTACAAAGGAACAGGAGGAGGCCCCATTCAGCCCCTTCTCCAGCCTGTTACAAAGGAACAGGAGGAGGCCCCATTCAGCCCCTTCTCCAGCCTGTTACACAGGAACAGGAGGAGGTCCCATTCAGCCCCTTCTCCAGCCTGTTACAAAGGAACAGGAGGAGGCCCCATTCAGCCCCTTCTCCAGCCTGATACACAGGAACAGGAGGAGGCCCCATTCAGCCGCTTCTCCAGCCAGTTACACAGGAACAGGAGGAGGCCCCATTCAGCCCCTTCTCCAGCCTGTTACACAGGAACAGGAGGAGGCCATTCAGCCCCTTCTCCAGCCTGTTACACAGGAACAGGAGGAGGCCATATTCAGTCCCTTCTCCAGCCTGTTACACGGGAACAGGAGGAGGCCCCATTCAGCCCCTTCTCCAGCCTGTTACACAGGAACAGGAGGAGGCCCCATTCAGCCCCTTCTCCAGCCTGTTACACGGGAACAGGAGGAGGCCCCATTCAGCCCCTTCTCCAGCCGGTTACATAGGAACAGGAGGAGGCCATTCAGCCCCTTCTCCAGCCTGTTACACAGGAACAGGAGGAGGCCCCATTCAGTCACTTCTCCAGCCTGATACACAGGAACTGGAGGAGGCCCCATTCAGTCCCTTCTCCAGCCTGTTACACAGGAACAGGAGGAGGCCCCATTCAGCCCCTTCTCCAGCCTGTTACACAGGAACAGGAGGAGGCCCCATTCAGCCCCTTCTCCAGCCTGTTACACGGGAACAGGAGGAGGCCCCATTCAGCCCCTTCTCCAGACTGTTACACTGGAACAATAGGAGGCCATGCAGCCCCTTCTCCAGCCTGTTACACAGGAACATGTGGAGGACATTCAGCCCATTCTCCAGCCTGTAAGTCACGAACAGGAGGAGGCCATTCAGCCCCTTCTCCAGCCTGTTACACAGGAAAAGGGGAAGGCCCCATTCAGCCCCTTCTCCAGCCTGTTACACAGGAACAGGAGGGTGTCCCAATCAGCCCCTTCTGCAGCCTGTTACACAGGAACAGGAGGAGGCCCCATTCAGCCCCTGCTCCAGCCTGTTACACAGGAACATGAGGCCCCATTCAGCCCCTTCTCCAGCCTGTTACACAGGAACAGGAGGAGGCCATTTAGCCCCTTCTCCAGCCTGTTACAAAGGAACAGGAGGAGGCCATTCAGCCCCTTCTCCAGCCTGTTACACAGGAACAGGAGGAGGCCATTCAGCCCCTTCTCCAACCTGTTACACAGGAACAGGAGGAGGCCATTCAGCCCCTTCTCCAGCCTGTTACACAGGAACAGGAGGAGGCCATTCAGCCCCTTCTCCAGCCTGTTTCACAGGAACAGGAGGAGGCCATTCTGCCCCTTCTCCAGTCTGTTACACAGGAACAGGAGGAGGCAATTCAGCCCCTTCTCCAGCCTGTTACACAGGAACAGGTGGAGGCACCATTCAGCCCCTTCTCCAGACTGTTACACAGGAACAGGAGGAGGCCATTCAGCCCCTTCTCCAGCCTGTTACACAGGAACAGGAGGAGGACATTCAGCCCCTTCTCCAGCCAGTTACACAGGAACAGAAGGAGGCCACATTCAGCCCCTTCCCCAGCCTGTTACACAGGAACAGGAGGAGGCCCCATTCAGCCCCTTCTCCAGCCTGTTACACAGGAACAGGACGTGGCCCCATTCAGCCCCTTCTCCTTCTCCAGCCTGTTAAAGAGGAACAGGAGGAGGCCATTCAGCCCCTTCTCCAGCATGTTACACAGGAACAGGAGGAGGCCCCATTCAACCCCTTCCCCAGCCTGTTACACAGGAACAGGAGGAGGCCCCATTCAGCCCCTTCCCCAGCCTGTTACACAGGAACAGGAGGAGGTCCCATTCAGCCCCTTCTCCAGCCTGTTGCACAGGAACAGGTGGAGGCCCCATTCAGCCCCATCTCCAGCCTGTTACACAGGAACACGCGGAGGCCATTCAGCCCCTTCTCCAGTCTGTTTCACAGTAACAGGAGGAGGCCCCATTCAGCCCCTTCTCCAGCCTGTCACACAGGAACAGGAGGAGGCCCCATTCAGCCCCATCTCCAGCCTGTTACACAGGAACAGGTGGAGGCCCCTTTCAGCCCCATCTCCAGCCTGTTCCACAGGAACAGGAGGAGGCGCCATTCAGCCCCTTCTCCAGCCTGTGACACAGGAACACGTGGAGGCCATTCAGCCCCTACTCCATACTGTTTCACAGTAACAGGATGCGGCCCCATTCAGCCCCTTCTCCAGCCTGTTACGCACGAACAGGAGGAGGCCCCATTCAGCCCCTTCTCCAGCCTGTTCGACAGGAACAGGAGGAGGCCCCATTCAGCCCATTCTCCAGCCTGATACACAGGAACAGGAGGAGGCCATTCAGCCCCTTCTCCAGCCTGTTACACAGGAACAGGAGGAGGCCATGCAGCCCCTTCTCCAGCCTGTTACACAGGAACAGGAGGAGGCCATTCAGCCCCTTCTCCAGCCTGATACACAGGAACAGGAGGAGGCCATTCAGCCTCGTCTCCAGCCTGTTACACAGTAACAGGAGGAGGCCAATCAGCCCCTTCTCCAGCCTGTTACACAGGAACAGGAGGAGGCCCCATTCAGCCCCTTCTCCAGACTGTTACACAGGAACAGGAGGAGGCCCCATTCAGCCCCTTCTCCAGCCTGTTACACAGGAAAAGGAGGAGGCCATTCAGCCCCTTCTCCAGCCTGTTACACAGGAACAGGAGGAGGCCCCATTCAGCCCCTTCTCCAGCCTGATACACAGGAACAGGATGAGGCCATTCAGCACCTTCTCCATCCGGTTACACAGGAACAGGAGGAGGCCATTCAGCCCCTTCTCCAGCCTGTTACACAGGAACAGGAGGAGGCCCCATTCAGCCCCTTCTCCAGCCTGTTACACAGGAACAGGAGGAGGCCCCATTCAGCCCCTTCTCCAGCCTGTTGCACAGGAACAGGAGGAGGCCACATTCAGCTCCTTCTCCAGCCTGTTACACAGGAACACGAGGAGGCCATTCAGTCCCTTCTTCAGCCTGTTACACAGGAACAGGAGGAGGCCCCATTCAGCCCCTTCTCCAGCCGGTTCCACAGGAACAGGAGGAGGCCCCATTCAGCCCCTTCTCCAGCCTGTTCCACAGGAACAGGAGGAGGCCCCATTCAGCCCCTTCTCCAGCCGGTAACACAGGAACAGGAGGAGGCCCCATTCAGCCCCTTCTCCAGCCTGTTACACAGGAACAGGAGGAGGCCATTCAGCCCCTGCTCCAGCCTGTTAAACAGGAACAGGAGGAGGCCCCATTCAGCCCCTTCTCCATCCTGTTACACAGGAACAGAAGGAGGCCCCATTCAGCCCCTTCTCCATCCTGTTACACAGGAACAGGAGGAGGCCCCATTCAGCCCCTTCTCCAGCCTGTTACACAGGAACAGTAGGAGGCCCCATTCAGCCCCTTCTCCAGCCTGTTACAAAGGAACAGGAGGAGGTCCCATGCAGCCTCTTCTCCAGCCTGTTACACAGGAACAGGAGGAGGCCATTCAGCCCCTTCTCCAGCCTGTTGCACAGGGAAAAGGAGGAGGCCATTCAGCCCCTTCTCCAGCCTGTTTCACAGGAACAGGAGGAGGCCCCATTCAGCGCCTTCTCCAGCCTGTTACACAGGAACAGGAGGAGGCCATTCAGCCCCTTCACCAGCCTGTTACACAGGAACAGGAGGAGGCCCCATTCAGCCCCTTCTCCAGCCTGTTAGACAGGAACAGGAGGAGGCCATTCAGCCCCTTCTCCAGCCTGTTACACAGGAACAGGAGGAGGCCATTCAGCCCCTTCTCCAGCCTGTTACACAGGAACAGGAGGAGGCCATTCAGCCCCTGCTCCAGCCTGTTAAACAGGAACAGGAGGAGGCCCCATTCAGCCCCATCTCCAGCCTGTTACACAGGAACAGGAGGAGGCCCCATTCAGCCCCTTCTCCTGCCTGTTACACAGGAACAGGAGGAGGCCATTCAGCTCCTTCTCCATCCTGTTACACAGGAACAGGAGGAGGCCCCATTCAGCCCCTTCTCCTGCCTGTTACACAGGAACAGGAGGAGGCCCCATTCAGCACCTTCTCCAGCCTGTTACACAGGAACAGGAGGCCCCATTCAGCCCCTTCTCCAGCCTGTTACACAGGAACAGGAGGAGGCCGTTCAGCCCCTTCTCCAGCATGTTACACAGGAACAGGGGAGGCCATTCAGCCCCTTCTCCAGCCTATAACACAGGGAACAGCAGGAGGCCCCATTCAGCCCCTTCTCCAGCTGGTTACACAGGAACAGGAGGAGGCCCCATTCTGCCCCTTCTCCAGCCTGTTACAAAGGAACAGGAGGAGGCCATTCAGCCCCTTCTCCAGCCTGTTACAAAGGAACAGGAGGAGGCCCCATTCAGCCCCTTCTCCAGCCTTTTACACAGGAACAGGAGGAGGTCCCATTCAGCCCCTTCTCCAGCCTGTTACAAAGGAACAGGAGGAGGCCCCATTCAGCCCCTTCTCCAGCCTGATACACAGGAACAGGAGGAGGCCCCATTCAGCCGCTTCTCCAGCCAGTTACACAGGAACAGGAGGAGGCCCCATTCAGCCCCTTCTCCAGCCTGTTACACAGGAACAGGAGGAGGCCATTCAGCCCCTTCTCCAGCCTGTTACACAGGAACAGGAGGAGGCCATATTCAGCCCCTTCTCCAGCCTGTTACACAGGAAAAGGAGGAGGCCATTCAGCCCCTTCTCCAGCCTGTTACACAGGAACAGGAGGAGGCCCCATTCAGCCCCTTCTCCAGCCTGATACACAGGAACAGGATGAGGCCATTCAGCACCTTCTCCATCCTGTTACACAGGAACAGGAGGAGGCCATTCAGCCCCTTCTCCAGCCTGTTACACAGGAACAGGAGGAGGCCCCATTCAGCCCCTTCTCCAGCCTGTTACACAGGAACAGGAGGAGGCCCCATTCAGCCCCTTCTCCAGCCTGTTGCACAGGAACAGGAGGAGGCCACATTCAGCTCCTTCTCCAGCCTGTTACACAGGAACACGAGGAGGCCATTCAGTCCCTTCTTCAGCCTGTTACACAGGAACAGGAGGAGGCCCCATTCAGCCCCTTCTCCAGCCGGTTCCACAGGAACAGGAGGAGGCCCCATTCAGCCCCTTCTCCAGCCTGTTCCACAGGAACAGGAGGAGGCCCCATTCAGCCCCTTCTCCAGCCGGTAACACAGGAACAGGAGGAGGCCCCATTCAGCCCCTTCTCCAGCCTGTTACACAGGAACAGGAGGAGGCCATTCAGCCCCTGCTCCAGCCTGTTAAACAGGAACAGGAGGAGGCCCCATTCAGCCCCTTCTCCATCCTGTTACACAGGAACAGAAGGAGGCCCCATTCAGCCCCTTCTCCAGCCTGTTACACGGGAACAGGAGGAGGCCCCATTCAGCCCCTTCTCCAGCCGGTTACACAGGAACAGGAGGAGGCCATTCAGCCCCTTCTCCAGCCTGTTACACAGGAACAGGAGGAGGCCCCATTCAGTCACTTCTCCAGCCTGATACACAGGAACTGGAGGAGGCCCCATTCAGCCCCTTCTCCAGCCTGTTACACGGGAACAGGAGGAGGCCCCATTCAGCCCCTTCTCCAGACTGTTACACTGGAACAATAGGAGGCCATGCAGCCCCTTCTCCAGCCTGTTACACAGGAACATGTGGAGGACATTCAGCCCATTCTCCAGCCTGTAAGTCACGAACAGGAGGAGGCCATTCAGCCCCTTCTCCAGCCTGTTACACAGGAAAAGGGGAAGGCCCCATTCAGCCCCTTTTCCAGCCTGTTACACAGGAACAGGAGGGGGTCCCAATCAGCCCCTTCTGCAGCCTGTTACACAGGAACAGGAGGAGGCCCCATTCAGCCCCTGCTCCAGCCTGTTACACAGGAACATGAGGCCCCATTCAGCCCCTTCTCCAGCCTGTTACACAGGAACAGGAGGAGGCCATTTAGCCCCTTCTCCAGCCTGTTACAAAGGAACAGGAGGAGGCCATTCAGCCCCTTCTCCAGCCTGTTACACAGGAACAGGAGGAGGCCATTCAGCCCCTTCTCCAGCCTGTTACACAGGAACAGGAGGAGGCCATTCAGCCCCTTCTCCAGCCTGTTACACAGGAACAGGAGGAGGCCATTCAGCCCCTTCTCCAGCCTTTTACACAGGAACAGGAGGAGGCCCCATGCAGCCCTTTCTCCAGCCTGTTACCCAGGAACAGGAGGAGGCCATTCAGCCCCTTCTCCAGCCTGTTTCACAGGAACAGGAGGAGGCCATTCTGCCCCTTCTCCAGTCTGTTACACAGGAACAGGAGGAGGCAATTCAGCCCCTTCTCCAGCCTGTTACACAGGAACAGGTGGAGGCACCATTCAGCCCCTTCTCCAGACTGTTACACAGGAACAGGAGGAGGCCATTCAGCCCCTTCTCCAGCCTGTTACACAGGAACAGGAGGAGGACATTCAGCCCCTTCCCCAGCCAGTTACACAGGAACAGAAGGAGGCCACATTCAGCCCCTTCCCCAGCCTGTTACACAGGAACAGGAGGAGGCCCCATTCAGCCCCTTCTCCAGCCTGTTACACAGGAACAGGAGGTGGCCATTCAGCCCCTTCTCCTTCTCCAGCCTGTTACAGAGGAACAGGAGGAGGCCATTCAGCCCCTTCTCCAGCATGTTACACAGGAACAGGAGGAGGCCATTCAGCTCCTTCTCCAGCATGTTACACAGGAACAGGAGGAGGCCCCATTCAGCCCCTTCTCCTACCTGCTATACAGGAACAGGAGGAGGTCCCATTCAGCCCCTTCTCCAGACTGTTACACAGGAACAGGAGTAGGCCCCATTCAGCCCCTTCCCCAGCCTGTTATACAGGGAACAGGAGCAGGCCCCATTCAGCCCCTTCTCCAGCCTGTGACACAGGAACAGGAGGAGGCCCCATTCAGCCCCTTCTCCAGCCAGTTACACAGGAACAGGAGGAGGCCCCATTCAGCCCCTTCTCCAGCCTGTTACACAGGAACAGGAGGAGGCCATTCAGCCCCTTCTCCAGCCTGTTGCACAGGAACAGGTGGAGGCCCCATTCAGCCCCATCTCCAGCCTGTTACACAGGAACACGCGGAGGCCATTTAGCCCCTTCTCCAGTCTGTTTCACAGTAACAGGAGGAGGCCCCATTCAGCCCCTTCTCCAGCCTGTCACACAGGAACAGGAGGAGGCCCCATTCAGCCCCATCTCCAGCCTGTTACACAGGAACAGGTGGAGGCCCCATTCAGCCCCATCTCCAGCCTGTTCCACAGGAACAGGAGGAGGCGCCATTCAGCCCCTTCTCCAGCCTGTGACACAGGAACACGTGGAGGCCATTCAGCCCCTACTCCATACTGTTTCACAGTAACAGGATGCGGCCCCATTCATCCCCTTCTCCAGCCTGTTACACACGAACAGGAGGAGGCCCCATTCAGCCCCTTCTCCAGCCTGTTCGACAGGAACAGGAGGAGGCCCCATTCAGCCCATTCTCCAGCCTGATACACAGGAACAGGAGGAGGCCATTCAGCCCCTTCTCCAGCCTGTTACACAGGAACAGGAGGAGGCCATTCAGCCCCTTCTCCAGCCTGTTACACAGGAACAGGAGGAGGCCATTCAGCCCCTTCTCCAGCCTGATACACAGGAACAGGAGGAGGCCATTCAGCCTCGTCTCCAGCCTGTTACACAGTAACAGGAGGAGGCCAATCAGCCCCTTCTCCAGCCTGTTACACAGGAACAGGAGGAGGCCACATTCAGCCCCTTCTCCAGACTGTTACACAGGAACAGGAGGAGGCCCCATTCAGCCCCTTCTCCAGCCTGTTACACAGGAAAAGGAGGAGGCCATTCAGCCCCTTCTCCAGCCTGTTACACAGGAACAGGAGGAGGCCCCATTCAGCCCCTTCTCCAGCCTGATGCACAAGAACAGGAGGAGGCCATTCAGCACCTTCTCCATCCTGTTACACAGGAACAGGAGGAGGCCATTCAGCCCCTTCTCCAGCCTGTTACACAGGAACAGGAGGAGGCCCCATTCAGCCCCTTCTCCAGCCTGTTACACGGGAACAGGAGGAGGCCCCATTCAGCCCCTTCTCCAGCCTGTTGCACAGGAACAGGAGGAGGCCACATTCAGCACCTTCTCCAGCCTGTTACACAGGAACACGAGGAGGCCATTCAGCCCCTTATCCAGCCTGTTACAGAGGAACAGGAGGAGGCCATTCAGCCTCTTCTCCAGCCTGTAACACAGGGAACAGTAGGAGGCCCCATTCAGCCCCTTCTCCAGCTGGTTACACAGGAACAGGAGGAGGCCCCATTCAGCCCCTTCTCCAGCCAGTTACACAGGAACAGGAGGAGGCCATTCGGCCCCTTCTCCAGCCTGTTACACAGGAACAGGAGGAGGCCCCATTCAGCCCCTTCTCCAGCCAGTTACACAGGAACAGGAGGAGGCCATTCAGCCCCTTCTCCAGCCTGTTACACAGGAACAGGAGGTTGCCCCATTCAGTCCCTTCTCCAGCCTGATACACAGGAACAGGAGGAGGCCCCATTCAGCCCCTTCTCCAGCCTGTTACACGGGAACAGGAGGAGGCCCCATTCAGCCCCTTCTCCAGCCTGTTACACAGGAACAGGAGGAGGCCATTCAGCCTCTTCTCCAGCATGTTACACAGGAACAGGAGGAGGCCATTCAGCCCCTTCTCCAGCCTGTTACACAGGAACAGGTGGAGGACATTGAGCCCCTTCCCCAGCCTGTTACACAGGAACAGGAGGAGGCCCCATTCAGCCCCTTCTCCAGCCTGTTACACAGGAACAGGAGGTGGCCCCATTCAGCCCCTTCTCCTTCTCCAGCCTGGTAAAGAGGAACAGGAGGAGGCCATTCAGCCCCTTCTCCAGCATGTTACACAGGAACAGGAGGAGGCCATTCAGCTCCTTCTCCAGCATGTTACACAGGAACAGGAGGAGGCCCCATTCAGCCCCTTCTCCTACCTGCTATACAGGAACAGGAGGAGGTCCCATTCAGCCCCTTCTCCAGCCTGTTGCACAGGAACAGGTGGAGGCCCCATTCAGCCCCATCTCCAGCCTGTTACACAGGAACACGCGGAGGCCATTCAGCCCCTTCTCCAGTCTGTTTCACAGTAACAGGAGGAGGCCCCATTCAGCCCCTTCTCCAGCCTGTCACACAGGAACAGGAGGAGGCCCCATTCAGCCCCATCTCCAGCCTGTTACACAGGAACAGGTGGAGGCCCCATTCAGCCCCATCTCCAGCCTGTTCCACAGGAACAGGAGGAGGCGCCATTCAGCCCCTTCTCCAGCCTGTGACACAGGAACACGTGGAGGCCATTCAGCCCCTACTCCATACTGTTTCACAGTAACAGGATGCGGCCCCATTCAGCCCCTTCTCCAGCCTATTACACACGAACAGGAGGAGGCCCCATTCAGCCCCTTCTCCAGCCTGTTCGACAGGAACAGGAGGAGGCCCCATTCAGCCCATTCTCCAGCCTGATACACAGGAACAGGAGGAGGCCATTCAGCCCCTTCTCCAGCCTGTTACACAGGAACAGGAGGAGGCCATGCAGCCCCTTCTCCAGCCTGTTACACAGGAACAGGAGGAGGCCATTCAGCCCCTTCTCCAGCCTGATACACAGGAACAGGAGGAGGCCATTCAGCCTCGTCTCCAGCCTGTTACACAGTAACAGGAGGAGGCCAATCAGCCCCTTCTCCAGCCTGTTACACAGGAACAGGAGGAGGCCCCATTCAGCCCCTTCTCCAGACTGTTACACAGGAACAGGAGGAGGCCCCATTCAGCCCCTTCTCCAGCCTGTTACACAGGAAAAGGAGGAGGCCATTCAGCCCCTTCTCCAGCCTGTTACACAGGAACAGGAGGAGGCCCCATTCAGCCCCTTCTCCAGCCTGATACACAGGAACAGGATGAGGCCATTCAGCACCTTCTCCATCCTGTTACACAGGAACAGGAGGAGGCCATTCAGCCCCTTCTCCAGCCTGTTACACAGGAACAGGAGGAGGCCCCATTCAGCCCCTTCTCCAGCCTGTTACACAGGAACAGGAGGAGGCCCCATTCAGCCCCTTCTCCAGCCTGTTGCACAGGAACAGGAGGAGGCCACATTCAGCTCCTTCTCCAGCCTGTTACACAGGAACACGAGGAGGCCATTCAGTCCCTTCTCCAGCCTGTTACACAGGAACAGGAGGAGGCCCCATTCAGCCCCTTCTCCAGCCGGTTCCACAGGAACAGGAGGAGGCCCCATTCAGCCCCTTCTCCAGCCTGTTCCACAGGAACAGGAGGAGGCCCCATTCAGCCCCTTCTCCAGCCGGTAACACAGGAACAGGAGGAGGCCCCATTCAGCCCCTTCTCCAGCCTGTTACACAGGAACAGGAGGAGGCCATTCAGCCCCTGCTCCAGCCTGTTAAACAGGAACAGGAGGAGGCCCCATTCAGCCCCTTCTCCATCCTGTTACACAGGAACAGAAGGAGGCCCCATTCAGCCCCTTCTCCATCCTGTTACACAGGAACAGGAGGAGGCCCCATTCAGCCCCTTCTCCAGCCTGTTACACAGGAACAGTAGGAGGCCCCATTCAGCCCCTTCTCCAGCCTGTTACAAAGGAACAGGAGGAGGTCCCATGCAGCCCGTTCTCCAGCCTGTTACACAGGAACAGGAGGAGGCCATTCAGCCCCTTCTCCAGCCTGTTGCACAGGGAAAAGGAGGAGGCCATTCAGCCCCTTCTCCAGCCTGTTTCACAGGAACAGGAGGAGGCCCCATTCAGCGCCTTCTCCAGCCTGTTACACAGGAACAGGAGGAGGCCATTCAGCCCCTTCACCAGCCTGTTACACAGGAACAGGAGGAGGCCCCATTCAGCCCCTTCTCCAGCCTGTTAGACAGGAACAGGAGGAGGCCATTCAGCCCCTTCTCCAGCCTGTTACACAGTAACAGGAGGAGGCCCCATTCAGCCCCTTCTCCTGCCTGTTACACAGGAACAGGAGGAGGCCATTCAGCTCCTTCTCCATCCTGTTACACAGGAACAGGAGGAGGCCCCATTCAGCCCCTTCTCCTGCCTGTTACACAGGAACAGGAGGAGGCCCCATTCAGCACCTTCTCCAGCCTGTTACACAGGAACAGGAGGCCCCATTCAGCCCCTTCTCCAGCCTGTTACACAGGAACAGGAGGAGGCCGTTCAGCCCCTTCTCCAGCATGTTACACAGGAACAGGGGAGGCCATTCAGCCCCTTCTCCAGCCTATAACACAGGGAACAGCAGGAGGCCCCATTCAGTCCCTTCTCCTGCCTGTTACACAGGAACAGGAGGAGGCCATTCAGCTCCTTCTCCATCCTGTTACACAGGAACAGGAGGAGGCCCCATTCAGCGCCTTCTCCAGCCTGTTACACAGGAACAGGAGGAGGCCATTCAGCCCCTTCACCAGCCTGTTACACAGGAACAGGAGGAGGCCCCATTCAGCCCCTTCTCCAGCCTGTTAGACAGGAACAGGAGGAGGCCCCATTCAGCCCCTTCTCCTGCCTGTTACACAGGAACAGGAGGAGGCCATTCAGCTCCTTCTCCATCCTGTTACACAGGAACAGGAGGAGGCCCCATTCAGCCCCTTCTCCACCCTGTTACACAGGAACAGGAGGAGGCCATTCAGCCCCTTCTCCAGCATGTTACACAGGAACAGGGGAGGCCATTCAGCCCCTTCTCCAGCCTATAACACAGGGAACAGCAGGAGGCCCCATTCAGCCCCTTCTCCAGCTGGTTACACAGGAACAGGAGGAGGCCCCATTCTGCCCCTTCTCCAGCCTGTTACAAAGGAACAGGAGGAGGCCCCATTCAGCCCCTTCTCCAGCCTGTTACAAAGGAACAGGAGGAGGCCCCATTCAGCCCCTTCTCCAGCCTGTTACACAGGAACAGGAGGAGGTCCCATTCAGCCCCTTCTCCAGCCTGTTACAAAGGAACAGGAGGAGGCCCCATTCAGCCCCTTCTCCAGCCTGATACACAGGAACAGGAGGAGGCCCCATTCAGCCGCTTCTCCAGCCAGTTACACAGGAACAGGAGGAGGCCCCATTCAGCCCCTTCTCCAGCCTGTTACACAGGAACAGGAGGAGGCCATTCAGCCCCTTCTCCAGCCTGTTACACAGGAACAGGAGGAGGCCATATTCAGTCCCTTCTCCAGCCTGTTACACGGGAACAGGAGGAGGCCCCATTCAGCCCCTTCTCCAGCCTGTTACACAGGAACAGGAGGAGGCCCCATTCAGCCCCTTCTCCAGCCTGTTACACGGGAACAGGAGGAGGCCCCATTCAGCCCCTTCTCCAGCCGGTTACATAGGAACAGGAGGAGGCCATTCAGCCCCTTCTCCAGCCTGTTACACAGGAACAGGAGGAGGCCCCATTCAGTCACTTCTCCAGCCTGATACACAGGAACTGGAGGAGGCCCCATTCAGTCCCTTCTCCAGCCTGTTACACAGGAACAGGAGGAGGCCCCATTCAGCCCCTTCTCCAGCCTGTTACACAGGAACAGGAGGAGGCCCCATTCAGCCCCTTCTCCAGCCTGTTACACGGGAACAGGAGGAGGCCCCATTCAGCCCCTTCTCCAGACTGTTACACTGGAACAATAGGAGGCCATGCAGCCCCTTCTCCAGCCTGTTACACAGGAACATGTGGAGGACATTCAGCCCATTCTCCAGCCTGTAAGTCACGAACAGGAGGAGGCCATTCAGCCCCTTCTCCAGCCTGTTACACAGGAAAAGGGGAAGGCCCCATTCAGCCCCTTCTCCAGCCTGTTACACAGGAACAGGAGGGGGTCCCAATCAGCCCCTTCTGCAGCCTGTTACACAGGAACAGGAGGAGGCCCCATTCAGCCCCTGCTCCAGCCTGTTACACAGGAACATGAGGCCCCATTCAGCCCCTTCTCCAGCCTGTTACACAGGAACAGGAGGAGGCCATTTAGCCCCTTCTCCAGCCTGTTACAAAGGAACAGGAGGAGGCCATTCAGCCCCTTCTCCAGCCTGTTACACAGGAACAGGAGGAGGCCATTCAGCCCCTTCTCCAACCTGTTACACAGGAACAGGAGGAGGCCATTCAGCCCCTTCTCCAGCCTGTTACACAGGAACAGGAGGAGGCCATTCAGCCCCTTCTCCAGCCTGTTTCACAGGAACAGGAGGAGGCCATTCTGCCCCTTCTCCAGTCTGTTACACAGGAACAGGAGGAGGCAATTCAGCCCCTTCTCCAGCCTGTTACACAGGAACAGGTGGAGGCACCATTCAGCCCCTTCTCCAGACTGTTACACAGGAACAGGAGGAGGCCATTCAGCCCCTTCTCCAGCCTGTTACACAGGAACAGGAGGAGGACATTCAGCCCCTTCTCCAGCCAGTTACACAGGAACAGAAGGAGGCCACATTCAGCCCCTTCCCCAGCCTGTTACACAGGAACAGGAGGAGGCCCCATTCAGCCCCTTCTCCAGCCTGTTACACAGGAACAGGACGTGGCCCCATTCAGCCCCTTCTCCTTCTCCAGCCTGTTAAAGAGGAACAGGAGGAGGCCATTCAGCCCCTTCTCCAGCATGTTACACAGGAACAGGAGGAGGCCCCATTCAACACCTTCCCCAGCCTGTTACACAGGAACAGGAGGAGGCCCCATTCAGCCCCTTCCCCAGCCTGTTACACAGGAACAGGAGGAGGCCCCATTCAGCCCCTTCTCCTACCTGCTATACAGGAACAGGAGGAGGTCCCATTCAGCCCCTTCTCCAGCCTGTTGCACAGGAACAGGTGGAGGCCCCATTCAGCCCCATCTCCAGCCTGTTACACAGGAACACGCGGAGGCCATTCAGCCCCTTCTCCAGTCTGTTTCACAGTAACAGGAGGAGGCCCCATTCAGCCCCTTCTCCAGCCTGTCACACAGGAACAGGAGGAGGCCCCATTCAGCCCCATCTCCAGCCTGTTACACAGGAACAGGTGGAGGCCCCTTTCAGCCCCATCTCCAGCCTGTTCCACAGGAACAGGAGGAGGCGCCATTCAGCCCCTTCTCCAGCCTGTGACACAGGAACACGTGGAGGCCATTCAGCCCCTACTCCATACTGTTTCACAGTAACAGGATGCGGCCCCATTCAGCCCCTTCTCCAGCCTGTTACGCACGAACAGGAGGAGGCCCCATTCAGCCCCTTCTCCAGCCTGTTCGACAGGAACAGGAGGAGGCCCCATTCAGCCCATTCTCCAGCCTGATACACAGGAACAGGAGGAGGCCATTCAGCCCCTTCTCCAGCCTGTTACACAGGAACAGGAGGAGGCCATGCAGCCCCTTCTCCAGCCTGTTACACAGGAACAGGAGGAGGCCATTCAGCCCCTTCTCCAGCCTGATACACAGGAACAGGAGGAGGCCATTCAGCCTCGTCTCCAGCCTGTTACACAGTAACAGGAGGAGGCCAATCAGCCCCTTCTCCAGCCTGTTACACAGGAACAGGAGGAGGCCCCATTCAGCCCCTTCTCCAGACTGTTACACAGGAACAGGAGGAGGCCCCATTCAGCCCCTTCTCCAGCCTGTTACACAGGAAAAGGAGGAGGCCATTCAGCCCCTTCTCCAGCCTGTTACACAGGAACAGGAGGAGGCCCCATTCAGCCCCTTCTCCAGCCTGATACACAGGAACAGGATGAGGCCATTCAGCACCTTCTCCATCCGGTTACACAGGAACAGGAGGAGGCCATTCAGCCCCTTCTCCAGCCTGTTACACAGGAACAGGAGGAGGCCCCATTCAGCCCCTTCTCCAGCCTGTTACACAGGAACAGGAGGAGGCCCCATTCAGCCCCTTCTCCAGCCTGTTGCACAGGAACAGGAGGAGGCCACATTCAGCTCCTTCTCCAGCCTGTTACACAGGAACACGAGGAGGCCATTCAGTCCCTTCTTCAGCCTGTTACACAGGAACAGGAGGAGGCCCCATTCAGCCCCTTCTCCAGCCGGTTCCACAGGAACAGGAGGAGGCCCCATTCAGCCCCTTCTCCAGCCTGTTCCACAGGAACAGGAGGAGGCCCCATTCAGCCCCTTCTCCAGCCGGTAACACAGGAACAGGAGGAGGCCCCATTCAGCCCCTTCTCCAGCCTGTTACACAGGAACAGGAGGAGGCCATTCAGCCCCTGCTCCAGCCTGTTAAACAGGAACAGGAGGAGGCCCCATTCAGCCCCTTCTCCATCCTGTTACACAGGAACAGAAGGAGGCCCCATTCAGCCCCTTCTCCATCCTGTTACACAGGAACAGGAGGAGGCCCCATTCAGCCCCTTCTCCAGCCTGTTACACAGGAACAGTAGGAGGCCCCATTCAGCCCCTTCTCCAGCCTGTTACAAAGGAACAGGAGGAGGTCCCATGCAGCCTCTTCTCCAGCCTGTTACACAGGAACAGGAGGAGGCCATTCAGCCCCTTCTCCAGCCTGTTGCACAGGGAAAAGGAGGAGGCCATTCAGCCCCTTCTCCAGCCTGTTTCACAGGAACAGGAGGAGGCCCCATTCAGCGCCTTCTCCAGCCTGTTACACAGGAACAGGAGGAGGCCATTCAGCCCCTTCACCAGCCTGTTACACAGGAACAGGAGGAGGCCCCATTCAGCCCCTTCTCCAGCCTGTTAGACAGGAACAGGAGGAGGCCATTCAGCCCCTTCTCCAGCCTGTTACACAGGAACAGGAGGAGGCCATTCAGCCCCTTCTCCAGCCTGTTACACAGGAACAGGAGGAGGCCATTCAGCCCCTGCTCCAGCCTGTTAAACAGGAACAGGAGGAGGCCCCATTCAGCCCCATCTCCAGCCTGTTACACAGGAACAGGAGGAGGCCCCATTCAGCCCCTTCTCCTGCCTGTTACACAGGAACAGGAGGAGGCCATTCAGCTCCTTCTCCATCCTGTTACACAGGAACAGGAGGAGGCCCCATTCAGCCCCTTCTCCTGCCTGTTACACAGGAACAGGAGGAGGCCCCATTCAGCACCTTCTCCAGCCTGTTACACAGGAACAGGAGGCCCCATTCAGCCCCTTCTCCAGCCTGTTACACAGGAACAGGAGGAGGCCGTTCAGCCCCTTCTCCAGCATGTTACACAGGAACAGGGGAGGCCATTCAGCCCCTTCTCCAGCCTATAACACAGGGAACAGCAGGAGGCCCCATTCAGCCCCTTCTCCAGCTGGTTACACAGGAACAGGAGGAGGCCCCATTCTGCCCCTTCTCCAGCCTGTTACAAAGGAACAGGAGGAGGCCATTCAGCCCCTTCTCCAGCCTGTTACAAAGGAACAGGAGGAGGCCCCATTCAGCCCCTTCTCCAGCCTTTTACACAGGAACAGGAGGAGGTCCCATTCAGCCCCTTCTCCAGCCTGTTACAAAGGAACAGGAGGAGGCCCCATTCAGCCCCTTCTCCAGCCTGATACACAGGAACAGGAGGAGGCCCCATTCAGCCGCTTCTCCAGCCAGTTACACAGGAACAGGAGGAGGCCCCATTCAGCCCCTTCTCCAGCCTGTTACACAGGAACAGGAGGAGGCCATTCAGCCCCTTCTCCAGCCTGTTACACAGGAACAGGAGGAGGCCATATTCAGCCCCTTCTCCAGCCTGTTACACAGGAAAAGGAGGAGGCCATTCAGCCCCTTCTCCAGCCTGTTACACAGGAACAGGAGGAGGCCCCATTCAGCCCCTTCTCCAGCCTGATACACAGGAACAGGATGAGGCCATTCAGCACCTTCTCCATCCTGTTACACAGGAACAGGAGGAGGCCATTCAGCCCCTTCTCCAGCCTGTTACACAGGAACAGGAGGAGGCCCCATTCAGCCCCTTCTCCAGCCTGTTACACAGGAACAGGAGGAGGCCCCATTCAGCCCCTTCTCCAGCCTGTTGCACAGGAACAGGAGGAGGCCACATTCAGCTCCTTCTCCAGCCTGTTACACAGGAACACGAGGAGGCCATTCAGTCCCTTCTTCAGCCTGTTACACAGGAACAGGAGGAGGCCCCATTCAGCCCCTTCTCCAGCCGGTTCCACAGGAACAGGAGGAGGCCCCATTCAGCCCCTTCTCCAGCCTGTTCCACAGGAACAGGAGGAGGCCCCATTCAGCCCCTTCTCCAGCCGGTAACACAGGAACAGGAGGAGGCCCCATTCAGCCCCTTCTCCCGCCTGTTACACAGGAACAGGAGGAGGCCATTCAGCCCCTGCTCCAGCCTGTTAAACAGGAACAGGAGGAGGCCCCATTCAGCCCCTTCTCCATCCTGTTACACAGGAACAGAAGGAGGCCCCATTCAGCCCCTTCTCCAGCCTGTTACACGGGAACAGGAGGAGGCCCCATTCAGCCCCTTCTCCAGCCGGTTACACAGGAACAGGAGGAGGCCATTCAGCCCCTTCTCCAGCCTGTTACACAGGAACAGGAGGAGGCCCCATTCAGTCACTTCTCCAGCCTGATACACAGGAACTGGAGGAGGCCCCATTCAGCCCCTTCTCCAGCCTGTTACACGGGAACAGGAGGAGGCCCCATTCAGCCCCTTCTCCAGACTGTTACACTGGAACAATAGGAGGCCATGCAGCCCCTTCTCCAGCCTGTTACACAGGAACATGTGGAGGACATTCAGCCCATTCTCCAGCCTGTAAGTCACGAACAGGAGGAGGCCATTCAGCCCCTTCTCCAGCCTGTTACACAGGAAAAGGGGAAGGCCCCATTCAGCCCCTTTTCCAGCCTGTTACACAGGAACAGGAGGGGGTCCCAATCAGCCCCTTCTGCAGCCTGTTACACAGGAACAGGAGGAGGCCCCATTCAGCCCCTGCTCCAGCCTGTTACACAGGAACATGAGGCCCCATTCAGCCCCTTCTCCAGCCTGTTACACAGGAACAGGAGGAGGCCATTTAGCCCCTTCTCCAGCCTGTTACAAAGGAACAGGAGGAGGCCATTCAGCCCCTTCTCCAGCCTGTTACACAGGAACAGGAGGAGGCCATTCAGCCCCTTCTCCAGCCTGTTACACAGGAACAGGAGGAGGCCATTCAGCCCCTTCTCCAGCCTGTTACACAGGAACAGGAGGAGGCCATTCAGCCCCTTCTCCAGCCTTTTACACAGGAACAGGAGGAGGCCCCATGCAGCCCTTTCTGCAGCCTGTTACCCAGGAACAGGAGGAGGCCATTCAGCCCCTTCTCCAGCCTGTTTCACAGGAACAGGAGGAGGCCATTCTGCCCCTTCTCCAGTCTGTTACACAGGAACAGGAGGAGGCAATTCAGCCCCTTCTCCAGCCTGTTACACAGGAACAGGTGGAGGCACCATTCAGCCCCTTCTCCAGACTGTTACACAGGAACAGGAGGAGGCCATTCAGCCCCTTCTCCAGCCTGTTACACAGGAACAGGAGGAGGACATTCAGCCCCTTCCCCAGCCAGTTACACAGGAACAGAAGGAGGCCACATTCAGCCCCTTCCCCAGCCTGTTACACAGGAACAGGAGGAGGCCCCATTCAGCCCCTTCTCCAGCCTGTTACACAGGAACAGGAGGTGGCCATTCAGCCCCTTCTCCTTCTCCAGCCTGTTACAGAGGAACAGGAGGAGGCCATTCAGCCCCTTCTCCAGCATGTTACACAGGAACAGGAGGAGGCCATTCAGCTCCTTCTCCAGCATGTTACACAGGAACAGGAGGAGGCCCCATTCAGCCCCTTCTCCTACCTGCTATACAGGAACAGGAGGAGGTCCCATTCAGCCCCTTCTCCAGACTGTTACACAGGAACAGGAGTAGGCCCCATTCAGCCCCTTCCCCAGCCTGTTATACAGGGAACAGGAGCAGGCCCCATTCAGCCCCTTCTCCAGCCTGTGACACAGGAACAGGAGGAGGCCCCATTCAGCCCCTTCTCCAGCCAGTTACACAGGAACAGGAGGAGGCCCCATTCAGCCCCTTCTCCAGCCTGTTACACAGGAACAGGAGGAGGCCATTCAGCCCCTTCTCCAGCCTGTTGCACAGGAACAGGTGGAGGCCCCATTCAGCCCCATCTCCAGCCTGTTACACAGGAACACGCGGAGGCCATTTAGCCCCTTCTCCAGTCTGTTTCACAGTAACAGGAGGAGGCCCCATTCAGCCCCTTCTCCAGCCTGTCACACAGGAACAGGAGGAGGCCCCATTCAGCCCCATCTCCAGCCTGTTACACAGGAACAGGTGGAGGCCCCATTCAGCCCCATCTCCAGCCTGTTCCACAGGAACAGGAGGAGGCGCCATTCAGCCCCTTCTCCAGCCTGTGACACAGGAACACGTGGAGGCCATTCAGCCCCTACTCCATACTGTTTCACAGTAACAGGATGCGGCCCCATTCAGCCCCTTCTCCAGCCTGTTACACACGAACAGGAGGAGGCCCCATTCAGCCCCTTCTCCAGCCTGTTCGACAGGAACAGGAGGAGGCCCCATTCAGCCCATTCTCCAGCCTGATACACAGGAACAGGAGGAGGCCATTCAGCCCCTTCTCCAGCCTGTTACACAGGAACAGGAGGAGGCCATTCAGCCCCTTCTCCAGCCTGTTACACAGGAACAGGAGGAGGCCATTCAGCCCCTTCTCCAGCCTGATACACAGGAACAGGAGGAGGCCATTCAGCCTCGTCTCCAGCCTGTTACACAGTAACAGGAGGAGGCCAATCAGCCCCTTCTCCAGCCTGTTACACAGGAACAGGAGGAGGCCACATTCAGCCCCTTCTCCAGACTGTTACACAGGAACAGGAGGAGGCCCCATTCAGCCCCTTCTCCAGCCTGTTACACAGGAAAAGGAGGAGGCCATTCAGCCCCTTCTCCAGCCTGTTACACAGGAACAGGAGGAGGCCCCATTCAGCCCCTTCTCCAGCCTGATGCACAGGAACAGGAGGAGGCCATTCAGCACCTTCTCCATCCTGTTACACAGGAACAGGAGGAGGCCATTCAGCCCCTTCTCCAGCCTGTTACACAGGAACAGGAGGAGGCCCCATTCAGCCCCTTCTCCAGCCTGTTACACGGGAACAGGAGGAGGCCCCATTCAGCCCCTTCTCCAGCCTGTTGCACAGGAACAGGAGGAGCCCACATTAAGCACCTTCTCCAGCCTGTTACACAGGAACACGAGGAGGCCATTCAGCCCCTTATCCAGCCTGTTACAGAGGAACAGGAGGAGGCCATTCAGCCTCTTCTCCAGCCTGTAACACAGGGAACAGTAGGAGGCCCCATTCAGCCCCTTCTCCAGCTGGTTACACAGGAACAGGAGGTGGCCCCATTCAGCCCCTTCTCCAGCCAGTTACACAGGAACAGGAGGAGGCCATTCGGCCCCTTCTCCAGCCTGTTACACAGGAACAGGAGGAGGCCCCATTCAGCCCCTTCTCCAGCCAGTTACACAGGAACAGGAGGAGGCCATTCAGCCCCTTCTCCAGCCTGTTACACAGGAACAGGAGGTTGCCCCATTCAGTCCCTTCTCCAGCCTGATACACAGGAACAGGAGGAGGCCCCATTCAGCCCCTTCTCCAGCCTGTTACACGGGAACAGGAGGAGGCCCCATTCAGCCCCTTCTCCAGCCTGTTACACAGGAACAGGAGGAGGCCATTCAGCCTCTTCTCCAGCATGTTACACAGGAACAGGAGGAGGCCATTCAGCCCCTTCTCCAGCCTGTTACACAGGAACAGGTGGAGGACATTGAGCCCCTTCTCCAGCCTGTTACACAGGAACAGGAGGAGGCCCCATTCTGCCCCTTCTCCAGCCTGTTACACAGGAACAGGAGGAGGCCATTCAGCCTCTTCTCCAGCCTGTTACACAGGAACAGGAGGAGGCCATTCAGCCCCTTCTCCAGCCTGTTACACGGGAACAGGAGGAGGCCCCATTCAGCCCCTTCTCCAGCCGGTTACACAGGAACAGGAGGAGGCCATTCAGCCCCTTCTCCAGCCTGTTACACAGGAACAGGAGGAGGCCCCATTCAGTCACTTCTCCAGCCTGATACACAGGAACTGGAGGAGGCCCCATTCAGCCCCTTCTCCAGCCTGTTACACGGGAACAGGAGGAGGCCATTCAGCCCCTTCTCCAGCCTGTTACACAGGAACAGGAGGAGGCAATTCAGCCCCTTCTCCAGCCTGTTACACAGGAACAGGTGGAGGCACCATTCAGCCCCTTCTCCAGACTGTTACACAGGAACAGGAGGAGGCCATTCAGCCCCTTCTCCAGCCTGTTACACAGGAACAGGAGGAGGACATTCAGCCCCTTCTCCAGCCAGTTACACAGGAACAGAAGGAGGCCACATTCAGCCCCTTCCCCAGCTTGTTACACAGGAACAGGAGGAGGCCCCATTCAGCCCCTTCTCCAGCCTGTTACACAGGAACAGGAGGGGGTCCCAATCAGCCCCTTCTGCAGCCTGTTACACAGGAACAGGAGGAGGCCCCATTCAGCCCCTGCTCCAGCCTGTTACACAGGAACATGAGGCCCCATTCAGCCCCTTCTCCAGCCTGTTACACAGGAACAGGAGGAGGCCATTTAGCCCCTTCTCCAGCCTGTTACAAAGGAACAGGAGGAGGCCATTCAGCCCCTTCTCCAGCCTGTTACACAGGAACAGGAGGAGGCCATTCAGCCCCTTCTCCAGCCTGTTACACAGGAACAGGAGGAGGCCATTCAGCCCCTTCTCCAGCCTGTTACACAGGAACAGGAGGAGGCCATTCAGCCCCTTCTCCAGCCTTTTACACAGGAACAGGAGGAGGCCCCATGCAGCCCTTTCTCCAGCCTGTTACCCAGGAACAGGAGGAGGCCATTCAGCCCCTTCTCCAGCCTGTTTCACAGGAACAGGAGGAGGCCATTCTGCCCCTTCTCCAGTCTGTTACACAGGAACAGGAGGAGGCAATTCAGCCCCTTCTCCAGCCTGTTACACAGGAACAGGTGGAGGCACCATTCAGCCCCTTCTCCAGACTGTTACACAGGAACAGGAGGAGGCCATTCAGCCCCTTCTCCAGCCTGTTACACAGGAACAGGAGGAGGACATTCAGCCCCTTCTCCAGCCAGTTACACAGGAACAGAAGGAGGCCACATTCAGCCCCTTCCCCAGCCTGTTACACAGGAACAGGAGGAGGCCCCATTCAGCCCCTTCTCCAGCCTGTTACACAGGAACAGGAGGTGGCCATTCAGCCCCTTCTCCTTCTCCAGCCTGTTACAGAGGAACAGGAGGAGGCCATTCAGCCCCTTCTCCAGCATGTTACACAGGAACAGGAGGAGGCCATTCAGCTCCTTCTCCAGCATGTTACACAGGAACAGGAGGAGGCCCCATTCAGCCCCTTCTCCTACCTGCTATACAGGAACAGGAGGAGGTCCCATTCAGCCCCTTCTCCAGACTGTTACACAGGAACAGGAGTAGGCCCCATTCAGCCCCTTCCCCAGCCTGTTATACAGGGAACAGGAGGAGGCCCCATTCAGCCCCTTCTCCAGCCTGTGACACAGGAACAGGAGGAGGCCCCATTCAGCCCCTTCTCCAGCCAGTTACACAGGAACAGGAGGAGGCCCCATTCAGCCCCTTCTCCAGCCTGTTACACAGGAACAGGAGGAGGCCATTCAGCCCCTTCTCCAGCCTGTTGCACAGGAACAGGTGGAGGCCCCATTCAGCCCCATCTCCAGCCTGTTACACAGGAACACGCGGAGGCCATTTAGCCCCTTCTCCAGTCTGTTTCACAGTAACAGGAGGAGGCCCCATTCAGCCCCTTCTCCAGCCTGTCACACAGGAACAGGAGGAGGCCCCATTCAGCCCCATCTCCAGCCTGTTACACAGGAACAGGTGGAGGCCCCATTCAGCCCCATCTCCAGCCTGTTCCACAGGAACAGGAGGAGGCGCCATTCAGCCCCTTCTCCAGCCTGTGACACAGGAACACGTGGAGGCCATTCAGCCCCTACTCCATACTGTTTCACAGTAACAGGATGCGGCCCCATTCAGCCCCTTCTCCAGCCTGTTACACACGAACAGGAGGAGGCCCCATTCAGCCCCTTCTCCAGCCTGTTCGACAGGAACAGGAGGAGGCCCCATTCAGCCCATTCTCCAGCCTGATACACAGGAACAGGAGGAGGCCATTCAGCCCCTTCTCCAGCCTGTTACACAGGAACAGGAGGAGGCCATTCAGCCCCTTCTCCAGCCTGTTACACAGGAACAGGAGGAGGCCATTCAGCCCCTTCTCCAGCCTGATACACAGGAACAGGATGAGGCCATTCAGCCTCGTCTCCAGCCTGTTACACAGTAACAGGAGGAGGCCAATCAGCCCCTTCTCCAGCCTGTTACACAGGAACAGGAGGAGGCCACATTCAGCCCCTTCTCCAGACTGTTACACAGGAACAGGAGGAGGCCCCATTCAGCCCCTTCTCCAGCCTGATGCACAGGAACAGGAGGAGGCCATTCAGCACCTTCTCCATCCTGTTACACAGGAACAGGAGGAGGCCATTCAGCCCCTTCTCCAGCCTGTTACACAGGAACAGGAGGAGGCCCCATTCAGCCCCTTATCCAGCCTGTTACACGGGAACAGGAGGAGGCCCCATTCAGCCCCTTCTCCAGCCTGTTGCACAGGAACAGGAGGAGGCCACATTCAGCTCCTTCTCCAGCCTGTTACACAGGAACACGAGGAGGCCATTCAGCCCCTTCTCCAGCCTGTTACAGAGGAACAGGAGGAGGCCATTCAGCCCCTTCTCCAGCCTGTAACACAGGGAACAGTAGGAGGCCCCATTCAGCCCCTTCTCCAGCTGGTTACACAGGAACAGGAGGAGGCCCCATTCAGCCCCTTCTCCAGCCAGTTACACAGGAACAGGAGGAGGCCATTCGGCCCCTTCTCCAGCCTGTTACACAGGAACAGGAGGAGGCCCCATTCAGCCCCTTCTCCAGCCAGTTACACAGGAACAGGAGGAGGCCATTCAGCCCCTTCTCCAGCCTGTTACACAGGAACAGGAGGTTGCCCCATTCAGTCCCTTCTCCAGCCTGATACACAGGAACAGGAGGAGGCCCCATTCAGCCCCTTCTCCAGCCTGTTACACGGGAACAGGAGGAGGCCCCATTCAGCCCCTTCTCCAGCCTGTTACACAGGAACAGGAGGAGGCCATTCAGCCTCTTCTCCAGCATGTTACACAGGAACAGGAGGAGGACATTGAGCCCCTTCTCCAGCCTGTTACACAGGAACAGGAGGAGGCCCCATTCTGCCCCTTCTCCAGCCTGTTACACAGGAACAGGAGGAGGCCATTCAGCCTCTTCTCCAGCCTGTTACACAGGAACAGGAGGAGGCCATTCAGCCCCTTCTCCAGCCTGTTACACGGGAACAGGAGGAGGCCCCATTCAGCCCCTTCTCCAGCCGGTTACACAGGAACAGGAGGAGGCCATTCAGCCCCTTCTCCAGCCTGTTACACAGGAACAGGAGGAGGCCCCATTCAGTCACTTCTCCAGCCTGATACACAGGAACTGGAGGAGGCCCCATTCAGCCCCTTCTCCAGCCTGTTACACGGGAACAGGAGGAGGCCATTCAGCCCCTTCTCCAGCCTGTTACACAGGAACAGGAGGAGGCAATTCAGCCCCTTCTCCAGCCTGTTACACAGGAACAGGTGGAGGCACCATTCAGCCCCTTCTCCAGACTGTTACACAGGAACAGGAGGAGGCCATTCAGCCCCTTCTCCAGCCTGTTACACAGGAACAGGAGGAGGACATTCAGCCCCTTCTCCAGCCAGTTACACAGGAACAGAAGGAGGCCACATTCAGCCCCTTCCCCAGCCTGTTACACAGGAACAGGAGGAGGCCCCATTCAGCCCCTTCTCCAGCCTGTTACACAGGAACAGGAGGTGGCCCCATTCAGCCCCTTCTCCAGCCTGTTACACAGGAACAGGAGGAGGCCCCATTCAGCCCCTTCTCCAGCCTGTTACACAGGAACAGGAGGTGGCCCCATTCAGCCCCTTCTCCAGCCTGTTACAGAGGAACAGGAGGAGGCCATTCAGCCCCTTCTCCAGCATGTTACACAGGAACAGGAGGAGGCCATTCAGCTCCTTCTCCAGCATGTTACACAGGAACAGGAGGAGGCCCCATTCAGCCCCTTCTCCTACCTGCTATACAGGAACAGGAGGAGGTCCCATTCAGCCCCTTCTCCAGACTGTTACACAGGAACAGGAGTAGGCCCCATTCAGCCCCTTCCCCAGCCTGTTATACAGGGAACAGGAGGAGGCCATTCAGCTCCTTCTCCAGCATGTTACACAGGAACAGGAGGAGGCCCCATTCAGCCCCTTCTCCTACCTGCTATACAGGAACAGGAGGAGGTCCCATTCAGCCCCTTCTCCAGACTGTTACACAGGAACAGGAGTAGGCCCCATTCAGCCCCTTCCCCAGCCTGTTATACAGGGAACAGGAGGAGGCCCCATTCAGCCCCTTCTCCAGCCTGTGACACAGGAACAGGAGGAGGCCCCATTCAGCCCCTTCTCCAGCCAGTTACACAGGAACAGGAGGAGGCCCCATTCAGCCCCTTCTCCAGCCTGTCGCACAGGAACAGGTGGAGGCCCCATTCAGCCCCATCTCCAGCCTGTTACACAGGAACACGCGGAGGCCATTCAGCCCCTTCTCCAGTCTGTTTCACAGTAACAGGAGGAGGCCCCATTCAGCCCCTTCTCCAGCCTGTCACACAGGAACAGGAGGAGGCCCCATTCAGCCCCATCTCCAGCCTGTTACACAGGAACAGGTGGAGGCCCCATTCAGCCCCATCTCCAGCCTGTTCCACAGGAACAGGAGGAGGCGCCATTCAGCCCCTTCTCCAGCCTGTGACACAGGAAGACGTGGAGGCCATTCAGACCCTACTCCATACTGTTTCACAGTAACAGGATGCGGCCCCATTCAGCCCCTTCTCCAGCCTGTTACACAGGAACAGGAGGAGGCCCCATTCAGCCCCTTCTCCAGCCTGTTCGACAGGAACAGGAGGAGGCCCCATTCAGCCCATTCTCCAGCCTGATACACAGGAACAGGAGGAGGCCATTCAGCCCCTTCTCCAGCCTGTTACACAGGAACAGGAGGAGGCCATTCAGCCCCTTCTCCAGCCTGTTACACAGGAACAGGAGGAGGCCATTCAGCCCCTTCTCCAGCCTGATACACAGGAACAGGAGGAGGCCATTCAGCCTCGTCTCCAGCCTGTTACACAGTAACAGGAGGAGGCCAATCAGCCCCTTCTCCAGCCTGTTACACAGGAACAGGAGGAGGCCACATTCAGCCCCTTCTCCAGACTGTTACACAGGAACAGGAGGAGGCCCCATTCAGCCCCTTCTCCAGCCTGTTACACAGGAAAAGGAGGAGGCCATTCAGCCCCTTCTCCAGCCTGTTACACAGGAACAGGAGGAGGCCCCATTCAGCCCCTTCTCCAGCCTGATACACAGGAACAGGAGGAGGCCATTCAGCCCCGTCTCCAGCCTGTTACACAGGAACAGGAGGAGGCCCCATTCAGCCCCTTCTCCAGCCTGTTACACAGGAACAGGAGGAGGCCCCATTCAGCCCCTTCTCCAGCCTGTTGCACAGGAACAGGAGGAGGCCACATTCAGCTCCTTCTCCAGCCTGTTACACAGGAACACGAGGAGGCCATTCAGCCCCTTCTCCAGCCTGTTACAGAGGAACAGGAGGAGGCCATTCAGCCCCTTCTCCAGCCTGTAACACAGGGAACAGTAGGAGGCCCCATTCAGCCCCTTCTCCAGCTGGTTACACAGGAACAGGAGGAGGCCCCATTCAGCCCCTTCTCCAGCCAGTTACACAGGAACAGGAGGAGGCCATTCGGCCCCTTCTCCAGCCTGTTACACAGGAACAGGAGGAGGCCCCATTCAGCCCCTTCTCCAGCCAGTTACACAGGAACAGGAGGAGGCCATTCAGCCCCTTCTCCAGCCTGTTACACAGGAACAGGAGGTTGCCCCATTCAGCCCCTTCTCCAGCCTGTTACACAGGAACAGGAGGAGGCCCCATTCAGCCCCTTCTCCAGCCTGTTACACAGGAACAGGAGGAGGCCCCATTCAGCCCCTTCTCCAGCCTGTTGCACAGGAACAGGAGGAGGCCACATTCAGCCCCTTCTCCAGCCAGTTACACAGGAACAGGAGGTTGCCCCATTCAGTCCCTTCTCCAGCCTGATACACAGGAACAGGAGGAGGCCCCATTCAGCCCCTTCTCCAGCCTGTTACACGGGAACAGGAGGAGGCCCCATTCAGCCCCTTCTCCAGCCTGTTACACAGGAACAGGAGGAGGCCATTCAGCCTCTTCTCCAGCATGTTACACAGGAACAGGAGGAGGACATTCAGCCCCTTCTCCAGCCTGTTACACAGGAACAGGAGGAGGCCCCATTCTGCCCCTTCTCCAGCCTGTTACACAGGAACAGGAGGAGGCCATTCAGCCTCTTCTCCAGCCTGTTACACAGGAACAGGAGGAGGCCATTCAGCCCCTTCTCCAGCCTGTTACACAGGAACAGGAGGAGGCCCCATTCAGCCCCTCCTCCAGCCTGTTACACAGGAACAGGAGGAGGCCATTCAGCCTCTTCTCCAGCTTGTTACACAGGAACAGGAGGAGGTCCATTCAGCCCCTTCTCCAGCCTGTTACACAGGAACAGGAGGAGGCCATTCAGCCCCTTCTCCAGCCTGTTACACAGGAACAGGAGGAGGTCCCATTCAGCCCCTTCCCCAGCCTGTTACAAAGGAACAGGAGGAGGCCCCATTCAGCCACTTCTCCAGTCTGTTTCACAGTAACAGGAGGAGGCCCCATTCAGCCCCTTCTCCAGCCTGTCACACAGGAACAGGAGGAGGCCCCATTCAGCCCCATCTCCAGCCTGTTACACAGGAACAGGTGGAGGCCCCATTCAGCCCCATCTCCAGCCTGTTCCACAGGAACAGGAGGAGGCGCCATTCAGCCCCTTCTCCAGCCTGTTACACAGGAACACGTGGAGGCCATTCAGCCCCTACTCCATACTGTTTCACAGTAACAGGATGCGGCCCCATTCAGCCCCTTCTCCAGCCTGTTACACACGAACAGGAGGAGGCCCCATTCAGCCCCTTCTCCAGCCTGTTCGACAGGAACAGGAGGAGGCCCCATTCAGTCCATTCTCCAGCCTGATACACAGGAACAGGAGGAGGCCATTCAGCCCCTTCTCCAGCCTGTTACACAGGAACAGGAGGAGGCCATTCAGCCCCTTCTCCAGCCTGTTACACAGGAACAGGAGGAGGCCATTCAGCCCCTTCTCCAGCCTGATACACAGGAACAGGAGGAGGCCATTCAGCCTCGTCTCCAGCCTGTTACACAGTAACAGGAGGAGGCCAATCAGCCCCTTCTCCAGCCTGTTACACAGGAACAGGAGGAGGCCCCATTCAGCCCCTTCTCCAGACTGTTACACAGGAACAGGAGGAGGCCCCATTCAGCCCCTTCTCCAGCCTGTTACACAGGAAAAGGAGGAGGCCATTCAGCCCCTTCTCCAGCCTGTTACACAGGAACAGGAGGAGGCCCCATTCAGCCCCTTCTCCAGCCTGATACACAGGAACAGGAGGAGGCCATTCAGCACCTTCTCCATCCTGTTACACAGGAACAGGAGGAGGCCATTCAGCGCCTTCTCCAGCCTGTTACACAGGAACAGGAGGAGGCCCCATTCAGCCCCTTCTCCAGCCTGTTACACAGGAACAGGAGGAGGCCCCATTCAGCCCCTTCTCCAGCCTGTTGCACAGGAACAGGAGGAGGCCACATTCAGCCCCTTCTCCAGCCTGTTACACAGGAACACGAGGAGGCCATTCAGCCCCTTCTCCAGCCTGTTACACTGGAACAGGAGGAGGCCATTCAGCCCCTTCTCCAGCCGGTAACACAGGGAACCGTAGGAGGCCCCATTCAGCCCCTTCTCCAGCTGGTTACACAGGAACAGGAGGAGGCCCCATTCAGCCCCTTCTCCAGCCAGTTATACAGGAACAGGAGGAGGCCATTCGGCCCCTTCTCCAGCCTGTTACACAGGAACAGGAGGAGGCCCCATTCAGCCCCTTCTCCAGCCAGTTACACAGGAGGAGGCCATTCAGCCCCTTCTCCAGCCTGTTACACAGGAACAGGAGGTTGCCCCAATTCAGTCCCTTCTCCAGCCTGATACACAGGAACAGGAGGAGGCCCCATTCAGCCCCTTCTCCAGCATGTTACACGGGAACAGGAGGAGGCCCCATTCAGCCCCTTCTCCAGCCTGTTACACAGGAACAGGAGGAGGCCATTCAGCCTCTTCTCCAGCTTGTTACACAGGAACAGGAGGAGGACATTCAGCCCCTTCTCCAGCCTGTTACACAGGAACAGGAGGAGGCCCCATTCAGCCCCTTCTCCAGCCTGTTACACAGGAACAGGAGGAGGCCATTCAGCCTCTTCTCCAGCCTGTTACACAGGAACAGGAGGAGGCCCCATTCAGCCCCTTCTCCAGCCTGTTACACAGGAACAGGAGGAGGCCATTCAGCCCCTTCTCCAGCATGTTACACAGGAACAGGAGGAGGCCATTCAGCCCCTTCTCCAGCATGTTACACAGGAACAGGAGGAGGCCCCATTCAGACCCTTCTCCAACCTGCTACACAGGTACAGGAGGAGGTCCCATTCAGCCCCTTCTCCAGACTGTTACACAGGAACAGGAGTAGGCCCCATTCAGCCCCTTCCCCAGCCTGTTAAAGTGGGAACAGGAGGAGGCCCCATTCAGCCCCTTCTCCAGCCTGTTACACAGGAACAGGAGGAGGCCATTCAGCCCCTTCTCCAGCCTGATACACAGGAACAGGAGGAGGCCCCATTCAGCCCCTTCGCCAGCCAGTTACACAGGAACAGGAGGAGGCCATTCAGCCCCTTCTCCAGCCTGTTACACAGGAACAGGAGGATGCCCCATTCAGTCCCTTCTCCAGCCTGATACACAGGAACAGGAGGAGGCCCCATTCAGCCCCTTCTCCAGCCTGTTACACAGGAACAGGAGGAGGCCATTCAGCCTCTTCTCCAGCATGTTACACAGGAACAGGAGGAGGTCCCATTCAGCCCCTTCTCCAGCCTGTTACACAGGAACAGGAGGAGGCCATTCAGCCCCTTCTCCAGCCTGTTACACAGGAACAGGAGGAGGTCCCATTCAGCCCCTTCCCCAGCCTGTTACACAGGAACAGGAGGAGGCCCCATTCAGCCCCTTCTCCAGCCTGTTACACAGGAACAGGAGGAGGCCCCATTCAGCCCCTTCTCCAGTCTGATACACAGGAACAGGAGAAGGCCCCATTCAGCCCCTTCTCCAGCCTGTTACACAGGAACAGACGGAGGCCCCATTCAGCCCCATCTCCAGCCTGTTACACAGGAACAGGAGGAGGCCGCATTCAGCCCCTTCTCCAGCCTGTTACGCAGGAAAAGGAGGAGGCCCCATTCAGCCCCTTCTCCAGCCTGTTACACAGGAACAGGAGGAGGCCCCATTCAGCCCCTTCTCCAGCCTGTTACACAGGAACAGGAGGAGTCCCCATTCAGCCCCTTCTCCAGCCTGTTACACAGGAACAGGAGGAGGCCCCATTCAGCCCCTCCTCCAGCCTGTTACACAGGAACAGGAGGAGGCCATTCAGCCTCTTCTCCAGCTTGTTACACATGAACAGGAGGAGGTCCATTCAGCCCCTTCTCCAGCCTGTTACACAGGAACAGGAGGAGGCCATTCAGCTCCTTCTCCAGCCTGTTACACAGGAACAGGAGGAGGTCCCATTCAGCCCCTTCCCCAGCCTGTTACAAAGGAACAGGAGGAGGCCCCATTCAGCCACTTCTCCAGTCTATTTCACAGTAACAGGAGGAGGCCCCATTCAGCCCCTTCTCCAGCCTGTTACACAGGAACAGGAGGAGGTCCCATTCAGCCCCTTCTCCAGCCTGTTACACAGGAACAGGAGGAGGCCATTCAGCCCCTTCTCCAGCCTGTTACACAGGAACAGGAGGAGGTCCCATTCAGCCCCTTCCCCAGCCTGTTACAAAGGAACAGGAGTAGGCCCCATTCAGCCACTTCTCCAGTCTGTTTCACAGTAACAGGAGGAGGCCCCATTCAGCCCCTTCTCCAGCCTGTTACACAGGAACAGGAGGAGGCGCCATTCAGCCCCTTCTCCAGCCTGTTACACAGGAACACGTGGAGGCCATTCAGCCCCTACTCCATACTGTTTCACAGTAACAGGGTGCGGCCCCATTCAGCCCCTTCTCCAGCCTGTTACACACGAACAGGAGGAGGCCCCATTCATCCCCTTCTCCAGCCTGTTCGACAGGAACAGGAGGAGGCCCCATTCAGTCCATTCTCCAGCCTGATACACAGGAACAGGAGGAGGCCATTCAGCTCCTTCTCCAGCCTGTTACACAGGAACAGGAGGAGGCCATTCAGCCCCTTCTCCAGCCTGTTACACAGGAACAGGAGGAGGCCATTCAGCACCTTCTCCAGCCTGATACACAGGAACAGGAGGAGGCCATTCAGCCTCATCTCCAGCCTGTTACACAGTAACAGGAGGAGGCCAATCAGCCCCTTCTCCAGCCTGTTACACAGGAACAGGAGGAGGCCCCATTCAGCCCCTTCTCCAGACTGTTACACAGGAACAGGAGGAGGCCCCATTCAGCCCCTTCTCCAGCCTGTTACACAGGAAAAGGAGGAGGCCATTCAGCCCCTTCTCCAGCCTGTTACACAGGAACAGGAGGAGGCCCCATTCAGCCCCTTCTCCAGCCTGATACACAGGAACAGGAGGAGGCCATTCAGCACCTTCTCCAGCCTGTTACACAGGAACAGGAGGAGGCGCCATTCAGCCCCTTCTCCAGACTGTTACACAGGAACAGGAGGAGGCCCCATTCAGCCCCTTCTCCATCCTGTTACACAGGAACAGGAGGAGGCCATTCAGCGCCTTCTCCAGCCTGTTACACAGGAACAGGAGGAGGCCCCATTCAGCCCCTTCTCCAGCCTGTTACACAGGAACAGGAGGAGGCCCCATTCAGCCCCTTCTCCAGCCTGTTGCACAGGAACAGGGGGAGGCCACATTCAGCCCCTTCTCCAGCCTGTTACACAGGAACACGAGGAGGCCATTCAGCCCCTTCTCCAGCCTGATACACAGGAACAGGAGGAGGCCCCATTCAGCCCCTTCGCCAGCCAGTTACACAGGAACAGGAGGAGGCCATTCAGCCCCTTCTCCAGCCTGTTACACAGGAACAGGAGGATGCCCCATTCAGTCCCTTCTCCAGCCTGATACACAGGAACAGGAGGAGGCCCCATTCAGCCCCTTCTCCAGCCTGTTACACGGGAACAGGAGGAGGCCCCATTCAGCCCCTTCTCCAGCCTGTTACACAGGAACAGGAGGAGGCCATTCAGCCTCTTCTCCAGCATGTTACACAGGAACAGGAGGAGGTCCCATTCAGCCCCTTCTCCAGCCTGTTACACAGGAACAGGAGGAGGCCATTCAGCCCCTTCTCCAGCCTGTTACACAGGAACAGGAGGAGGTCCCATTCAGCCCCTTCCCCAGCCTGTTACACAGGAACAGGAGGAGGCCCCATTCAGCCCCTTCTCCAGCCTGTTACACAGGAACAGGAGGAGGCCCCATTCAGCCCCTTCTCCAGTCTGATACACAGGAACAGGAGAAGGCCCCATTCAGCCCCTTCTCCAGCCTGTTACACAGGAACAGGAGGAGGCCCCATTCAGCCCCATCTCCAGCCTGTTACACAGGAACAGGAGGAGGCCGCATTCAGCCCCTTCTCCAGCCTGTTACGCAGGAAAAGGAGGAGGCCCCATTCAGCCCCTTCTCCAGCCTGTTACACAGGAACAGGAGGAGGCCCCATTCAGCCCCTTCTCCAGCCTGTTACACAGGAACAGGAGGAGTCCCCATTCAGCCCCTTCTCCAGCCTGTTACACAGGAACAGGAGGAGGCCCCATTCAGCCCCTTCTCCAGCCTGTTACACAGGAAAAGGAGGAGGCCATTCAGCCCCTTCTCCAGCCTGTTACACAGGAACAGGAGGAGGCCCCATTCAGCCCCTTCTCCAGCCTGTTACCCAGGAACAGGAGGAGGCCCCATTCAGCCCCTTCTCCAGCCTGTTACACAGGAACAGGAGGAGGCGCCATTCAGCCCCTTCTCCAGCCTGTTACACAGGAACACGTGGAGGCCATTCAGCCCCTACTCCAGCCTGTTACACGGGAACAGGAGGAGGCCCCATTCAGCCCCTTCTCCAGCCTGTTACACAGGAACAGGAGGAGGCCATTCAGCCTCTTCTCCAGCTTGTTACACAGGAACAGGAGGAGGACATTCAGCCCCTTCTCCAGCCTGTTACACAGGAACAGGAGGAGGCCCCATTCAGCCCCTTCTCCAGCCTGTTACACAGGAACAGGAGGAGGCCATTCAGCCTCTTCTCCAGCCTGTTACACAGGAACAGGAGGAGGCCCCATTCAGCCCCTTCTCCAGCCTGTTACACAGGAACAGGTGGAGGCCATTCAGCCCCTTCTCCAGCATGTTACACAGGAACAGGGGGAGGCCATTCAGCCCCTTCTCCAGCATGTTACACAGGAACAGGAGGAGGCCCCATTCAGCCCCTTCTCCAACCTGCTACACAGGTACAGGAGGAGGTCCCATTCAGCCCCTTCTCCAGACTGTTACACAGGAACAGGAGTAGGCCCCATTCAGCCCCTTCCCCAGCCTGTTAAAGAGGGAACAGGAGGAGGCCCCATTCAGCCCCTTCTCCAGCCTGTTACACAGGAACAGGAGGAGGCCCCATTCAGCTCCTTCTCCAGCCTGTTACACAGGAACAGGAGGAGGCCACATTCAGCCACTTCTCCAGCCTGTTACACAGGAACACGAGGAGGCCATTCAGCCCCTTCTCCAGCCTGTTACACAGGAACAGGAGGGGGCCATTCAGCCCCTTCTCCAGCCTGTAACACAGGGAACAGTAGGAGGCCCCATTCAGCCCCTTCTCCAGCTGGTTACACAGGAACAGGAGGAGGCCCCATTCAGCCCCTTCTCCAGCCAGTTACACAGGAACAGGAGGAGGCCATTCAGCCCCTTCTCCAGCCTGTTACACAGGAACAGGAGGAGGCCCCATTCAGCCCCTTCTCCAGCCAGTTACACAGGAACAGGAGGAGGCCATTCAGCCCCTTCTCCAGCCTGTTACACAGGAACAGGAGGATGCCCCATTCAGTCCCTTCTCCAGCCTGATACACAGGAACAGGAGGAGGCCCCATTCAGCCCCTTCTCCAGCCTGTTACACAGGAACAGGAGGAGGCCATTCAGCCTCTTCTCCAGCTTGATACACAGGAACAGGAGGAGGTCCCATTCAGCCCCTTCTCCAGCCTGTTACACAGGAACAGGAGGAGGCCATTCAGCCCCTTCTCCAGCCTGTTACACAGGAACAGGAGGAGGTCCCATTCAGCCCCTTCCCCAGCCTGTTACACAGGAACAGGAGGAGGCCCCATTCAGCCACTTCTCCAGCCTGTTACACAGGAACAGGCGGAGGCCCCATTCAGCCCCATCTCCAGCCTGTTACACAGGGAACAGGAGGAGGCCCCATTCAGCCCCTTCTCCAGTCTGATACACAGGAACAGGAGAAGGCCCCATTCAGCCCCTTCTCCAGCCTGTTACACAGGAACAGGAGGAGGCCGCATTCAGCCCCTTCTCCAGCCTGTTACACAGGAACAGGAGGAGGCCCCATTCAGCCCCTTCTCCAGCCTGTTACACAGGAACAGGAGGAGGCCCCATTCAGCCCCTTCTCCAGCCTGTTACACAGGAACAGGAGGAGGCCCCATTCAGCCCCTTCTCCAGCCTGTTACACAGGAACAGGAGGAGGCCACATTCAGCCCCTTCTCCAGCCTGTTACACAGGAACACGAGGAGGCCATTCAGCCCCTTCTCCAGCCTGATACACAGGAACAGGAGGAGGCCCCATTCAGCCCCTTCGCCAGCCAGTTACACAGGAACAGGAGGAGGCCATTCAGCCCCTTCTCCAGCCTGTTACACAGGAACAGGAGGATGCCCCATTCAGTCCCTTCTCCAGCCTGATACACAGGAACAGGAGGAGGCCCCATTCAGCCCCTTCTCCAGCCTGTTACACGGGAACAGGAGGAGGCCCCATTCAGCCCCTTCTCCAGCCTGTTACACAGGAACAGGAGGAGGCCATTCAGCCTCTTCTCCAGCATGTTACACAGGAACAGGAGGAGGTCCCATTCAGCCCCTTCTCCAGCCTGTTACACAGGAACAGGAGGAGGCCATTCAGCCCCTTCTCCAGCCTGTTACACAGGAACAGGAGGAGGTCCCATTCAGCCCCTTCCCCAGCCTGTTACACAGGAACAGGAGGAGGCCCCATTCAGCCCCTTCTCCAGCCTGTTACACAGGAACAGGAGGAGGCCCCATTCAGCCCCTTCTCCAGTCTGATACACAGGAACAGGAGAAGGCCCCATTCAGCCCCTTCTCCAGCCTGTTACACAGGAACAGGAGGAGGCCCCATTCAGCCCCATCTCCAGCCTGTTACACAGGAACAGGAGGAGGCCGCATTCAGCCCCTTCTCCAGCCTGTTACGCAGGAAAAGGAGGAGGCCCCATTCAGCCCCTTCTCCAGCCTGTTACACAGGAACAGGAGGAGGCCCCATTCAGCCCCTTCTCCAGCCTGTTACACAGGAACAGGAGGAGTCCCCATTCAGCCCCTTCTCCAGCCTGTTACACAGGAACAGGAGGAGGCCCCATTCAGCCCCTTCTCCAGCCTGTTACACAGGAAAAGGAGGAGGCCATTCAGCCCCTTCTCCAGCCTGTTACACAGGAACAGGAGGAGGCCCCATTCAGCCCCTTCTCCAGCCTGTTACCCAGGAACAGGAGGAGGCCCCATTCAGCCCCTTCTCCAGCCTGTTACACAGGAACAGGAGGAGGCGCCATTCAGCCCCTTCTCCAGCCTGTTACACAGGAACACGTGGAGGCCATTCAGCCCCTACTCCAGCCTGTTACACGGGAACAGGAGGAGGCCCCATTCAGCCCCTTCTCCAGCCTGTTACACAGGAACAGGAGGAGGCCATTCAGCCTCTTCTCCAGCTTGTTACACAGGAACAGGAGGAGGACATTCAGCCCCTTCTCCAGCCTGTTACACAGGAACAGGAGGAGGCCCCATTCAGCCCCTTCTCCAGCCTGTTACACAGGAACAGGAGGAGGCCATTCAGCCTCTTCTCCAGCCTGTTACACAGGAACAGGAGGAGGCCCCATTCAGCCCCTTCTCCAGCCTGTTACACAGGAACAGGTGGAGGCCATTCAGCCCCTTCTCCAGCATGTTACACAGGAACAGGAGGAGGCCATTCAGCCCCTTCTCCCGCATGTTACACAGGAACAGGAGGAGGCCCCATTCAGCCCCTTCTCCAACCTGCTACACAGGTACAGGAGGAGGTCCCATTCAGCCCCTTCTCCAGACTGTTACACTGGAACAGGAGTAGGCCCCATTCAGCCCCTTCCCCAGCCTGTTAAAGAGGGAACAGGAGGAGGCCCCATTCAGCCCCTTCTCCAGCCTGTTACACAGGAACAGGAGGAGGCCCCATTCAGCCCCTTCTCCAGCCTGTTACACAGGAACAGGAGGAGGCCACATTCAGCCACTTCTCCAGCCTGTTACACAGGAACACGAGGAGGCCATTCAGCCCCTTCTCCAGCCTGTTACACAGGAACAGGAGGGGGCCATTCAGCCCCTTCTCCAGCCTGTAACACGGGGAACAGTAGGAGGCCCCATTCAGCCCCTTCTCCAGCTGGTTACACAGGAACAGGAGGAGGCCCCATTCAGCCCCTTCTCCAGCCAGTTACACAGGAACAGGAGGAGGCCATTCAGCCCCTTCTCCAGCCTGTTACACAGGAACAGGAGGAGGCCCCATTCAGCCCCTTCTCCAGCCAGTTACACAGGAACAGGAGGAGGCCATTCAGCCCCTTCTCCAGCCTGTTACACAGGAACAGGAGGATGCCCCATTCAGTCCCTTCTCCAGCCTGATACACAGGAACAGGAGGAGGCCCCATTCAGCCCCTTCTCCAGCCTGTTACACAGGAACAGGAGGAGGCCATTCAGCCTCTTCTCCAGCTTGATACACAGGAACAGGAGGAGGTCCCATTCAGCCCCTTCTCCAGCCTGTTACACAGGAACAGGAGGAGGCCATTCAGCCCCTTCTCCAGCCTGTTACACAGGAACAGGAGGAGGTCCCATTCAGCCCCTTCCCCAGCCTGTTACACAGGAACAGGAGGAGGCCCCATTCAGCCCCTTCTCCAGCCTGTTACACAGGAACAGGCGGAGGCCCCATTCAGCCCCTTTTCCAGCCTGTTACACAGGAACAGGAGGAGGCCATTCAGCCCCTTCTCCAGCCTGTTACACAGGAACAGGAGGACGCCCCATTCAGCCCCATCTCCAGCCTGTTACACAGGGAACAGGAGGAGGCCCCATTCAGCCCCTTCTCCAGTCTGATACACAGGAACAGGAGAAGGCCCCATTCAGCCCCTTCTCCAGCCTGTTACACAGGAACAGGAGGAGGCCGCATTCAGCCCCTTCTCCAGCCTGTTACACAGGAACAGGAGGAGGCCCCATTCAGCCCCTTCTCCAGCCTGTTACACAGGAACAGGAGGAGGCCCCATTCAGCCCCTTCTCCAGCCTGTTACACAGGAACAGGAGGAGGCCCCATTCAGCCCCTTCTCCAGCCTGTTACACAGGAACAGGAGGAGGCCCCATTCAGCCCCTTCTCCAGCCTGTTACACAGGAACAGGAGGAGGCCATTCAGCACCTTCTCCAGCCTGTTACACAGGAACAGGAGGAGGCCCCATTCAGCCCCTTCTCCAGCCTGTTACACAGGAACAGGAGGAGGCCATTCAGCACCTTCTCCATCCTGTTTCACAGGAACAGGAGGAGGCCATTCAGCCCCTTCTCCAGCCTGTTACACAGGAACAGGAGGAGGCCCCATTCAGCCCCTTCTCCAGCCTGTTACACAGGAACAGGAGGAGGCCCCATTCAGCCCCTTCTCCAGCCTGTTGCACAGGAACAGGAGGAGGCCACATTCAGCTCCTTCTCCAGCCTGTTACACAGGAACACGAGGAGGCCATTCAGCCCCTTCTCCAGCCTGTTACAGAGGAACAGGAGGAGGCCATTCAGCCCCTTCTCCAGCCTGTAACACAGGGAACAGTAGGAGGCCCCATTCAGCCCCTTCTCCAGCTGGTTACACAGGAACAGGAGGAGGCCCCATTCAGCCCCTTCTCCAGCCAGTTACACAGGAACAGGAGGAGGCCATTCGGCCCCTTCTCCAGCCTGTTACACAGGAACAGGAGGAGGCCCCATTCAGCCCCTTCTCCAGCCAGTTACACAGGAACAGGAGGAGGCCATTCAGCCCCTTCTCCAGCCTGTTACACAGGAACAGGAGGTTGCCCCATTCAGTCCCTTCTCCAGCCTGATACACAGGAACAGGAGGAGGCCCCATTCAGCCCCTACTCCAGCCTGTTACACGGGAACAGGAGGAGGCCCCATTCAGCCCCTTCTCCAGCCTGTTACACAGGAACAGGAGGAGGCCATTCAGCCTCTTCTCCAGCATGTTACACAGGAACAGGAGGAGGACATTGAGCCCCTTCTCCAGCCTGTTACACAGGAACAGGAGGAGGCCCCATTCTGCCCCTTCTCCAGCCTGTTACACAGGAACAGGAGGAGGCCATTCAGCCTCTTCTCCAGCCTGTTACACAGGAACAGGAGGAGGCCATTCAGCCCCTTCTCCAGCCTGTTACACAGGAACAGGAGGAGGCCCCATTCAGCCCCTCCTCCAGCCTGTTACACAGGAACAGGAGGAGGCCATTCAGCCTCTTCTCCAGCTTGTTACACAGGAACAGGAGGAGGTCCATTCAGCCCCTTCTCCAGCCTGTTACACAGGAACAGGAGGAGGCCATTCAGCCCCTTCTCCAGCCTGTTACACAGGAACAGGAGGAGGTCCCATTCAGCCCCTTCCCCAGCCTGTTACAAAGGAACAGGAGGAGGCCCCATTCAGCCCCTTCTCCAGTCTGTTTCACAGTAACAGGAGGAGGCCCCATTCAGCCCCTTCTCCAGCCTGTCACACAGGAACAGGAGGAGGCCCCATTCAGCCCCATCTCCAGCCTGTTACACAGGAACAGGTGGAGGCCCCATTCAGCCCCATCTCCAGCCTGTTCCACAGGAACAGGAGGAGGCGCCATTCAGCCCCTTCTCCAGCCTGTTACACAGGAACACGTGGAGGCCATTCAGCCCCTACTCCATACTGTTTCACAGTAACAGGATGCGGCCCCATTCAGCCCCTTCTCCAGCCTGTTACACACGAACAGGAGGAGGCCCCATTCAGCCCCTTCTCCAGCCTGTTCGACAGGAACAGGAGGAGGCCCCATTCAGTCCATTCTCCAGCCTGATACACAGGAACAGGAGGAGGCCATTCAGCCCCTTCTCCAGCCTGTTATACAGGAACAGGAGGAGGCCATTCAGCCCCTTCTCCAGCCTGTTACACAGGAACAGGAGGAGGCCATTCAGCCCCTTCTCCAGCCTGATACACAGGAACAGGAGGAGGCCATTCAGCCTCGTCTCCAGCCTGTTACACAGAAACAGGAGGAGGCCAATCAGCCCCTTCTCCAGCCTGTTACACAGGAACAGGAGGAGGCCCCATTCAGCCCCTTCTCCAGCCTGATACACAGGAACAGGAGGAGGCCATTCAGCACCTTCTCCATCCTGTTACACAGGAACAGGAGGAGGCCATTCAGCGCCTTCTCCAGCCTGTTACACAGGAACAGGAGGAGGCCCCATTCAGCCCCTTCTCCAGCCTGTTACACAGGAACAGGAGGAGGCCCCATTCAGCCCCTTCTCCAGCCTGTTGCACAGGAACAGGAGGAGGCCACATTCAGCCCCTTCTCCAGCCTGATACACAGGAACAGGAGGTTGCCCCATTCAGTCCCTTCTCCAGCCTGATACACAGGAACAGGAGGAGGCCCCATTCAGCCCCTTCTCCAGCCTGTTACACGGGAACAGGAGGAGGCCCCATTCAGCCCCTTCTCCAGCCTGTTACACAGGAACAGGAGGAGGCCATTCAGCCTCTTCTCCAGCATGTTACACAGGAACAGGAGGAGGACATTCAGCCCCTTCTCCAGCCTGTTACACAGGAACAGGAGGAGGCCCCATTCTGCCCCTTCTCCAGCCTGTTACACAGGAACAGGAGGAGGCCATTCAGCCTCTTCTCCAGCCTGTTACACAGGAACAGGAGGAGGCCATTCAGCCCCTTCTCCAGCCTGTTACACAGGAACAGGAGGAGGCCCCATTCAGCCCCTCCTCCAGCCTGTTACACAGGAACAGGAGGAGGCCATTCAGCCTCTTCTCCAGCTTGTTACACAGGAACAGGAGGAGGTCCATTCAGCCCCTTCTCCAGCCTGTTACACAGGAACAGGAGGAGGCCATTCAGCCCCTTCTCCAGCCTGTTACACAGGAACAGGAGGAGGTCCCATTCAGCCCCTTCCCCAGCCTGTTACAAAGGAACAGGAGGAGGCCCCATTCAGCCACTTCTCCAGTCTGTTTCACAGTAACAGGAGGAGGCCCCATTCAGCCCCTTCTCCAGCCTGTCACACAGGAACAGGAGGAGGCCCCATTCAGCCCCATCTCCAGCCTGTTACACAGGAACAGGTGGAGGCCCCATTCAGCCCCATCTCCAGCCTGTTCCACAGGAACAGGAGGAGGCGCCATTCAGCCCCTTCTCCAGCCTGTTACACAGGAACACGTGGAGGCCATTCAGCCCCTACTCCATACTGTTTCACAGTAACAGGATGCGGCCCCATTCAGCCCCTTCTCCAGCCTGTTACACACGAACAGGAGGAGGCCCCATTCAGCCCCTTCTCCAGCCTGTTCGACAGGAACAGGAGGAGGCCCCATTCAGTCCATTCTCCAGTCTGATACACAGGAACAGGAGGAGGCCATTCAGCCCCTTCTCCAGCCTGTTACACAGGAACAGGAGGAGGCCATTCAGCCCCTTCTCCAGCCTGTTACACAGGAACAGGAGGAGGCCATTCAGCCCCTTCTCCAGCCTGATACACAGGAACAGGAGGAGGCCATTCAGCCTCGTCTCCAGCCTGTTACACAGTAACAGGAGGAGGCCAATCAGTCCCTTCTCCAGCCTGTTACACAGGAACAGGAGGAGGCCCCATTCAGCCCCTTCTCCAGACTGTTACACAGGAACAGGAGGAGGCCCCATTCAGCCCCTTCTCCAGCCTGTTACACAGGAAAAGGAGGAGGCCATTCAGCCCCTTCTCCAGCCTGTTACACAGGAACAGGAGGAGGCCCCATTCAGCCCCTTCTCCAGCCTGATACACAGGAACAGGAGGAGGCCATTCAGCACCTTCTCCATCCTGTTACACAGGAACAGGAGGAGGCCATTCAGCGCCTTCTCCAGCCTGTTACACAGTAACAGGAGGAGGCCCCATTCAGCCCCTTCTCCAGCCTGTTACACAGGAACAGGAGGAGGCCCCATTCAGCCCCTTCTCCAGCCTGTTGCACAGGAACAGGAGGAGGCCACATTCAGCCCCTTCTCCAGCCTGTTACACAGGAACACGAGGAGGCCATTCAGCCCCTTCTCCAGCCTGTTACACTGGAACAGGAGGAGGCCATTCAGCCCCTTCTCCAGCCGGTAACACAGGGAACCGTAGGAGGCCCCATTCAGCCCCTTCTCCAGCTGGTTACACAGGAACAGGAGGAGGCCCCATTCAGCCCCTTCTCCAGCCAGTTATACAGGAACAGGAGGAGGCCATTCGGCCCCTTTTCCAGCCTGCTACACAGGAACAGGAGGAGGCCCCATTCAGCCCCTTCTCCAGCCAGTTACACAAGAGGAGGCCATTCAGCCCCTTCTCCAGCCTGTTACACAGGAACAGGAGGTTGCCCCAATTCAGTCCCTTCTCCAGCCTGATACACAGGAACAGGAGGAGGCCCCATTCAGCCCCTTCTCCAGCATGTTACACGGGAACAGGAGGAGGCCCCATTCAGCCCCTTCTCCAGCCTGTTACACAGGAACAGGAGGAGGCCATTCAGCCTCTTCTCCAGCTTGTTACACAGGAACAGGAGGAGGACATTCAGCCCCTTCTCCAGCCTGTTACACAGGAACAGGAGGAGGCCCCATTCAGCCCCTTCTCCAGCCTGTTACACAGGAACAGGAGGAGGCCATTCAGCCTCTTCTCCAGCCTGTTACACAGGAACAGGAGGAGGCCCCATTCAGCCCCTTCTCCAGCCTGTTACACAGGAACAGGAGGAGGCCATTCAGCCCCTTCTCCAGCATGTTACACAGGAACAGGAGGAGGCCATTCAGCCCCTTCTCCAGCATGTTACACAGGAACAGGAGGAGGCCCCATTCAGCCCCTTCTCCAACCTGCTACACAGGTACAGGAGGAGGTCCCATTCAGCCCCTTCTCCAGACTGTTACACAGGAACAGGAGTAGGCCCCATTCAGCCCCATCCCCAGCCTGTTAAATAGGGATCAGGAGGAGGCCCCATTCAGCCCCTTCTCCAGCCTGTTACACAGGAACAGGAGGAGGCCCCATTCAGCCACTTCTCCAGACTGTTAGACAGGAACAGGAGGAGGCCATTCAGCCCCTTCTCCAGCCTGTTACACAGGAACACGAGGAGGCCATTCAGCCCCTTCTCCAGCCTGTTACACAGGAACAGGAGGAGGCCCCATTCAGCCCCATCTCCAGCCTGTTACACAGGAACAGGAGGAGGCGCCATTCAGCCCCTTCTCCAGCCTGTTACACAGTAACAGGAGGAGGCCATTCAGCCCCTTCTCCAGCCTGTTACACAGGAACAGGAGGAGGCCCCATTCAGCCCCTTCTCCAGCCTGTTACACAGGAACAGGAGGAGGCCCCATTCAGCCCCTTCTCCAGCCTGTTTCACAGGAACAGGAGGAGGCCACATTCAGCCCCTTCTCCAGCCTGTTACACAGGAACACGAGGAGACCATTCAGCCCCTTCTCCAGCCTGTTACACAGGAACAGGAGGAGGCCATTCAACCCCTTCTCCAGCCTGGAACACAGTGAACAGTAGGAGGCCCCATTCAGCCCCTTCTCCAGCTGGTTACACAGGAACAGGAGGAGGCCCCATTCAGCCCCTTCTCCAGCCAGTTACACAGGAACAGGAGGAGGCCATTCAGCCCCTTCTCCAGCCTGATACACAGGAACAGGAGGAGGCCCCATTCAGCCCCTTCGCCAGCCAGTTACACAGGAACAGGAGGAGGCCATTCAGCCCCTTCTCCAGCCTGTTACACAGGAACAGGAGGATGCCCCATTCAGTCCCTTCTCCAGCCTGATACACAGGAACAGGAGGAGGCCCCATTCAGCCCCTTCTCCAGCCTGTTACACGGGAACAGGAGGAGGCCCCATTCAGCCCCTTCTCCAGCCTGTTACACAGGAACAGGAGGAGGCCATTCAGCCTCTTCTCCAGCATGTTACACAGGAACAGGAGGAGGTCCCATTCAGCCCCTTCTCCAGCCTGTTACACAGGAACAGGAGGAGGCCATTCAGCCCCTTCTCCAGCCTGTTACACAGGAACAGGAGGAGGCCATTCAGCCCCTTCTCCAGCCTGTTACACAGGAACAGGAGGAGGCCATTCAGCCCCTTCTCCAGCCTGATACACAGGAACAGGAGGAGGCCATTCAGCCTCGTCTCCAGCCTGTTACACAGTAACAGGAGGAGGCCAATCAGTCCCTTCTCCAGCCTGTTACACAGGAACAGGAGGAGGCCCCATTCAGCCCCTTCTCCAGACTGTTACACAGGAACAGGAGGAGGCCCCATTCAGCCCCTTCTCCAGCCTGTTACACAGGAAAAGGAGGAGGCCATTCAGCCCCTTCTCCAGCCTGTTACACAGGAACAGGAGGAGGCCCCATTCAGCCCCTTCTCCAGCCTGATACACAGGAACAGGAGGAGGCCATTCAGCACCTTCTCCATCCTGTTACACAGGAACAGGAGGAGGCCATTCAGCGCCTTCTCCAGCCTGTTACACAGTAACAGGAGGAGGCCCCATTCAGCCCCTTCTCCAGCCTGTTACACAGGAACAGGAGGAGGCCCCATTCAGCCCCTTCTCCAGCCTGTTGCACAGGAACAGGAGGAGGCCATTCAGCACCTTCTCCATCCTGTTACACAGGAACACGAGGAGGCCATTCAGCCCCTTCTCCAGCCTGTTACACTGGAACAGGAGGAGGCCATTCAGCCCCTTCTCCAGCCGGTAACACAGGGAACCGTAGGAGGCCCCATTCAGCCCCTTCTCCAGCTGGTTACACAGGAACAGGAGGAGGCCCCATTCAGCCCCTTCTCCAGCCAGTTATACAGGAACAGGAGGAGGCCATTCGGCCCCTTTTCCAGCCTGCTACACAGGAACAGGAGGAGGCCCCATTCAGCCCCTTCTCCAGCCAGTTACACAAGAGGAGGCCATTCAGCCCCTTCTCCAGCCTGTTACACAGGAACAGGAGGTTGCCCCAATTCAGTCCCTTCTCCAGCCTGATACACAGGAACAGGAGGAGGCCCCATTCAGCCCCTTCTCCAGCATGTTACACGGGAACAGGAGGAGGCCCCATTCAGCCCCTTCTCCAGCCTGTTACACAGGAACAGGAGGAGGCCATTCAGCCTCTTCTCCAGCTTGTTACACAGGAACAGGAGGAGGACATTCAGCCCCTTCTCCAGCCTGTTACACAGGAACAGGAGGAGGCCCCATTCAGCCCCTTCTCCAGCCTGTTACACAGGAACAGGAGGAGGCCATTCAGCCTCTTCTCCAGCCTGTTACACAGGAACAGGAGGAGGCCCCATTCAGCCCCTTCTCCAGCCTGTTACACAGGAACAGGAGGAGGCCATTCAGCCCCTTCTCCAGCATGTTACACAGGAACAGGAGGAGGCCATTCAGCCCCTTCTCCAGCATGTTACACAGGAACAGGAGGAGGCCCCATTCAGCCCCTTCTCCAACCTGCTACACAGGTACAGGAGGAGGTCCCATTCAGCCCCTTCTCCAGACTGTTACACAGGAACAGGAGTAGGCCCCATTCAGCCCCATCCCCAGCCTGTTAAATAGGGATCAGGAGGAGGCCCCATTCAGCCCCTTCTCCAGCCTGTTACACAGGAACAGGAGGAGGCCCCATTCAGCCACTTCTCCAGACTGTTAGACAGGAACAGGAGGAGGCCATTCAGCCCCTTCTCCAGCCTGTTACACAGGAACACGAGGAGGCCATTCAGCCCCTTCTCCAGCCTGTTACACAGGAACAGGAGGAGGCCCCATTCAGCCCCATCTCCAGCCTGTTACACAGGAACAGGAGGAGGCGCCATTCAGCCCCTTCTCCAGCCTGTTACACAGTAACAGGAGGAGGCCATTCAGCCCCTTCTCCAGCCTGTTACACAGGAACAGGAGGAGGCCCCATTCAGCCCCTTCTCCAGCCTGTTACACAGGAACAGGAGGAGGCCCCATTCAGCCCCTTCTCCAGCCTGTTTCACAGGAACAGGAGGAGGCCACATTCAGCCCCTTCTCCAGCCTGTTACACAGGAACACGAGGAGACCATTCAGCCCCTTCTCCAGCCTGTTACACAGGAACAGGAGGAGGCCATTCAACCCCTTCTCCAGCCTGGAACACAGTGAACAGTAGGAGGCCCCATTCAGCCCCTTCTCCAGCTGGTTACACAGGAACAGGAGGAGGCCCCATTCAGCCCCTTCTCCAGCCAGTTACACAGGAACAGGAGGAGGCCATTCAGCCCCTTCTCCAGCCTGATACACAGGAACAGGAGGAGGCCCCATTCAGCCCCTTCGCCAGCCAGTTACACAGGAACAGGAGGAGGCCATTCAGCCCCTTCTCCAGCCTGTTACACAGGAACAGGAGGATGCCCCATTCAGTCCCTTCTCCAGCCTGATACACAGGAACAGGAGGAGGCCCCATTCAGCCCCTTCTCCAGCCTGTTACACGGGAACAGGAGGAGGCCCCATTCAGCCCCTTCTCCAGCCTGTTACACAGGAACAGGAGGAGGCCATTCAGCCTCTTCTCCAGCATGTTACACAGGAACAGGAGGAGGTCCCATTCAGCCCCTTCTCCAGCCTGTTACACAGGAACAGGAGGAGGCCATTCAGCCCCTACTCCAGCCTGTTTCACACTAACAGGAGGCGGCCCCATTCAGCCCCTTCTCCAGCCTGTTACACACGAACAGGAGGAGGCCCCATTCAGCCCATTCTCCAGCCTGATACACAGGAACAGGGGGAGGCCATTCAGCCCCTTCTCCAGCCTGATACACAGGAACAGGAGGAGGCCATTCAGCCTCGTCTCCAGCCTGTTACACAGTAACAGGAGGAGGCCATTCAGCGCCTTCTCCAGCCTGTTACACAGGAACAGGAGGAGGCCCCATTCAGCCCCTTCTCCAGCCTGTTACACAGGAACAGGAGGAGGCCCCATTCAGCCCCTTCTCCAGCCTGTTGCACAGGAACAGGAGGAGGCCACATTCAGCCCCTTCTCCAGCCTGTTACACAGGAACACGAGGAGGCCATTCAGCCCCTTCTCCAGCCTGTTACACTGGAACAGGAGGAGGCCATTCAGCCCCTTCTCCAGCCGGTAACACAGGGAACCGTAGGAGGCCCCATTCAGCCCCTTCTCCAGCTGGTTACACAGGAACAGGAGGAGGCCCCATTCAGCCCCTTCTCCAGCCAGTTATACAGGAACAGGAGGAGGCCATTCGGCCCCTTTTCCAGCCTGTTACACAGGAACAGGAGGAGGCCCCATTCAGCCCCTTCTCCAGCCAGTTACACAAGAGGAGGCCATTCAGCCCCTTCTCCAGCCTGTTACACAGGAACAGGAGGTTGCCCCAATTCAGTCCCTTCTCCAGCCTGATACACAGGAACAGGAGGAGGCCCCATTCAGCCCCTTCTCCAGCATGTTACACGGGAACAGGAGGAGGCCCCATTCAGCCCCTTCTCCAGCCTGTTACACAGGAACAGGAGGAGGCCATTCAGCCTCTTCTCCAGCTTGTTACACAGGAACAGGAGGAGGACATTCAGCCCCTTCTCCAGCCTGTTACACAGGAACAGGAGGAGGCCCCATTCAGCCCCTTCTCCAGCCTGTTACACAGGAACAGGAGGAGGCCATTCAGCCTCTTCTCCAGCCTGTTACACAGGAACAGGAGGAGGCCCCATTCAGCCCCTTCTCCAGCCTGTTACACAGGAACAGGAGGAGGCCATTCAGCCCCTTCTCCAGCATGTTACACAGGAACAGGAGGAGGCCATTCAGCCCCTTCTCCAGCATGTTACACAGGAACAGGAGGAGGCCCCATTCAGCCCCTTCTCCAACCTGCTACACAGGTACAGGAGGAGGTCCCATTCAGCCCCTTCTCCAGACTGTTACACAGGAACAGGAGTAGGCCCCATTCAGCCCCTTCCCCAGCCTGTTAAATAGGGATCAGGAGGAGGCCCCATTCAGCCCCTTCTCCAGCCTGTTACACAGGAACAGGAGGAGGCCCCATTCAGCCACTTCTCCAGACTGTTAGACAGGAACAGGAGGAGGCCATTCAGCCCCTTCTCCAGCCTGTTACACAGGAACACGAGGAGGCCATTCAGCCCCTTCTCCAGCCTGTTACACAGGAACAGGAGGAGGCCCCATTCAGCCCCATCTCCAGCCTGTTACACAGGAACAGGAGGAGGCGCCATTCAGCCCCTTCTCCAGCCTGTTACACATTAACAGGAGGAGGCCATTCAGCCCCTTCTCCAGCCTGTTACACAGGAACAGGAGGAGGCCCCATTCAGCCCCTTCTCCAGCCTGTTACACAGGAACAGGAGGAGGCCCCATTCAGCCCCTTCTCCAGCCTGTTTCACAGGAACAGGAGGAGGCCACATTCAGCCCCTTCTCCAGCCTGTTACACAGGAACACGAGGAGACCATTCAGCCCCTTCTCCAGCCTGTTACACAGGAACAGGAGGAGGCCATTCAGCCCCTTCTCCAGCCTGGAACACAGGGAACAGTAGGAGGCCCCATTCAGCCCCTTCTCCAGCTGGTTACACAGGAACAGGAGGAGGCCCCATTCAGCCCCTTCTCCAGCCAGTTACACAGGAACAGGAGGAGGCCATTCAGCCCCTTCTCCAGCCTGATACACAGGAACAGGAGGAGGCCCCATTCAGCCCCTTCGCCAGCCAGTTACACAGGAACAGGAGGAGGCCATTCAGCCCCTTCTCCAGCCTGTTACACAGAAACAGGAGGATGCCCCATTCAGTCCCTTCTCCAGCCTGATACACAGGAACAGGAGGAGGCCCCATTCAGCCCCTTCTCCAGCCTGTTACACGGGAACAGGAGGAGGCCCCATTCAGCCCCTTCTCCAGCCTGTTACACAGGAACAGGAGGAGGCCATTCAGCCTCTTCTCCAGCATGTTACACAGGAACAGGAGGAGGTCCCATTCAGCCCCTTCTCCAGCCTGTTACACAGGAACAGGAGGAGGCCATTCAGCCCCTACTCCAGCCTGTTTCACAGTAACAGGAGGCGGCCCCATTCAGCCCCTTCTCCAGCCTGTTACACACGAACAGGAGGAGGCCCCATTCAGCCCATTCTCCAGCCTGATACACAGGAACAGGGGGAGGCCATTCAGCCCCTTCTCCAGCCTGATACACAGGAACAGGAGGAGGCCATTCAGCCTCGTCTCCAGCCTGTTACACAGTAACAGGAGGAGGCCAATCAGCCCCTTCTCCAGCCTGTTACACAGGAACAGGAGGAGGCCCCATTCAGCCCTTTCTCCAGCCTGTTACACAGGAACAGGAGGAGGCCATTCAGCCCCTTCTCCAGCCTGTTACACAGGAACAGGAGGAGGCCCCATTCAGCCCCATCTCCAGCCTGTTACACAGGAACAGGAGGAGGCCCCATTCAGCCCCTTCTCCAGCCTGTAACACAGGAAAAGGAGGAGGCCATTCAGCCCCTTCTCCAGCCTGTTACACAGGAACAGGAGGAGGCCCCATTCAGCCCCTTCTCCAGCCTGATACACAGGAACAGGAGGAGGCCATTCAGCACCTTCTCCATCCTGTTACACAGGAACAGGAGGAGGCCATTCAGCCCCTTCTCCAGCCTGTTACACAGGAACAGGAGGAGGCCCCATTCAGCCCCTTCTCCAGCCTGTTACACAGGAACAGGAGGAGGCCCCATTCAGCCCCTTCTCCAGCCTGTTACACAGGAACAGGAGGAGGCCACATTCAGCCCCTTCTCCAGCCTGTTACACAGGAACACGAGGAGGCCATTCAGCCCCTTCTCCAGCCTGTTACACAGGAACAGGAGGAGGCCATTCAGCCCCTTCTCCAGCCTGTAACACAGGGAACAGTAGGAGGCCCCATTCAGCCCCTTCTCCAGCTGGTTACACAGGAACAGGAGGAGGCCCCATTCAGCCCCTTCTCCAGCCAGTTACACAGGAACAGGAGGAGGCCATTCAGCCCCTTCTCCAGCCTGTTACACAGGAACAGGAGGAGGCCCCATTCAGCCCCTTCTCCAGCCAGTTACACAGGAACAGGAGGAGGCCATTCAGCCCCTTCTCCAGCCTGTTACACAGGAACAGGAGGATGCCCCATTCAGTCCCTTCTCCAGCCTGATACACAGGAACAGGAGGAGGCCCCATTCAGCCCCTTCTCCAGCCTGTTACACAGGAACAGGAGGAGGCCATTCAGCCTCTTCTCCAGCTTGATACACAGGAACAGGAGGAGGTCCCATTCAGCCCCTTCTCCAGCCTGTTACACAGGAACAGGAGGAGGCCATTCAGCCCCTTCTCCAGCCTGTTACACAGGAACAGGAGGAGGTCCCATTCAGCCCCTTCCCCAGCCTGTTACACAGGAACAGGAGGAGGCCCCATTCAGCCCCTTCTCCAGCCTGTTACACAGGAACAGGCGGAGGCCCCATTCAGCCCCTTTTCCAGCCTGTTACACAGGAACAGGAGGAGGCCATTCAGCCCCTTCTCCAGCCTGTTACACAGGAACAGGAGGACGCCCCATTCAGCCCCATCTCCAGCCTGTTACACAGGGAACAGGAGGAGGCCCCATTCAGCCCCTTCTCCAGTCTGATACACAGGAACAGGAGAAGGCCCCATTCAGCCCCTTCTCCAGCCTGTTACACAGGAACAGGAGGAGGCCGCATTCAGCCCCTTCTCCAGCCTGTTACACAGGAACAGGAGGAGGCCCCATTCAGCCCCTTCTCCAGCCTGTTACACAGGAACAGGAGGAGGCCCCATTCAGCCCCTTCTCCAGCCTGTTACACAGGAACAGGAGGAGGCCCCATTCAGCCCCTTCTCCAGCCTGTTACACAGGAACAGGAGGAGGCACCATTCAGCCCCTTCTCCAGCCTGTTACACAGGAACAGGAGGAGGCCATTCAGCACCTTCTCCAGCCTGTTACACAGGAACAGGAGGAGGCCCCATTCAGCCCCTTCTCCAGCCTGTTACCCAGGAACAGGAGGAGGCCCCATTCAGCCCCTTCTCCAGCCTGTTACACAGGAACAGGAGGAGGCCATTCAGCCCCTTCTCCAGCCTGTTACACAGGAAGAGGAGGAGGCCCCATTCAGCCCCTTCTCCAGCCTGTTACACAGGAACAGGAGGAGGCCCCATTCAGCCCCTTCTCCAGCCTCTTACACAGGAACAGGAGGAGGCCCCATTCAGTCCCTTATCCAGCCTGATACACAGGAACAGGAGGAGGCCCCATTCAGCCCATTCTCCAGCCTGTTACACGGGAACAGGAGGAGGCCCCATTCAGCCCCTTCTCCAGCCTGTTACACAGGAACAGGAGGAGGCAATTCAGCCCCTTCTCCAGCCTGTTACACAGGAACAGGAGGAGGCCCCATTCAGCCCCTTCTCCAGCCTGTTACACAGGAACAGGAGGAGGCCCCATTCAGCCCCTTCTCCAGCCTGTTACACAGGAACAGGAGGAGGCCCCATTCAGCCCCTTCTCCAGCCTGTTACACAGGAACAGGAGGAGGCCCCATTCAGCCCCTTCTCCAGCCTGTTACACAGGAACAGGAGGAGGCCCCATTCAGCCCCTTCTCCAGCGTGTTACACAGGAACAGGAGGAGGCCATTCAGCCCCTTCTCCAGCATGTTACACAGGAACAGGAGGAGGCCCCATTCAGCCCCTTCTCCAACCTGCTACACAGGTACAGGAGGAGGTCCCATTCAGCCCCTTCTCCAGACTGTTACACAGGAACAGGAGTAGGCCCCATTCAGCCCCTTCCCCAGCCTGTTATACAGGGAACAGGAGGAGGCCCCATTCAGCCCCTTCTTCAGCCTGTTACACAGGAACAGGAGGAGGCCCCATTCAGCCCCTTCTCCAGACTGTTACACAGGAACTGGAGGAGGCCCCATGCAGCCCCTTCTCCAGCCTGTTGCACAGGAACAGGTGGAGGCCCCATTCAGCCCCATCTCCAGCCTGTTACACAGGAACACGAGGAGGCCATTCGGCCCCTTCTCCAGCCTGTTTCACAGTAACAGGAGGAGGCCCCATTCAGCCCCTTCTCCAGCCTGTTACACAGGAACAGGAGGAGGCCCCATTCAGCCCCATCGCCAGCCTGTTACACAGGAACAGGTGGAGGCCCCATTCAGCCCCTTCTCCAGCCTGTTACACAGGAACACGTGGAGGCCATTCAGCCCCTTCTCCAGCCTGTTACACAGGAACAGGAGGAGGCCATTCAGCCCCTTCTCCAGCCTGATACACAGGAACAGGAGGAGGCCTCATTCAGCCCCATCTCCAGCCTGTTACACAGGAACAGGAGGAGGCCCCATTCAGCCCCCTCTCCAGCCTGTTACACAGGAAAAGGAGGAGGCCATTCAGCCCCTTCTCCAGCCTGTTCCACAGGAACAGGAGGAGGCCCCATTCAGCCCCTTCTCCAGCCTGTTACACAGGAACAGGAGGAGGCCCCATTTAGCCCCTTCTCCAGACAGTTACACAGGAACAGGAGGAGGCCCCATTCAGCCCCTTCTCCAGCCTGTTACACAGGAACAGGAGGAGGCCACATTCAGCCCCTTCTCCAGCCTGATACACAGGAACAGGAGGAGGCCATTCAGCAGCTTCTCCATCCTGTTACACAGGAACAGGAGGAGGCCATTCAGCCCCTTCTCCAGCCTGTTACACAGGAACAGGAGGAGGCCCCATTCAGCCCCTTCTCCAGCCTGTTACACAGGAACAGGAGGAGGCCCCATTTAGCCCCTTCTCCAGACTGTTACACAGGAACAGGAGGAGGCCACATTCAGCCCCTTCTCCAGCCTGTTACACAGGAACACGAGGAGGCCATTCAGCCCCTTCTCCAGCCTGTTACACAGGAACAGGAGGAGGCCATTCAGCCCCTTCTCCAGCCTGTAACACAGGGAAGAGTAGGAGGCCCCATTCAGCCCCTTCCCCAGCTGGTTACACAGGAACAGGAGGAGGCCCCATTCAGCCCCTTCTCCAGCCTGTTACACAGGAACAGGAGGAGGCCATTCAGCCCCTTCTCCAGCCTGTTACACAGGAACAGGAGGAGGCCCCATTCAGCCCCTTCTCCTGCCAGTTACACAGGAACAGGAGGAGGCCATTCAGCCCCTTCTCCAGCCTGTTACACAGGAACAGGAGGGGGCCCCATTCAGTCCCTTCTCCAGCCTGATACACAGGAACAGGAGGAGGCCCCATTCAGCCCCTTCTCCAGCCTGTTACACAGGAACAGGAGGAGGCCCCATTCAGCCCCTTCTCCAGCCTGTTACACAGGAACAGGAGGAGGCCATTCAGCCTCTTCTCCAGCTTGTTACACAGGAACAGGAGGAGGTCCCATTCAGCCCCTTCTCCAGCCTGTTACACAGGAACAGGATGAGGCCATTCAGCCCCTTCTCCAGCCTGTTACACAGGAACAGGAGGAGGCCCCATTCAGCCCCTTCTCCAGCCTGTTACACAGGAACAGGAGGAGGCCATTCAGCCCCTTCTCCAGCCTGTTACACAGGAACAGGAGGACGCCCCATTCAGCCCCATCTCCAGCCTGTTACACAGGGAACAGGAGGAGGCCCCATTCAGCCCCTTCTCCAGTCTGTTACACAGGAACAGGAGAAGGATCCATTCAGCCCCTTCTCCAGCCTGTTACACAGGAACAGGAGGAGGCCCCATTCAGCCTCTTCTCCAGCCTGTTACACAGGAACAGGAGGAGGCCGCATTCAGCCCCTTCTCCAGCCTGTTCCACAGGAAAAGGAGGAGGCCCCATTCAGCCCCTTCTCCAGCCTGTTACACAGGAACAGGAGGAGGCCCCATTCAGCCCCTTCTCTAGCCTGTTACACAGGAACAGGAGGAGGCCCCATTCAGCCCCTTCTCCAGCCTGTTACACAGGAACAGGAGGAGGCCCCATTCAGCCCCTTCTCCAGCCTGTTACACAGGAACAGGAGGAGGCCATTCAGCACCTTCTCCAGCCTGTTACACAGTAACAGGAGGAGGCCCCATTCAGCCCCTTCTCCAGCCTGTTACACAGGAACAGGAGGAGGCCCCATTCAGCCCCTTCTCCAGCCTGTTACACAGGAACAGGAGGAGGCCATTCAGCCCCTTCTCCAGCCTGTTACACAGGAACAGGAGGAGGCCCCATTCAGCCCCATCTCCAGCCTGTTACACAGGAACAGGAGGAGGCCCCATTCAGCCCCTTCTCCAGCCTGTAACACAGGAAAAGGAGGAGGCCATTCAGCCCCTTCTCCAGCCTGTTACACAGGAACAGGAGGAGGCCCCATTCAGCCCCTTCTCCAGCCTGATACACAGGAACAGGAGGAGGCCATTCAGCACCTTCTCCATCCTGTTACACAGGAACAGGAGGAGGCCATTCAGCCCCTTCTCCAGCCTGTTACACAGGAACAGGAGGAGGCCCCATTCAGCCCCTTCTCCAGCCTGTTACACAGGAACAGGAGGAGGCCCCATTCAGCCCCTTCTCCAGCCTGTTACACAGGAACAGGAGGAGGCCACATTCAGCCCCTTCTCCAGCCTGTTACACAGGAACACGAGGAGGCCATTCAGCCCCTTCTCCAGCCTGTTACACAGGAACAGGAGGAGGCCATTCAGCCCCTTCTCCAGCCTGTAACACAGGGAACAGTAGGAGGCCCCATTCAGCCCCTTCTCCAGCTGGTTACACAGGAACAGGAGGAGGCCCCATTCAGCCCCTTCTCCAGCCAGTTACACAGGAACAGGAGGAGGCCATTCAGCCCCTTCTCCAGCCTGTTACACAGGAACAGGAGGAGGCCCCATTCAGCCCCTTCTCCAGCCAGTTACACAGGAACAGGAGGAGGCCATTCAGCCCCTTCTCCAGCCTGTTACACAGGAACAGGAGGATGCCCCATTCAGTCCCTTCTCCAGCCTGATACACAGGAACAGGAGGAGGCCCCATTCAGCCCCTTCTCCAGCCTGTTACACAGGAACAGGAGGAGGCCATTCAGCCTCTTCTCCAGCTTGATACACAGGAACAGGAGGAGGTCCCATTCAGCCCCTTCTCCAGCCTGTTACACAGGAACAGGAGGAGGCCATTCAGCCCCTTCTCCAGCCTGTTACACAGGAACAGGAGGAGGTCCCATTCAGCCCCTTCCCCAGCCTGTTACACAGGAACAGGAGGAGGCCCCATTCAGCCCCTTCTCCAGCCTGTTACACAGGAACAGGCGGAGGCCCCATTCAGCCCCTTTTCCAGCCTGTTACACAGGAACAGGAGGAGGCCATTCAGCCCCTTCTCCAGCCTGTTACACAGGAACAGGAGGACGCCCCATTCAGCCCCATCTCCAGCCTGTTACACAGGGAACAGGAGGAGGCCCCATTCAGCCCCTTCTCCAGTCTGATACACAGGAACAGGAGAAGGCCCCATTCAGCCCCTTCTCCAGCCTGTTACACAGGAACAGGAGGAGGCCGCATTCAGCCCCTTCTCCAGCCTGTTACACAGGAACAGGAGGAGGCCCCATTCAGCCCCTTCTCCAGCCTGTTACACAGGAACAGGAGGAGGCCCCATTCAGCCCCTTCTCCAGCCTGTTACACAGGAACAGGAGGAGGCCCCATTCAGCCCCTTCTCCAGCCTGTTACACAGGAACAGGAGGAGGCCCCATTCAGCCCCTTCTCCAGCCTGTTACACAGGAACAGGAGGAGGCCATTCAGCACCTTCTCCAGCCTGTTACACTGGAACAGGAGGAGGCCCCATTCAGCCCCTTCTCCAGCCTGTTACCCAGGAACAGGAGGAGGCCCCATTCAGCCCCTTCTCCAGCCTGTTACACAGGAACAGGAGGAGGCCATTCAGCCCCTTCTCCAGCCTGTTACACAGGAAGAGGAGGAGGCCCCATTCAGCCCCTTCTCCAGCCTGTTACACAGGAACAGGAGGAGGCCCCATTCAGCCCCTTCTCCAGCCTCTTACACAGGAACAGGAGGAGGCCCCATTCAGTCCCTTATCCAGCCTGATACACAGGAACAGGAGGAGGCCCCATTCAGCCCATTCTCCAGCCTGTTACACGGGAACAGGAGGAGGCCCCATTCAGCCCCTTCTCCAGCCTGTTACACAGGAACAGGAGGAGGCAATTCAGCCCCTTCTCCAGCCTGTTACACAGGAACAGGAGGAGGCCCCATTCAGCCCCTTCTCCAGCCTGTTACACAGGAACAGGAGGAGGCCCCATTCAGCCCCTTCTCCAGCCTGTTACACAGGAACAGGAGGAGGCCCCATTCAGCCCCTTCTCCAGCCTGTTACACAGGAACAGGAGGAGGCCCCATTCAGCCCCTTCTCCAGCCTGTTACACAGGAACAGGAGGAGGCCCCATTCAGCCCCTTCTCCAGCGTGTTACACAGGAACAGGAGGAGGCCATTCAGCCCCTTCTCCAGCATGTTACACAGGAACAGGAGGAGGCCCCATTCAGCCCCTTCTCCAACCTGCTACACAGGTACAGGAGGAGGTCCCATTCAGCCCCTTCTCCAGACTGTTACACAGGAACAGGAGTAGGCCCCATTCAGCCCCTTCCCCAGCCTGTTATACAGGGAACAGGAGGAGGCCCCATTCAGCCCCTTCTTCAGCCTGTTACACAGGAACAGGAGGAGGCCCCATTCAGCCCCTTCTCCAGACTGTTACACAGGAACTGGAGGAGGCCCCATGCAGCCCCTTCTCCAGCCTGTTGCACAGGAACAGGTGGAGGCCCCATTCAGCCCCATCTCCAGCCTGTTACACAGGAACACGAGGAGGCCATTCGGCCCCTTCTCCAGCCTGTTTCACAGTAACAGGAGGAGGCCCCATTCAGCCCCTTCTCCAGCCTGTTACAGAGGAACAGGAGGAGGCCCCATTCAGCCCCATCGCCAGCCTGTTACACAGGAACAGGTGGAGGCCCCATTCAGCCCCTTCTCCAGCCTGTTACACAGGAACACGTGGAGGCCATTCAGCCCCTTCTCCAGCCTGTTACACAGGAACAGGAGGAGGCCATTCAGCCCCTTCTCCAGCCTGATACACAGGAACAGGAGGAGGCCTCATTCAGCCCCATCTCCAGCCTGTTACACAGGAACAGGAGGAGGCCCCATTCAGCCCCCTCTCCAGCCTGTTACACAGGAAAAGGAGGAGGCCATTCAGCCCCTTCTCCAGCCTGTTCCACAGGAACAGGAGGAGGCCCCATTCAGCCCCTTCTCCAGCCTGTTACACAGGAACAGGAGGAGGCCCCATTTAGCCCCTTCTCCAGACAGTTACACAGGAACAGGAGGAGGCCCCATTCAGCCCCTTCTCCAGCCTGTTACACAGGAACAGGAGGAGGCCACATTCAGCCCCTTCTCCAGCCTGATACACAGGAACAGGAGGAGGCCATTCAGCAGCTTCTCCATCCTGTTACACAGGAACAGGAGGAGGCCATTCAGCCCCTTCTCCAGCCTGTTACACAGGAACAGGAGGAGGCCCCATTCAGCCCCTTCTCCAGCCTGTTACACAGGAACAGGAGGAGGCGCCATTTAGCCCCTTCTCCAGACTGTTACACAGGAACAGGAGGAGGCCACATTCAGCCCCTTCTCCAGCCTGTTACACAGGAACACGAGGAGGCCATTCAGCCCCTTCTCCAGCCTGTTACACAGGAACAGGAGGAGGCCATTCAGCCCCTTCTCCAGCCTGTAACACAGGGAAGAGTAGGAGGCCCCATTCAGCCCCTTCTCCAGCTGGTTACACAGGAACAGGAGGAGGCCCCATTCAGCCCCTTCTCCAGCCTGTTACACAGCAACAGGAGGAGGCCATTCAGCCCCTTCTCCAGCCTGTTACACAGGAACAGGAGGAGGCCCCATTCAGCCCCTTCTCCTGCCAGTTACACAGGAACAGGAGGAGGCCATTCAGCCCCTTCTCCAGCCTGTTACACAGGAACAGGAGGGGGCCCCATTCAGTCCCTTCTCCAGCCTGATACACAGGAACAGGAGGAGGCCCCATTCAGCCCCTTCTCCAGCCTGTTACACAGGAACAGGAGGAGGCCCCATTCAGCCCCTTCTCCAGCCTGTTACACAGGAACAGGAGGAGGCCATTCAGCCTCTTCTCCAGCTTGTTACACAGGAACAGGAGGAGGTCCCATTCAGCCCCTTCTCCAGCCTGTTACACAGGAACAGGAGGAGGCCATTCAGCCCCTTCTCCAGCCTGTTACACAGGAACAGGAGGAGGCCCCATTCAGCCCCTTCTCCAGCCTGTTACACAGGAACAGGAGGAGGCCATTCAGCCCCTTCTCCAGCCTGTTACACAGGAACAGGAGGACGCCCCATTCAGCCCCATCTCCAGCCTGTTACACAGGGAACAGGAGGAGGCCCCATTCAGCCCCTTCTCCAGTCTGTTACACAGGAACAGGAGAAGGATCCATTCAGCCCCTTCTCCAGCCTGTTACACAGGAACAGGAGGAGGCCCCATTCAGCCTCTTCTCCAGCCTGTTACACAGGAACAGGAGGAGGCCGCATTCAGCCCCTTCTCCAGCCTGTTCCACAGGAAAAGGAGGAGGCCCCATTCAGCCCCTTCTCCAGCCTGTTACACAGGAACAGGAGGAGGCCCCATTCAGCCCCTTCTCCAGCCTGTTACACAGGAACAGGAGGAGGCCCCATTCAGCCCCTTCTCCAGCCTGTTACACAGGAACAGGAGGAGGCCCCATTCAGCCCCTTCTCCAGCCTGTTACACAGGAACAGGAGGAGGCCATTCAGCACCTTCTCCAGCCTGTTACACAGTAACAGGAGGAGGCCCCATTCAGCCCCTTCTCCAGCCTGTTACACAGGAACAGGAGGAGGCCCCATTCAGCCCCTTCTCCAGCCTGTTACACATGAACAGGAGGAGGCCATTCAGCCCCTTCTCCAGCCTGTTACACAGGAACAGGAGGAGGCCCCATTCAGCCCCTTCTCCAGCCTGTTACACAGGAACAGGAGGAGGCCCCATTCAGCCCCTTCTCCAGCCTGTTGCACAGGAACAGGAGGAGGCCCCATTCAGTCCCTTATCCAGCCTGATACACAGGAACAGGAGGAGGCCCCATTCAGCCCCTTCCCCAGCCTGTTACACGGGAAGAGGAGGAGGCCCCATTCAGCCCCTTCTCCAGCCTGTTACACAGGAACAGGAGGAGGCCCCATTCAGCCCCTTCTCCAGCCTGTTACACAGGAACAGGAGGAGGCCCCATTCAGCCCCATCGCCAGCCTGTTACACAGGAACAGGTGGAGGCCCCATTCAGCCCCTTCTCCAGCCTGTTACACAGGAACACGTGGAGGCCATTCAGCCCCTTCTCCAGCCTGTTACACAGGAACAGGAGGAGGCCATTCAGCCCCTTCTCCAGCCTGATACACAGGAACAGGAGGAGGCCTCATTCAGCCCCATCTCCAGCCTGTTACACAGGAACAGGAGGAGGCCCCATTCAGCCCCCTCTCCAGCCTGTTACACAGGAAAAGGAGGAGGCCATTCAGCCCCTTCTCCAGCCTGTTCCACAGGAACAGGAGGAGGCCCCATTCAGCCCCTTCTCCAGCCTGTTACACAGGAACAGGAGGAGGCCCCATTTAGCCCCTTCTCCAGACAGTTACACAGGAACAGGAGGAGGCCCCATTCAGCCCCTTCTCCAGCCTGTTACACAGGAAGAGGAGGAGGCCACATTCAGCCCCTTCTCCAGCCTGATACACAGGAACAGGAGGAGGCCATTCAGCAGCTTCTCCATCCTGTTACACAGGAACAGGAGGAGGCCATTCAGCCCCTTCTCCAGCCTGTTACACAGGAACAGGAGGAGGCCCCATTCAGCCCCTTCTCCAGCCTGTTACACAGGAACAGGAGGAGGCCCCATTTAGCCCCTTCTCCAGACTGTTACACAGGAACAGGAGGAGGCCACATTCAGCCCCTTCTCCAGCCTGTTACACAGGAACACGAGGAGGCCATTCAGCCCCTTCTCCAGCCTGTTACACAGGAACAGGAGGAGGCCATTCAGCCCCTTCTCCAGCCTGTAACACAGGGAAGAGTAGGAGGCCCCATTCAGCCCCTTCTCCAGCTGGTTACACAGGAACAGGAGGAGGCCCCATTCAGCCCCTTCTCCAGCCTGTTACACAGGAACAGGAGGAGGCCATTCAGCCCCTTCTCCAGCCTGTTACACAGGAACAGGAGGAGGCCCCATTCAGCCCCTTCTCCTGCCAGTTACACAGGAACAGGAGGAGGCCATTCAGCCCCTTCTCCAGCCTGTTACACAGGAACAGGAGGGGGCCCCATTCAGTCCCTTCTCCAGCCTGATACACAGGAACAGGAGGAGGCCCCATTCAGCCCCTTCTCCAGCCTGTTACACAGGAACAGGAGGAGGCCCCATTCAGCCCCTTCTCCAGCCTGTTACACAGGAACAGGAGGAGGCCATTCAGCCTCTTCTCCAGCTTGTTACACAGGAACAGGAGGAGGTCCCATTCAGCCCCTTCTCCAGCCTGTTACACAGGAACAGGAGGAGGCCATTCAGCCCCTTCTCCAGCCTGTTACACAGGAACAGGAGGAGGCCCCATTCAGCCCCTTCTCCAGCCTGTTACACAGGAACAGGAGGAGGCCATTCAGCCCCTTCTCCAGCCTGTTACACAGGAACAGGAGGACGCCCCATTCAGCCCCATCTCCAGCCTGTTACACAGGGAACAGGAGGAGGCCCCATTCAGCCCCTTCTCCAGTCTGTTACACAGGAACAGGAGAAGGATCCATTCAGCCCCTTCTCCAGCCTGTTACACAGGAACAGGAGGAGGCCCCATTCAGCCTCTTCTCCAGCCTGTTACACAGGAACAGGAGGAGGCCGCATTCAGCCCCTTCTCCAGCCTGTTCCACAGGAAAAGGAGGAGGCCCCATTCAGCCCCTTCTCCAGCCTGTTACACAGGAACAGGAGGAGGCCCCATTCAGCCCCTTCTCCAGCCTGTTACACAGGAACAGGAGGAGGCCCCATTCAGCCCCTTCTCCAGCCTGTTACACAGGAACAGGAGGAGGCCCCATTCAGCCCCTTCTCCAGCCTGTTACACAGGAACAGGAGGAGGCCATTCAGCACCTTCTCCAGCCTGTTACACAGTAACAGGAGGAGGCCCCATTCAGCCCCTTCTCCAGCCTGTTACACAGGAACAGGAGGAGGCCCCATTCAGCCCCTTCTCCAGCCTGTTACACAGGAACAGGAGGAGGCCATTCAGCCCCTTCTCCAGCCTGTTACACAGGAACAGGAGGAGGCCCCATTCAGCCCCTTCTCCAGCCTGTTACACAGGAACAGGAGGAGGCCCCATTCAGCCCCTTCTCCAGCCTGTTGCACAGGAACAGGAGGAGGCCCCATTCAGTCCCTTATCCAGCCTGATACACAGGAACAGGAGGAGGCCCCATTCAGCCCCTTCCCCAGCCTGTTACACGGGAAGAGGAGGAGGCCCCATTCAGCCCCTTCTCCAGCCTGTTACACAGGAACAGGAGGAGGCCATTCAGCCTCTTCTCCAGCTTGTTACACAGGAACAGGAGGAGGCCCCATTCAGCCCCTTCTCCAGCCTGTTACACAGGAACAGGAGGAGGCCATTCAGCCCCTTCTCCAGCCTGTTACACAGGAACAGGAGGAGGTCCCATTCAGCCCCTTCCCCAGCCTGTTACACAGGAACAGGAGGAGGCCCCATTCAGCCCCCTCTCCAGCCTGTTACACAGGAACAGGAGGAGGCCATTCAGCCTCTTCTCCAGCTTGTTACACAGGAACAGGAGGAGGTCATTCAGCCCCTTCTCCAGCCTGTTACACAGGAACAGGTGGACGCCCCATTCAGCCCCATCTCCAGCCTGTTACACAGGGAACAGGAGGAGGCCCCATTCAGCCCCTTCTCCAGTCTGTTACACAGGAACAGGAGGAGGCCCCATTCAGCCCCTTCTCCAGACTGTTACACAGGAAGAGGAGGAGGACATTCAGCCCCTTCTCCGGCCTGTTACACAGGAACAGGAGGAGGCCCCATTCAGCCCCTTCTCCAGCCTGTTACACAGGAACAGGTGGAGGCCCCATTCAGCGCCTTCTCCAGCCTGTTACACAGGAACAGGAGGAGGCCGCATTCAGCCCCTTCTCCAGCCTGTTACACAGGAACAGGAGGAGGCCCCATTCAGCCCCTTCTCCAGCCTGTTACACAGGAACAGGAGGAGGCCCCATTCAGCCCCTTCTCCAGCCTGTTACACAGGAACAGGAGGAGGCCCCATTCAGCCCCTTCTCCAGCCTGTTACACAGGAACAGGTGGAGGCCATTCAGCACCTTCTCCAGCCTGTTACACAGGAACAGGAGGAGGCCCCATTCAGCCCCTTCTCCAGCCTGTTACACAGGAACATGAGGAGGCCCCATTCAGCCCCTTCTCCAGCCTGTTACACAGGAACAGGAGGAGGCCCCATTCAGCCCCTTCTCCAGCCTGTTACACAGGAACAGGAGGAGGCCATTCAGCACCTTCTCCAGCCTGTTACACAGTAACAGGAGGAGGCCCCATTCAGCCCCTTCTCCAGCCTGTTACACAGGAACAGGAGGAGGCCCCATTCAGCCCCTTCTCCAGCCTGTTACACAGGAACAGGAGGAGGCCATTCAGCCCCTTCTCCAGCCTGTTACACAGGAACAGGAGGAGGCCCCATTCAGCCCCTTCTCCAGCCTGTTACACAGGAACAGGAGGAGGCCCCATTCAGCCCCTTCTCCAGCCTGTTGCACAGGAACAGTAGGAGGCCCCATTCAGCCCCTTCTCCAGCCTGTTACACGGGAAGAGGAGGAGGCCCCATTCAGCCCCTTCTCCAGCCTGTTACACAGGAACAGGAGGAGGCCATTCAGCCTCTTCTCCAGCTTGTTACACAGGAACAGGAGGAGGTCCCATTCAGCCCCTTCCCCAGCCTGTTACACAGGAACAGGAGGAGGCCATTCAGCCCCTTCTCCAGCCTGTTACACAGGAACAGGAGGAGGTCCCATTCAGCCCCTTCCCCAGCCTGTTACAAAGGAACAGGAGGAGGCCCCATTCAGCCCCTTCTCCAGCCTGTTACACAGGAACAGGAGGAGGCCATTCAGCCTCTTCTCCAGCTTGTTACACAGGAACAGGAAGAGGTCATTCAGCCCCTTCTCCAGCCTGTTACACAGGAACAGGTGGACGCCCCATTCAGCCCCATCTCCAGCCTGTTACACAGGGAACAGGAGGAGGCCCCATTCAGCCCCTTCTCCAGTCTGTTACACAGGAACAGGAGGAGGCCCCATTCAGCCCCTTCTCCAGACTGTTACACAGGAAGAGGAGGAGGACATTCAGCCCCTTCTCCAGCCTGTTACACAGGAACAGGAGGAGGCCCCATTCAGCCCCTTCTCCAGCCTGTTACACAGGAACAGGTGGAGGCCCCATTCAGCGCCTTCTCCAGCCTGTTACACGGGAAGAGGAGGAGGACATTCAGCCCCTTCTCCAGCCTGTTACACAGGAACAGGAGGAGGCCCCATTCAGCCCCTTCTCCAGCCTGTTACACAGGAACAGGAGGAGGCCCCATTCAGCCCCTTCTCCAGCCTGTTACACAGAAATAGGGGGAGGCCATTCAGCCCCTTCTCCAGCCTGTTACACAGGAACAGGAGGAGGCCCCATTCAGCCCCTTCTCCAGCCTGTTACACAGGAACAGGAGGAGCCCATTCAGCCCCTTCTCCAGCCTGTTACACAGGAACAGGAGGAGGGCATTCAGCCCCTTCTCCAGCCTGTTACACAGGAACAGGAGGAGGCCCCATTCAGCCTCTTCTCCAGCCTGTTACACAGGAACAGGAGGAGGCCCCATTCAGTCCCTTCTCCAGCCTGATACAAAGGAACAGGAGGAGGCCCCATTCAGCCCCTTCTCCAGCCTGTTACACGGGAACAGGAGGCGGCCTCATTCAGCCCCTTCTCCAGCCTGTTACACAGGAACAGGAGGAGGCCATTCAGCCTCGTCTCCAGCTTGATACACAGGAACAGGAGGAGGTCCCATTCAGCCCCTTCTCCAGCCTGTTACACAGGAACAGGAGGAGGCCCCATTCAGCCCCTTCTCCAGCCTGTTACACAGGAACATGAGGAGGCCCCATTCAGCCCCTTCTCCAGCCTGTTACACAGGAACAGGAGGAGGCCCCATTCAACCCCTTCTCCAGCCTGTTACACAGGAACAGGAGGAGGCCATTCAGCCTCTTCTCCAGCCTGTTACACAGGAACAGGAGGAGGCCCCATTCAGCCCCTTCTCCAGCCTGTTACACAGGAACAGGAGGAGGCCCCATTCAGCCCCTTCTCCAGCCTGTTACACAGGAATAGGGGGAGGCCATTCAGCCCCTTCTCCAGCCTGTTACACAGGAACAGGAGGAGCCCATTCAGCCCCTTCTCCAGCCTGTTACACAGGAACAGGAGGAGGGCATTCAGCCCCTTCTCCAGCCTGTTACACAGGAACAGGAGGAGGCCCCATTCAGCCTCTTCTCCAGCCTGTTACACAGCAACAGGAGGAGGCCCCATTCAGTCCCTTCTCCAGCCTGATACAAAGGAACAGGAGGAGGCCCCATTCAGCCCCTTCTCCAGCCTGTTACACGGGAACAGGAGGCGGCCTCATTCAGCCTCTTCTCCAGCTTGATACACAGGAACAGGAGGAGGTCCCATTCAGCCCCTTCTCCAGCCTGTTACACAGGAACAGGAGGAGGCCATTCAGCACCTTCTCCAGCCTGTTACACAGTAACAGGAGGAGGCCCCATTCAGCCCCTTCTCCAGCCTGTTACCCAGGAACAGGAGGAGGCCCCATTCAGCCCCTTCTCCAGCCTGTTACACAGGAACAGGAGGAGGCCCCATTCAGCCCCTTCTCCAGCCTGTTACACAGGAACAGGAGGAGGCCCCATTCAGCCCCTTCTCCAGCCTGTTACACAGGAACAGGAGGAGGCCCCATTCAGCCCCTTCTCCAGCCTGTTGCACAGGAACAGGAGGAGGCCCCATTCAGTCCCTTATCCAGCCTGATACACAGGAACAGGAGGAGGCCCCATTCAGCCCCTTCTCCAGCCTGTTACACGGGAAGAGGAGGAGGCCCCATTCAGCCCCTTCTCCAGCCTGTTACACAGGAACAGGAGGAGGCCATTCAGCCTCTTCTCCAGCTTGTTACACAGGAACAGGAGGAGGTCCCATTCAGCCCCTTCTCCAGCCTGTTACACAGGAACAGGAGGAGGCCATTCAGCCCCTTCTCCAGCCTGTTACACAGGAACAGGAGGAGGTCCCATTCAGCCCCTTCCCCAGCCTGTTACACAGGAACAGGAGGAGGCCCCATTCAGCCCCTTCTCCAGCCTGTTACACAGGAACAGGAGGAGGCAATTCAGCCTCTTCTCCAGCTTGTTACACAGGAACAGGAGGAGGTCATTCAGCCCCTTCTCCAGCCTGTTACACAGGAACAGGAGGACGCCCCATTCAGCCCCATCTCCAGCCTGTTACACAGGGAACAGGAGGAGGCCCCATTCAGCCCCTTCTCCAGTCTGTTACACAGGAACAGGAGGAGGCCCCATTCAGCCCCTTCTCCAGACTGTTACACAGGAAGAGGAGGAGGACATTCAGCCCCTTCTCCAGCCTGTTACACAGGAACAGGAGGAGGCCCCATTCAGCGCTTTCTCCAGCCTGTTACACAGGAACAGGAGGAGGCCCCATTCAGCCCCTTCTCCAGCCTGTTACACAGGAACAGGAGGAGGCCGCATTCAGCCCCTTCTCCAGCCTGTTACACAGGAACAGGAGGAGGCCCCATTCAGCCCCTTCTCCAGCCTGTTACACAGGAACAGGAGGAGGCCGCATTCAGCCCCTTCTCCAGCCTGTTACACAGGAACAGGAGGAGGACATTCAGCCCCTTCTCCAGCCTGTTACACAGGAACAGGAGGAGGCCGCATTCAGCCCCTTCTCCAGCCTGTTACACAGGAACAGGAGGAGGCCCCATTCAGCCCCTTCTCCAGCCTGTTACACAGGAACAGGAGGAGGCCCCATTCAGCCCCTTCTCCAGCCTGTTACACAGGAACAGGAGGAGGCCCCATTCAGCCCCTTCTCCAGCCTGTTACACGGGAACAGGAGGAGGCCCAATCAGCCCCTTCTCCAGCCTGTTACACAGGAACATGAGGAGGCCCCATTCAGCCCCTTCTCCAGCCTGTTACACAGGAACAGGAGGAGGCCCCATTCAGCCCCTTCTCCAGCCTGTTACACAGGAACAGGAGGAGGCCATTCAGCCCCTTCTCCAGCCTGTTACACAGGAACAGGAGGAGGCCCCATTCAGCCCCTTCTCCAGCCTGTTACGCAGGAATAGGGGGAGGCCATTCAGCCCCTTCTCCAGCCTGTTACACAGGAACAGGAGGAGGCCCCATTCAGCCCCTTCTCCAGCCTGTTACACAGGAACAGGAGGAGCCCATTCAGCCCCTTCTCCAGCCTGTTACACAGGAACAGGAGGAGGGCATTCAGCCCCTTCTCCAGCCTGTTACACAGGAACAGGAGGAGGCCCCATTCAGCCTCTTCTCCAGCCTGTTACACAGGAACAGGAGGAGGCCCCATTCAGTCCCTTCTCCAGCCTGATACACAGGAACAGGAGGAGGCCCCATTCAGCCCCTTCTCCAGCCTGTTACACGGGAACAGGAGGAGGCCTCATTCAGCCCCTTCTCCAGCCTGTTACACAGGAACAGGAGGAGGCCATTCAGCCTCTTCTCCAGCTTGTTACACAGGAACAGGAGGAGGTCCCATTCAGCCCCTTCTCCAGCCTGTTACACAGGAACAGGCGGAGGCCATTCAGCCCCTTCGCCAGCCTGTTACACAGGAACAGGAGGAGGTCCCATTCAGCCCCTTTCCCAGCCTGTTACACAGGAACAGGAGGAAGGCCCATTCAGCCCCTTCTCCAGCCTGTTACACAGGAACAGGAGGAGGCCATTCAGCCTCTTCTCCAGCTTGTTACACAGGAACAGGAGGAGGCCATTCAGCCCCTTCTGCAGCCTGTTACACAGGAACAGGAGGACGCCCCATTCAGCCCCTTCTCCAGCCTGTTACACGGGAACAGGAGGAGGCCCCATTCAGCCCCTTCTCCAGCCTGTATCACAGGAACAGGAGGAGGCCATTCAGCCTCTTCTCCAGCTTGTTACACAGGAACAGGAGGAGGCCATTCAGCCCCTTCTCCAGCCTGTTACACAGGAACAGGAGGACGCCCCATTCAGCCCCATCTCCAGCCTGTTACACAGGGAACAGGAGGAAGCCCCATTCAGCCCCTTCTCCAGCCTGTTACACAGGAACAGGTGGAGGCCCCATTCAGCGCCTTCTCCAGCCTGTTACACAGGAACAGGTGGACGCCCCATTCAGCCCCATCTCCAGCCTGTTACACAGGGAACAGGAGGAGGCCCCATTCAGCCCCTTCTCCAGTCTGTTACACAGGAACAGGAGGAGGCCCCATTCAGCCCCTTCTCCAGACTGTTACACAGGAAGAGGAGGAGGACATTCAGCCCCTTCTCCGGCCTGTTACACAGGAACAGGAGGAGGCCCCATTCAGCCCCTTCTCCAGCCTGTTACACAGGAACAGGTGGAGGCCCCATTCAGCGCCTTCTCCAGCCTGTTACACAGGAACAGGAGGAGGCCGCATTCAGCCCCTTCTCCAGCCTGTTACACAGGAACAGGAGGAGGCCCCATTCAGCCCCTTCTCCAGCCTGTTACACAGGAACAGGAGGAGGCCCCATTCAGCCCCTTCTCCAGCCTGTTACACAGGAACAGGAGGAGGCCCCATTCAGCCCCTTCTCCAGCCTGTTACACAGGAACAGGTGGAGGCCATTCAGCACCTTCTCCAGCCTGTTACACAGGAACAGGAGGAGGCCCCATTCAGCCCCTTCTCCAGCCTGTTACACAGGAACATGAGGAGGCCCCATTCAGCCCCTTCTCCAGCCTGTTACACAGGAACAGGAGGAGGCCCCATTCAGCCCCTTCTCCAGCCTGTTACACAGGAACAGGAGGAGGCCATTCAGCACCTTCTCCAGCCTGTTACACAGTAACAGGAGGAGGCCCCATTCAGCCCCTTCTCCAGCCTGTTACACAGGAACAGGATGAGGCCCCATTCAGCCCCTTCTCCAGCCTGTTACACAGGAACAGGAGGAGGCCATTCAGCCCCTTCTCCAGCCTGTTACACAGGAACAGGAGGAGGCCCCATTCAGCCCCTTCTCCAGCCTGTTACACAGGAACAGGAGGAGGCCCCATTCAGCCCCTTCTCCAGCCTGTTGCACAGGAACAGTAGGAGGCCCCATTCAGCCCCTTCTCCAGCCTGTTACACGGGAAGAGGAGGAGGCCCCATTCAGCCCCTTCTCCAGCCTGTTACACAGGAACAGGAGGAGGCCATTCAGCCTCTTCTCCAGCTTGTTACACAGGAACAGGAGGAGGTCCCATTCAGCCCCTTCCCCAGCCTGTTACACAGGAACAGGAGGAGGCCATTCAGCCCCTTCTCCAGCCTGTTACACAGGAACAGGAGGAGGTCCCATTCAGCCCCTTCCCCAGCCTGTTACACAGGAACAGGAGGAGGCCCCATTCAGCCCCTTCTCCAGCCTGTTACACAGGAACAGGAGGAGGCCATTCAGCCTCTTCTCCAGCTTGTTACACAGGAACAGGAAGAGGTCATTCAGCCCCTTCTCCAGCCTGTTACACAGGAACAGGTGGACGCCCCATTCAGCCCCATCTCCAGCCTGTTACACAGGGAACAGGAGGAGGCCCCATTCAGCCCCTTCTCCAGTCTGTTACACAGGAACAGGAGGAGGCCCCATTCAGCCCCTTCTCCAGACTGTTACACAGGAAGAGGAGGAGGACATTCAGCCCCTTCTCCAGCCTGTTACACAGGAACAGGAGGAGGCCCCATTCAGCCCCTTCTCCAGCCTGTTACACAGGAACAGGTGGAGGCCCCATTCAGCGCCTTCTCCAGCCTGTTACACGGGAACAGGAGGAGGCCGCATTCAGCCCCTTCTCCAGCCTGTTACACAGGAACAGGAGGACGCCCCATTCAGCCCCTTCTCCAGCCTGTTACACAGGAACAGGAGGAGGCCCCATTCAGCCCCTTCTCCAGCCTGTTACACAGGAACAGGAGGAGGCCCCATTCAGCCCCTTCTCCAGCCTGTTACACAGGAACAGGTGGAGGCCATTCAGCACCTTCTCCAGCCTGTTACACAGGAACAGGAGGAGGCCCCATTCAGCCCCTTCTCCAGCCTGTTACACAGGAACATGAGGAGGCCCCATTCAGCCCCTTCTCCAGCCTGTTACACAGGAACAGGAGGAGGCCCCATTCAGCCCCTTCTCCAGCCTGTTACACAGGAACAGGAGGAGGCCATTCAGCCCCTTCTCCAGCCTGTTACACAGGAACAGGAGGAGGCCCCATTCAGCCCCTTCTCCAGCCTGTTACACAGTAACAGGAGGAGGCCCCATTCAGCCCCTTCTCCAGCCTGTTACACAGAAATAGGGGGAGGCCATTCAGCCCCTTCTCCAGCCTGTTACACAGGAACAGGAGGAGGCCCCATTCAGCCCCTTCTCCAGCCTGTTACACAGGAACAGGAGGAGCCCATTCAGCCCCTTCTCCAGCCTGTTACACAGGAACAGGAGGAGGGCATTCAGCCCCTTCTCCAGCCTGTTACACAGGAACAGGAGGAGGCCCCATTCAGCCTCTTCTCCAGCCTGTTACACAGGAACAGGAGGAGGCCCCATTCAGTCCCTTCTCCAGCCTGATACAAAGGAACAGGAGGAGGCCCCATTCAGCCCCTTCTCCAGCCTGTTACACGGGAACAGGAGGCGGCCTCATTCAGCCCCTTCTCCAGCCTGTTACACAGGAACAGGAGGAGGCCATTCAGCCTCGTCTCCAGCTTGATACACAGGAACAGGAGGAGGTCCCATTCAGCCCCTTCTCCAGCCTGTTACACAGGAACAGGAGGAGGCCCCATTCAGCCCCTTCTCCAGCCTGTTACACAGGAACATGAGGAGGCCCCATTCAGCCCCTTCTCCAGCCTGTTACACAGGAACAGGAGGAGGCCCCATTCAACCCCTTCTCCAGCCTGTTACACAGGAACAGGAGGAGGCCATTCAGCCTCTTCTCCAGCCTGTTACACAGGAACAGGAGGAGGCCCCATTCAGCCCCTTCTCCAGCCTGTTACACAGGAACAGGAGGAGGCCCCATTCAGCCCCTTCTCCAGCCTGTTACACAGGAATAGGGGGAGGCCATTCAGCCCCTTCTCCAGCCTGTTACACAGGAACAGGAGGAGCCCATTCAGCCCCTTCTCCAGCCTGTTACACAGGAACAGGAGGAGGGCATTCAGCCCCTTCTCCAGCCTGTTACACAGGAACAGGAGGAGGCCCCATTCAGCCTCTTCTCCAGCCTGTTACACAGCAACAGGAGGAGGCCCCATTCAGTCCCTTCTCCAGCCTGATACAAAGGAACAGGAGGAGGCCCCATTCAGCCCCTTCTCCAGCCTGTTACACGGGAACAGAAGGCGGCCTCATTCAGCCTCTTCTCCAGCTTGATACACAGGAACAGGAGGAGGTCCCATTCAGCCCCTTCTCCAGCCTGTTACACAGGAACAGGAGGAGGCCATTCAGCACCTTCTCCAGCCTGTTACACAGTAACAGGAGGAGGCCCCATTCAGCCCCTTCTCCAGCCTGTTACCCAGGAACAGGAGGAGGCCCCATTCAGCCCCTTCTCCAGCCTGTTACACAGGAACAGGAGGAGGTCCCATTCAGCCCCTTCTCCAGCCTGTTACACAGGAACAGGAGGAGGCCCCATTCAGCCCCTTCTCCAGCCTGTTACACAGGAACAGGAGGAGGCCCCATTCAGCCCCTTCTCCAGCCTGTTGCACAGGAACAGGAGGAGGCCCCATTCAGTCCCTTATCCAGCCTGATACACAGGAACAGGAGGAGGCCCCATTCAGCCCCTTCTCCAGCCTGTTACACGGGAAGAGGAGGAGGCCCCATTCAGCCCCTTCTCCAGCCTGTTACACAGGAACAGGAGGAGGCCATTCAGCCTCTTCTCCAGCTTGTTACACAGGAACAGGAGGAGGTCCCATTCAGCCCCTTCTCCAGCCTGTTACACAGGAACAGGAGGAGGCCATTCAGCCCCTTCTCCAGCCTGTTACACAGGAACAGGAGGAGGTCCCATTCAGCCCCTTCCCCAGCCTGTTACACAGGAACAGGAGGAGGCCCCATTCAGCCCCTTCTCCAGCCTGTTACACAGGAACAGGAGGAGGCCATTCAGCCTCTTCTCCAGCTTGTTACACAGGAACAGGAGGAGGTCATTCAGCCCCTTCTCCAGCCTGTTACACAGGAACAGGAGGACGCCCCATTCAGCCCCATCTCCAGCCTGTTACACAGGGAACAGGAGGAGGCCCCATTCAGCCCCTTCTCCAGTCTGTTACACAGGAACAGGAGGAGGCCCCATTCAGCCCCTTCTCCAGACTGTTACACAGGAAGAGGAGGAGGACATTCAGCCCCTTCTCCAGCCTGTTACACAGGAACAGGAGGAGGCCCCATTCAGCGCTTTCTCCAGCCTGTTACACAGGAACAGGAGGAGGCCCCATTCAGCCCCTTCTCCAGCCTGTTACACAGGAACAGGAGGAGGCCGCATTCAGCCCCTTCTCCAGCCTGTTACACAGGAACAGGAGGAGGCCCCATTCAGCCCCTTCTCCAGCCTGTTACACAGGAACAGGAGGAGGCCGCATTCAGCCCCTTCTCCAGCCTGTTACACAGGAACAGGAGGAGGACATTCAGCCCCTTCTCCAGCCTGTTACACAGGAACAGGAGGAGGCCGCATTCAGCCCCTTCTCCAGCCTGTTACACAGGAACAGGAGGAGGCCCCATTCAGCCCCTTCTCCAGCCTGTTACACAGGAACAGGAGGAGGCCCCATTCAGCCCCTTCTCCAGCCTGTTACACAGGAACAGGAGGAGGCCCCATTCAGCCCCTTCTCCAGCCTGTTACACGGGAACAGGAGGAGGCCCAATCAGCCCCTTCTCCAGCCTGTTACACAGGAACATGAGGAGGCCCCATTCAGCCCCTTCTCCAGCCTGTTACACAGGAACAGGAGGAGGCCCCATTCAGCCCCTTCTCCAGCCTGTTACACAGGAACAGGAGGAGGCCATTCAGCCCCTTCTCCAGCCTGTTACACAGGAACAGGAGGAGGCCCCATTCAGCCCCTTCTCCAGCCTGTTACACAGGAACAGGAGGAGGCCCCATTCAGCCCCTTCTCCAGCCTGTTACACAGGAATAGGGGGAGGCCATTCAGCCCCTTCTCCAGCCTGTTACACAGGAACAGGAGGAGGCCCCATTCAGCCCCTTCTCCAGCCTGTTACACAGGAACAGGAGGAGCCCATTCAGCCCCTTCTCCAGCCTGTTACACAGGAACAGGAGGAGGGCATTCAGCCCCTTCTCCAGCCTGTTACACAGGAACAGGAGGAGGCCCCATTCAGCCTCTTCTCCAGCCTGTTACACAGGAACAGGAGGAGGCCCCATTCAGTCCCTTCTCCAGCCTGATACACAGGAACAGGAGGAGGCCCCATTCAGCCCCTTCTCCAGCCTGTTACACGGGAACAGGAGGAGGCCTCATTCAGCCCCTTCTCCAGCCTGTTACACAGGAACAGGAGGAGGCCATTCAGCCTCTTCTCCAGCTTGTTACACAGGAACAGGAGGAGGTCCCATTCAGCCCCTTCTCCAGCCTGTTACACAGGAACAGGCGGAGGCCATTCAGCCCCTTCGCCAGCCTGTTACACAGGAACAGGAGGAGGTCCCATTCAGCCCCTTTCCCAGCCTGTTACACAGGAACAGGAGGAAGGCCCATTCAGCCCCTTCTCCAGCCTGTTACACAGGAACAGGAGGAGGCCATTCAGCCTCTTCTCCAGCTTGTTACACAGGAACAGGAGGAGGCCATTCAGCCCCTTCTGCAGCCTGTTACACAGGAACAGGAGGACGCCCCATTCACCCCCTTCTCCAGCCTGTTACACGGGAACAGGAGGAGGCCCCATTCAGCCCCTTCTCCAGCCTGTATCACAGGAACAGGAGGAGGCCATTCAGCCTCTTCTCCAGCTTGTTACACAGGAACAGGAGGAGGCCATTCAGCCCCTTCTCCAGCCTGTTACACAGGAACAGGAGGACGCCCCATTCAGCCCCATCTCCAGCCTGTTACACAGGGAACAGGAGGAAGCCCCATTCAGCCCCTTCTCCAGCCTGTTACACAGGAACAGGTGGAGGCCCCATTCAGCGCCTTCTCCAGCCTGTTACACAGGAACAGGAGGAGGCCGCATTCAGCCCCTTCTCCAGCCTGTTACACAGGAACAGTAGGAGGCCCCATTCAGCCCCTTCTCCAGCCTGTTACACAGGAACAGGAGGAGGCCCCATTCAGCCCCTTCTCCAGCCTGTTACACAGGAACAGGAGGAGGCCCCATTCAGCCCCTTCTCCAGCCTGTTACACAGGAACAGGTGGAGGCCATTCAGCACCTTCTCCAGCCTGTTACACAGGAACAGGAGGAGGCCCCATTCAGCCCCTTCTCCAGCCTGTTACACAGGAACATGAGGAGGCCCCATTCAGCCCCTTCTCCAGCCTGTTACACAGGAACAGGAGGAGGCCCCATTCAGCCCCTTCTCCAGCCTGTTACACAGGAACAGGAGGAGGCCATTCAGCACCTTCTCCAGCCTGTTACACAGTAACAGGAGGAGGCCCCATTCAGCCCCTTCTCCAGCCTGTTACACAGGAACAGGAGGAGGCCCCATTCAGCCCCTTCTCCAGCCTGTTACACAGGAACAGGAGGAGGCCATTCAGCCCCTTCTCCAGCCTGTTACACAGGAACAGGAGGAGGCCCCATTCAGCCCCTTCTCCAGCCTGTTACACAGGAACAGGAGGAGGCCCCATTCAGCCCCTTCTCCAGCCTGTTGCACAGGAACAGTAGGAGGCCCCATTCAGCCCCTTCTCCAGCCTGTTACACGGGAAGAGGAGGAGGCCCCATTCAGCCCCTTCTCCAGCCTGTTACACAGGAACAGGAGGAGGCCATTCAGCCTCTTCTCCAGCTTGTTACACAGGAACAGGAGGAGGTCCCATTCAGCCCCTTCCCCAGCCTGTTACACAGGAACAGGAGGAGGCCATTCAGCCCCTTCTCCAGCCTGTTACACAGGAACAGGAGGAGGTCCCATTCAGCCCCTTCCCCAGCCTGTTACACAGGAACAGGAGGAGGCCCCATTCAGCCCCTTCTCCAGCCTGTTACACAGGAACAGGAGGAGGCCATTCAGCCTCTTCTCCAGCTTGTTACACAGGAACAGGAAGAGGTCATTCAGCCCCTTCTCCAGCCTGTTACACAGGAACAGGTGGACGCCCCATTCAGCCCCATCTCCAGCCTGTTACACAGGGAACAGGAGGAGGCCCCATTCAGCCCCTTCTCCAGTCTGTTACACAGGAACAGGAGGAGGCCCCATTCAGCCCCTTCTCCAGACTGTTACACAGGAAGAGGAGGAGGACATTCAGCCCCTTCTCCAGCCTGTTACACAGGAACAGGAGGGGGCCCCATTCAGCCCCTTCTCCAGCCTGTTACACAGGAACAGGTGGAGGCCCCATTCAGCGCCTTCTCCAGCCTGTTACACGGGAACAGGAGGAGGCCGCATTCAGCCCCTTCTCCAGCCTGTTACACAGGAACAGGAGGAGGCCATTCAGCCCCTTCTCCAGCCTGTTACACAGGAACAGGAGGAGGCCCCATTCAGCCCCTTCTCCAGCCTGTTACACAGGAACAGGAGGAGGCCCCATTCAGCCCCTTCTCCAGCCTGTTACACAGGAACAGGAGGAGGCCCCATTCAGCCCCTTCTCCAGCCTGTTACACAGGAACAGGTGGAGGCCATTCAGCACCTTCTCCAGCCTGTTACACAGGAACAGGAGGAGGCCCCATTCAGCCCCTTCTCCAGCCTGTTACACAGGAACATGAGGAGGCCCCATTCAGCCCCTTCTCCAGCCTGTTACACAGGAACAGGAGGAGGCCCCATTCAGCCCCTTCTCCAGCCTGTTACACAGGAACAGGAGGAGGCCATTCAGCCCCTTCTCCAGCCTGTTACACAGGAACAGGAGGAGGCCCCATTCAGCCCCTTCTCCAGCCTGTTACACAGGAACAGGAGGAGGCCCCATTCAGCCCCTTCTCCAGCCTGTTACACAGGAATAGGGGGAGGCCATTCAGCCCCTTCTCCAGCCTGTTACACAGGAACAGGAGGAGGCCCCATTCAGCCCCTTCTCCAGCCTGTTACACAGGAACAGGAGGAGCCCATTCAGCCCCTTCTCCAGCCTGTTACACAGGAACAGGAGGAGGGCATTCAGCCCCTTCTCCAGCCTGTTACACAGGAACAGGAGGAGGCCCCATTCAGCCTCTTCTCCAGCCTGTTACACAGGAACAGGAGGAGGCCCCATTCAGTCCCTTCTCCAGCCTGATACAAAGGAAGAGGAGGAGGCCCCATTCAGCCCCTTCTCCAGCCTGTTACACGGGAACAGGAGGCGGCCTCATTCAGCCCCTTCTCCAGCCTGTTACACAGGAACAGGAGGAGGCCATTCAGCCTCGTCTCCAGCTTGATACACAGGAACAGGAGGAGGTCCCATTCAGCCCCTTCTCCAGCCTGTTACACAGGAACAGGAGGAGGCCCCATTCAGCCCCTTCTCCAGCCTGTTACACAGGAACATGAGGAGGCCCCATTCAGCCCCTTCTCCAGCCTGTTACACAGGAACAGGAGGAGGCCCCATTCAACCCCTTCTCCAGCCTGTTACACAGGAACAGGAGGAGGCCATTCAGCCCCTTCTCCAGCCTGTTACACAGGAACAGGAGGAGGCCCCATTCAGCCCCTTCTCCAGCCTGTTACACAGGAACAGGAGGAGGCCCCATTCAGCCCCTTCTCCAGCCTGTTACACAGGAATAGGGGGAGGCCATTCAGCCCCTTCTCCAGCCTGTTACACAGGAACAGGAGGAGCCCATTCAGCCCCTTCTCCAGCCTGTTACACAGGAACAGGAGGAGGGCATTCAGCCCCTTCTCCAGCCTGTTACACAGGAACAGGAGGAGGCCCCATTCAGCCTCTTCTCCAGCCTGTTACACAGCAACAGGAGGAGGCCCCATTCAGTCCCTTCTCCAGCCTGATACAAAGGAACAGGAGGAGGCCCCATTCAGCCCCTTCTCCAGCCTGTTACACGGGAACAGGAGGCGGCCTCATTCAGCCTCTTCTCCAGCTTGATACACAGGAACAGGAGGAGGTCCCATTCAGCCCCTTCTCCAGCCTGTTACACAGGAACAGGAGGAGGCCATTCAGCACCTTCTCCAGCCTGTTACACAGTAACAGGAGGAGGCCCCATTCAGCCCCTTCTCCAGCCTGTTACCCAGGAACAGGAGGAGGCCCCATTCAGCCCCTTCTCCAGCCTGTTACACAGGAACAGGAGGAGGCCTTTCAGCCCCTTCTCCAGCCTGTTACACAGGAACAGGAGGAGGCCCCATTCAGCCCCTTCTCCAGCCTGTTACACAGGAACAGGAGGAGGCCCCATTCAGCCCCTTCTCCAGCCTGTTGCACAGGAACAGGAGGAGGCCCCATTCAGTCCCTTATCCAGCCTGATACACAGGAACAGGAGGAGGCCCCATTCAGCCCCTTCTCCAGCCTGTTACACGGGAAGAGGAGGAGGCCCCATTCAGCCCCTTCTCCAGCCTGTTACACAGGAACAGGAGGAGGCCATTCAGCCTCTTCTCCAGCTTGTTACACAGGAACAGGAGGAGGTCCCATTCAGCCCCTTCTCCAGCCTGTTACACAGGAACAGGAGGAGGCCATTCAGCCCCTTCTCCAGCCTGTTACACAGGAACAGGAGGAGGTCCCATTCAGCCCCTTCCCCAGCCTGTTACACAGGAACAGGAGGAGGCCCCATTCAGCCCCTTCTCCAGCCTGTTACACAGGAACAGGAGGAGGCCATTCAGCCTCTTCTCCAGCTTGTTACACAGGAACAGGAGGAGGTCATTCAGCCCCTTCTCCAGCCTGTTACACAGGAACAGGAGGACGCCCCATTCAGCCCCATCTCCAGCCTGTTACACAGGGAACAGGAGGAGGCCCCATTCAGCCCCTTCTCCAGTCTGTTACACAGGAACAGGAGGAGGCCCCATTCAGCCCCTTCTCCAGACTGTTACACAGGAAGAGGAGGAGGACATTCAGCCCCTTCTCCAGCCTGTTACACAGGAACAGGAGGAGGCCCCATTCAGCGCTTTCTCCAGCCTGTTACACAGGAACAGGAGGAGGCCCCATTCAGCCCCTTCTCCAGCCTGTTACACAGGAACAGGAGGAGGCCGCATTCAGCCCCTTCTCCAGCCTGTTACACAGGAACAGGAGGAGGCCCCATTCAGCCCCTTCTCCAGCCTGTTACACAGGAACAGGAGGAGGCCGCATTCAGCCCCTTCTCCAGCCTGTTACACAGGAACAGGAGGAGGACATTCAGCCCCTTCTCCAGCCTGTTACACAGGAACAGGAGGAGGCCGCATTCAGCCCCTTCTCCAGCCTGTTACACAGGAACAGGAGGAGGCCCCATTCAGCCCCTTCTCCAGCCTGTTACACAGGAACAGGAGGAGGCCCCATTCAGCCCCTTCTCCAGCCTGTTACACAGGAACAGGAGGAGGCCCCATTCAGCCCCTTCTCCAGCCTGTTACACGGGAACAGGAGGAGGCCCAATCAGCCCCTTCTCCAGCCTGTTACACAGGAACATGAGGAGGCCCCATTCAGCCCCTTCTCCAGCCTGTTACACAGGAACAGGAGGAGGCCCCATTCAGCCCCTTCTCCAGCCTGTTACACAGGAACAGGAGGAGGCCATTCAGCCCCTTCTCCAGCCTGTTACACAGGAACAGGAGGAGGCCCCATTCAGCCCCTTCTCCAGCCTGTTACACAGGAACAGGAGGAGGCCCCATTCAGCCCCTTCTCCAGCCTGTTACACAGGAATAGGGGGAGGCCATTCAGCCCCTTCTCCAGCCTGTTACACAGGAACAGGAGGAGGCCCCATTCAGCCCCTTCTCCAGCCTGTTACACAGGAACAGGAGGAGCCCATTCAGCCCCTTCTCCAGCCTGTTACACAGGAACAGGAGGAGGGCATTCAGCCCCTTCTCCAGCCTGTTACACAGGAACAGGAGGAGGCCCCATTCAGCCTCTTCTCCAGCCTGTTACACAGGAACAGGAGGAGGCCCCATTCAGTCCCTTCTCCAGCCTGATACACAGGAACAGGAGGAGGCCCCATTCAGCCCCTTCTCCAGCCTGTTACACGGGAACAGGAGGAGGCCTCACTCAGCCCCTTCTCCAGCCTGTTACACAGGAACAGGAGGAGGCCATTCAGCCTCTTCTCCAGCTTGTTACACAGGAACAGGAGGAGGTCCCATTCAGCCCCTTCTCCAGCCTGTTACACAGGAACAGGCGGAGGCCATTCAGCCCCTTCGCCAGCCTGTTACACAGGAACAGGAGGAGGTCCCATTCAGCCCCTTTCCCAGCCTGTTACACAGGAACAGGAGGAAGGCCCATTCAGCCCCTTCTCCAGCCTGTTACACAGGAACAGGAGGAGGCCATTCAGCCTCTTCTCCAGCTTGTTACACAGGAACAGGAGGAGGCCATTCAGCCCCTTCTGCAGCCTGTTACACAGGAACAGGAGGACGCCCCATTCAGCCCCTTCTCCAGCCTGTTACACGGGAACAGGAGGAGGCCCCATTCAGCCCCTTCTCCAGCCTGTATCACAGGAACAGGAGGAGGCCATTCAGCCTCTTCTCCAGCTTGTTACACAGGAACAGGAGGAGGCCATTCAGCCCCTTCTCCAGCCTGTTACACAGGAACAGGAGGACGCCCCATTCAGCCCCATCTCCAGCCTGTTACACAGGGAACAGGAGGAAGCCCCATTCAGCCCCTTCTCCAGCCTGTATCACAGGAACAGGAGGAGGCCATTCAGCCCCTTCTCCAGCCTGTTACACAGGAACAGGAGGACGCCCCATTCAGCCCCTTCTCCAGCCTGTTACACAGGAACAGGAGGAGGCCCCATTCAGCCCCTTCTCCAGCCTGTATCACAGGAACAGGAGGAGGCCATTCAGCCTCTTCTCCAGCTTGTTACACAGGAACAGGAGGAGGCCATTCAGCCCCTTCTCCAGCCTGTTACACAGGAACAGGAGGACGCCCCATTCAGCCCCATCTCCAGCCTGTTACACAGGGAACAGGAGGAAGCCCCATTCAGCCCCTTCTCCAGTCTGTTACACAGGAACAGGAGGAGGACATTCAGCCCCTTCTCCAGCCTGTTACACAGGAACAGGAGGAGGCCCCATTCAGCCCCTTCTCCAGCCTGTTATACAGGAACAGGAGGAGGCCCCATTCAGCCCCATCTCCAGCCTGTTACACAGGAACAGGAGGAGGCCGCATTCAGCCCCTTCTCCAGCCTGTTACTCAGGAACAGGAGGAGGCCCCATTCAGCCCCTTCTCCAGCCTGTTACACGGGAACAGGAGGCGGCCTCATTCAGCCTCTTCTCCAGCTTGATACACAGGAACAGGAGGAGGTCCCATTCAGCCCCTTCTCCAGCCTGTTACACAGGAACAGGAGGAGGCCATTCAGCACCTTCTCCAGCCTGTTACACAGTAACAGGAGGAGGCCCCATTCAGCCCCTTCTCCAGCCTGTTACCCAGGAACAGGAGGAGGCCCCATTCAGCCCCTTCTCCAGCCTGTTACACAGGAACAGGAGGAGGCCTTTCAGCCCCTTCTCCAGCCTGTTACACAGGAACAGGAGGAGGCCCCATTCAGCCCCTTCTCCAGCCTGTTACACAGGAACAGGAGGAGGCCCCATTCAGCCCCTTCTCCAGCCTGTTGCACAGGAACAGGAGGAGGCCCCATTCAGTCCCTTATCCAGCCTGATACACAGGAACAGGAGGAGGCCCCATTCAGCCCCTTCTCCAGCCTGTTACACGGGAAGAGGAGGAGGCCCCATTCAGCCCCTTCTCCAGCCTGTTACACAGGAACAGGAGGAGGCCATTCAGCCTCTTCTCCAGCTTGTTACACAGGAACAGGAGGAGGTCCCATTCAGCCCCTTCTCCAGCCTGTTACACAGGAACAGGAGGAGGCCATTCAGCCCCTTCTCCAGCCTGTTACACAGGAACAGGAGGAGGACCCATTCAGCCCCTTCCCCAGCCTGTTACACAGGAACAGGAGGAGGCCCCATTCAGCCCCTTCTCCAGCCTGTTACACAGGAACAGGAGGAGGCCATTCAGCCTCTTCTCCAGCTTGTTACACAGGAACAGGAGGAGGTCATTCAGCCCCTTCTCCAGCCTGTTACACAGGAACAGGAGGACGCCCCATTCAGCCCCATCTCCAGCCTGTTACACAGGGAACAGGAGGAGGCCCCATTCAGCCCCTTCTCCAGTCTGTTACACAGGAACAGGAGGAGGCCCCATTCAGCCCCTTCTCCAGACTGTTACACAGGAAGAGGAGGAGGACATTCAGCCCCTTCTCCAGCCTGTTACACAGGAACAGGAGGAGGCCCCATTCAGCGCTTTCTCCAGCCTGTTACACAGGAACAGGAGGAGGCCCCATTCAGCCCCTTCTCCAGCCTGTTACACAGGAACAGGAGGAGGCCGCATTCAGCCCCTTCTCCAGCCTGTTACACAGGAACAGGAGGAGGCCCCATTCAGCCCCTTCTCCAGCCTGTTACACAGGAACAGGAGGAGGCCGCATTCAGCCCCTTCTCCAGCCTGTTACACAGGAACAGGAGGAGGACATTCAGCCCCTTCTCCAGCCTGTTACACAGGAACAGGAGGAGGCCGCATTCAGCCCCTTCTCCAGCCTGTTACACAGGAACAGGAGGAGGCCCCATTCAGCCCCTTCTCCAGCCTGTTACACAGGAACAGGAGGAGGCCCCATTCAGCCCCTTCTCCAGCCTGTTACACAGGAACAGGAGGAGGCCCCATTCAGCCCCTTCTCCAGCCTGTTACACGGGAACAGGAGGAGGCCCAATCAGCCCCTTCTCCAGCCTGTTACACAGGAACATGAGGAGGCCCCATTCAGCCCCTTCTCCAGCCTGTTACACAGGAACAGGAGGAGGCCCCATTCAGCCCCTTCTCCAGCCTGTTACACAGGAACAGGAGGAGGCCATTCAGCCCCTTCTCCAGCCTGTTACACAGGAACAGGAGGAGGCCCCATTCAGCCCCTTCTCCAGCCTGTTACACAGGAACAGGAGGAGGCCCCATTCAGCCCCTTCTCCAGCCTGTTACACAGGAATAGGGGGAGGCCATTCAGCCCCTTCTCCAGCCTGTTACACAGGAACAGGAGGAGGCCCCATTCAGCCCCTTCTCCAGCCTGTTACACAGGAACAGGAGGAGCCCATTCAGCCCCTTCTCCAGCCTGTTACACAGGAACAGGAGGAGGGCATTCAGCCCCTTCTCCAGCCTGTTACACAGGAACAGGAGGAGGCCCCATTCAGCCTCTTCTCCAGCCTGTTACACAGGAACAGGAGGAGGCCCCATTCAGTCCCTTCTCCAGCCTGATACACAGGAACAGGAGGAGGCCCCATTCAGCCCCTTCTCCAGCCTGTTACACGGGAACAGGAGGAGGCCTCACTCAGCCCCTTCTCCAGCCTGTTACACAGGAACAGGAGGAGGCCATTCAGCCTCTTCTCCAGCTTGTTACACAGGAACAGGAGGAGGTCCCATTCAGCCCCTTCTCCAGCCTGTTACACAGGAACAGGCGGAGGCCATTCAGCCCCTTCGCCAGCCTGTTACACAGGAACAGGAGGAGGTCCCATTCAGCCCCTTTCCCAGCCTGTTACACAGGAACAGGAGGAAGGCCCATTCAGCCCCTTCTCCAGCCTGTTACACAGGAACAGGAGGAGGCCATTCAGCCTCTTCTCCAGCTTGTTACACAGGAACAGGAGGAGGCCATTCAGCCCCTTCTGCAGCCTGTTACACAGGAACAGGAGGACGCCCCATTCAGCCCCTTCTCCAGCCTGTTACACGGGAACAGGAGGAGGCCCCATTCAGCCCCTTCTCCAGCCTGTATCACAGGAACAGGAGGAGGCCATTCAGCCTCTTCTCCAGCTTGTTACACAGGAACAGGAGGACGCCCCATTCAGCCCCATCTCCAGCCTGTTACACAGGGAACAGGAGGAAGCCCCATTCAGCCCCTTCTCCAGCCTGTATCACAGGAACAGGAGGAGGCCATTCAGCCCCTTCTCCAGCCTGTTACACAGGAACAGGAGGACGCCCCATTCAGCCCCTTCTCCAGCCTGTTACACAGGAACAGGAGGAGGCCCCATTCAGCCCCTTCTCCAGCCTGTATCACAGGAACAGGAGGAGGCCATTCAGCCTCTTCTCCAGCTTGTTACACAGGAACAGGAGGAGGCCATTCAGCCCCTTCTCCAGCCTGTTACACAGGAACAGGAGGACGCCCCATTCAGCCCCATCTCCAGCCTGTTACACAGGGAACAGGAGGAAGCCCCATTCAGCCCCTTCTCCAGTCTGTTACACAGGAACAGGAGGAGGACATTCAGCCCCTTCTCCAGCCTGTTACACAGGAACAGGAGGAGGCCCCATTCAGCCCCTTCTCCAGCCTGTTATACAGGAACAGGAGGAGGCCCCATTCAGCCCCATCTCCAGCCTGTTACACAGGAACAGGAGGAGGCCGCATTCAGCCCCTTCTCCAGCCTGTTACTCAGGAACAGGAGGAGGCCCCATTCAGCCCCTTCTCCAGCCTGTTACACAGGAACATGAGGAGGCCCCATTCAGCCCCTTCTCCAGCCTGTTACACAGGAACAGGAGGAGGCCATTCAGCACCTTCTCCAGCCTGTTACACAGGAACAGGAGGAGGCCCCATTCAGCCCCTTCTCCAGCCTGTTACACAGGAACATGAGGAGGCCCCATTCAGCCCCTTCTCCAGCCTGTTACACAGGAACAGGAGGAGGCCCCATTCAGCCCCTTCTCCAGCCTGTTACACAGGAACAGGAGGAGGCCATTAAGCCTCTTCTCCAGCCTGTTACACAGGAACAGGAGGAGGCCCCATGCAGCCCCTTCTCCAGCCTGTTACACAGGAACAGGAGGAGGCCCCATTCAGCCCCTTCTCCAGCCCGTGACACAGGAACAGGAGGAGGCCATTCAGCCTCTTCTCCAGCTTGTTACACAGGAACAGGAGGAGGCCATTCGGCCCCTTCTCCAGCCTGTTACACAGGAACAGGAGGACGCCCTATTCAGCCCCATCTCCAGCCTGTTACACAGGGAACAGGAGGAAGCCGCATTCACCCCCTTCTCCAGTCTGTTACACAGGAACAGGAGGAGGACATTCAGCCCCTTCTCCAGCCTGTTACACAGGAACAGGAGGAGGCCCCATTCAGCCCCGTCTCCAGCCTGTTATACAGGAACAGGAGGAGGCCCCATTCAGCCCCATCTCCAGCCTGTTACACAGGAACAGGAGGAGGCCGCATTCAGCCCCTTCTCCAGCCTGTTACACAGGAACAGGAGGAGGCCCCATTCAGCCCCTTCTCCAGCCTGTTACACAGGAACAGGAGGAGGCCCCATTCAGCCCCTTCTCCAGCCTGTTACACAGGAACAGGAGGAGGCCCCATTCAGCCCCTTCTCCAGCCTGTTACACAGGAACAGGAGGAGGCCATTCAGCACCTTCTCCAGCCTGTTACACAGGAACAGGAGCAGGACCCATTCAGCCCCTTCTCCAGCCTGTTACCCAGGAACATGAGGAGGCCCCATTCAGCCCCTTCTCCAGCCTGTTACACAGGAACAGGAGGAGGCCCCATTCAGCCCCTTCTCCAGCCTGTTACACAGGAACAGGAGGAGGCCATTCAGCCTCTTCTCCAGCCTGTTACACAGGAACAGGAGGAGGCCCCATTCAGCCCCTTCTCCAGCCTGTTACACAGGAACAGGAGGAGGCCCCATTCAGCCCCTTCTCCAGCCTGTTACACAGGAACAGGAGGAGGCCATTCAGCCCCTTCTCCAGCCTGTTACACAGGAACAGGAGGAGGCCCCATTCAGCCCCTTCTCCAGCCTGTTACACAGGAACAGGAGGAGCCCATTCAGCCCCTTCTCCAGCCTGGTACACAGGATCAGGAGGAGGGCATTCAGCCCCTTCTCCAGCCTGTTGCACAGGAACAGGAGGAGGCCCCATTCAGCCCCTTCTCCAGCCTGTTACACAGGAACAGGAGGAGGACATTCAGCCCCTTCTCCAGCCTGTTACACAGGAACAGGAGGAGGCCCCATTCAGCCCCTTCTCCAGCCTTTTATACAGGAACAGGAGGAGGCCCCATTCAGCGCCTTCTCCAGCCTGTTACACAGGAACATTAGAAGGCCCCATTCAGCGCCATCTCCAGCCTGTTACACAGGAACAGGAGGAGGCCGCATTCAGCCCCTTCTCCAGCCTCTTACACAGCAACAGGAGGAGGCCCCATTCAGCCCCTTCTCCAGCCTGTTACACAGGAACAGGAGGAGGCCCCATTCAGCCCCTTCTCCAGCCTGTTACACAGGAACAGGAGGAGGCCCCATTCAGCCCCTTCTCCAGCCTGTTACACAGGAACATGAGGAGGCCCCATTCAGCCCCTTCTCCAGCCTGTTACACAGGAACAGGAGGAGGCCCCATTCAGCCCCTTCTCCAGCCTGTTACACAGGAATAGGGGGAGGCCATTCAGCCCCTTCTCCAGCCTGTTACACAGGAACAGGAGGAGGCCCCATTTAGCCCCTTCTCCAGCCTGTTACACAGGAACAGGAGGAGCCCATTCAGCCCCTTCTCCAGCCTGTTACACAGGAACAGGAGGAGGGCATTCAGCCCCTTCTCCAGCCTGTTACACAGGAACAGGAGGAGGCCCCATTCAGCCTCTTCTCCAGCCTGTTACACAGGAACAGGAGGAGGCCCCATTCAGTCCCTTCTCCAGCCTGATACACAGGAACAGGAGGAGGCCCCATTCAGCCCCTTCTCCAGCCTGTTACACGGGAACAGGAGGAGGCCTCATTCAGCCCCTTCTCCAGCCTGTTACACAGGAACAGGAGGAGGCCATTCAGCCTCTTCTCCAGCTTGTTACACAGGAACAGGAGGAGGTCCCATTCAGCCCCTTCTCCAGCCTGTTACACAGGAACAGGAGGAGGCCATTCAGCCCCTTCTCCAGCCTGTTACACAGGAACAGGAGGAGGTCCCATTCAGCACCTTCCCCAGCCTGTTACACAGGAACAGGAGGAGGGCATTCAGCCCCTTCTCCAGCCTGTTACACAGGAACAGGAGGAGGGCATTCAGCCCCTTCTCCAGCCTGTTACACAGGAACAGGAGGAGGGCATTCAGCCCCTTCTCCAGCCTGTTGCACAGGAACAGGAGGAGGCCCCATTCAGCCCCTTCTCCAGCCTGTTACACAGGAACAGGAGGAGGACATTCAGCCCCTTCTCCAGCCTGTTACACAGGAACAGGAGGAGGCCCCATTCAGCCCCTTCTCCAGCCTGTTATACAGGAACAGGAGGAGGCCCCATTCAGCGCCTTCTCCAGCCTGTTACACAGGAACATTAGGAGGCCCCATTCAGCCCCATCTCCAGCCTGTTACACGGGAACAGGAGGAGGCCTCATTCAGCCCCTTCTCCAGCCTGTTACACAGGAACAGGAGGAGGCCATTCAGCCTCTTCTCCAGCTTGTTACACAGGAACAGGAGGAGGTCCCATTCAGCCCCTTCTCCAGCCTGTTACACAGGAACAGGAGGAGGCCATTCAGCCCCTTCTCCAGCCTGTTACCCAGGAACAGGAGGAGGTCCCATTCAGCCCCTTCCCCAGCCTGTTACACAGGAACAGGAGGAGGGCCCATTCAGCCCCTTCTCCAGCCTGTTACACAGGAACAGGAGGAGGCCATTCAGCCTCTTCTCCAGCTTGTTACACAGGAACAGGAGGAGGCCATTCAGCCCCTTCTCCAGCCTGTTACACAGGAACAGGAGGACGCCCCATTCAGCCCCTTCTCCAGCCTGTTACACGGGAACAGGAGGAGGCCCCATTCAGCCCCTTCTCCAGCCTGTATCACAGGAACAGGAGGAGGCCATTCAGCCTCTTCTCCAGCTTGTTACACAGGAACAGGAGGAGGTCCCATTCAGCCCCTTCTCCAGCCTGTTACACAGGAACAGGAGGAGGCCATTCAGCCCCTTCTCCAGCCTGTTACACAGGAACAGGAGGAGGTCCCATTCAGCCCCTTCCCCAGCCTGTTACACAGGAACAGGAGGAGGCCCCATTCAGCCCCTTCTCCAGCCTGTTACACAGGAACAGGAGGAGGCCATTCAGCCTCTTCTCCAGCTTGTTACACAGGAACAGGAGGAGGCCATTCAGCCCCTTCTCCAGCCTGTTACACAGGAACAGGAGGACGCCCCATTCAGCCCCATCTCCAGCCTGTTACACAGGGAACAGGAGGAAGCCCCATTCAGCCCCTTCTCCAGTCTGTTACACAGGAACAGGAGGAGGACATTCAGCCCCTTCTCCAGCCTGTTACACAGGAACAGGAGGAGGCCCCATTCAGCCCCTTCTCCAGCCTGTTATACAGGAACAGGAGGAGGCCCCATTCAGCCCCATCTCCAGCCTGTTACACAGGAACAGGAGGAGGCCGCATTCAGCCCCTTCTCCAGCCTGTTACACAGGAACAGGAGGAGGCCCCATTCAGCCCCTTCTCCAGCCTGTTACACAGGAACAGGAGGAGGCCCCATTCAGCCCCTTCTCCAGCCTGTTACACAGGAACAGGAGGAGGCCCCATTCAGCCCCTTCTCCAGCCTGTTACACAGGAACATGAGGAGGCCATTCAGCACCTTCTCCAGCCTGTTACACAGGAACAGGAGGAGGCCCCATTCAGCCCCTTCTCCAGCCTGTTACACAGGAACATGAGGAGGCCCCATTCAGCCCCTTCTCCAGCCTGTTACACAGGAACAGGAGGAGGCCCCATTCAGCCCCTTCTCCAGCCTGTTACACAGCAACAGGAGGAGGCCATTCAGCCTCTTCTCCAGCCTGTTACACAGGAACAGGAGGAGGCCCCATTCAGCCCCTTCTCCAGCCTGTTACACAGGAACAGGAGGAGGCCATTCAGACCCTTCTCCAGCCTGTTACACAGGAACAGGAGGAGGCCCCATTCAGCCCCTTCTCCAGCCTGTTACACAGGAACAGGAGGAGCCCATTCAGCCCCTTCTCCAGCCTGTTACACAGGAACAGGAGGAGGGCATTCAGCCCCTTCTCCAGCCTGTTGCACAGGAACAGGAGGAGGCCCCATTCAGCCCCTTCTCCAGCCTGTTACACAGGAACAGGAGGAGGACATTCAGCCCCTTCTCCAGCCTGTTACACAGGAACAGGAGGAGGCCCCATTCAGCCCCTTCTCCAGCCTGTTATACAGGAACAGGAGTAGGCCCCATTCAGCGCCTTCTCCAGCCTGTTACACAGGAACATTAGGAGGCCCCATTCAGCCCCATCTCCAGCCTGTTACACAGGAACAGGAGGAGGCCGCATTCAGCCCCTTCTCCAGCTTCTTACACAGCAACAGGAGGAGGCCCAATTCAGCCCCTTCTCCAGCCTGTTACACAGGAACAGGAGGAGGCCCCATTCAGCCCCTTCTCCAGCCTGTTACACAGGAACAGGAGGAGGCCCCATTCAGCCCCTTCTCCAGCCTGTTACACAGGAACAGGAGGAGGCCCCATTCAGGCCCTTCTCCAGCCTGTTACACAGGAACAGGAGGAGGCCATTCAGCACCTTCTCCAGCCTGTTACACAGGAACAGGCGGAGGCCCCATTCAGCCCCTTCTCCAGCCTGTTACACAGGAACAGGAGGAGGCCCCATTCAACCCCTTCTCCAGCCTGTTAAACATGAACAGGAGGAGGCCATTCAGCCCCTTCTCCAGCCTGTTACACAGGAACAGGAGGAGGCCCCATTCAGCCCCTTCTCCAGTCTGTTACACAGGAACAGGAGGAGGGCATTCAGCCCCTTCTCCAGCCTGTTACACAGGAACAGGAGGAGGCCCCAATCAGCTGCTTCTCCAGCCTGTTGCACAGGAACAGGAGGAGGCCCCATTCAGCCCCTTCTCCAGCCGGTTACACAGGAACAGGAGGAGGCCATTCAGCCCCTTCTCCAACCTGTTACACAGGAACAGGAGGAAGCCTCAATCAGCCCCTTCTCCAGCCTGTTACACAGGAACAGGAGGAGGCCCCATTCAGCCCCTTCTCCAGCCTGTTACACAGGAACAGGAGGAGGCCCCATTCAGACCCTTCTCCAGCCTGTTACACAGGAACAGGAGGAGGCCCCATTCAGCCCCTTCTCCAGCCTGTTACACAGGAACAGGAGGAGGTCCCATTCAGCCCCTTCTCCAGCCTGTTACACAGGAACAGGAGGAGGCCTCATTCAGCCCCTTCTCCAGCCTGTTACACAGGAACAGGAGGAGGTCCCATTCAGCCCCTTCTCCAGCCTGTTACACAGGAACAGGAGGAGGCCATTCAGCCCCTTCTCCAGCCTGTTACACAGGAACAGGAGGAGGTCCCATTCAGCCCCTTCTCCAGCCTGTCCAGCATTTCTGAATGGAGGGCTGTGACAAGTGGTGTTCCTCAGGGATCGGTGCTGGGACCTTTGCTGTTTGTAATATATTATAAATGATTTGGATGAAAATGTAACTGGATTGATTCGTAAGTTTTTCGGACCACACAAAGTTTGGTGGATTTTCGGATAGCGATGAGCACCATCGGAGGTTACAGCAGGATATAGATCAGTTGGAGACTTGGGCGGAGAGATGGCAGATGGAGTTTAATCTGGGCAAATGTGAGGTAATGCATTTTGGAAGGTCAAATACAGATAGGAAATATACAGTAAATGGCAGAATCCTTAAGAGTATTGATAGGCAGAGGGATCTAGGTGTACAGGTACACAGGTCACTGAAAGTGGCAATGCAGGTGGAGAAGGTAGTCAAGAAGGCATACGGCATGCTTGCCTTCATCGGCCAGGGTATTGAGTTTAAAAATTGGCAAGTCATGTTGCAGCTTTATAGAACCTTCGTTAGACCGCACTTGGAATATAGTGTTCAATTCTGGTCGCCACACTACCAGAAGGATGTGGAGGCTTTGGAGAGGGTACAGAAAAGATTTACCAGGATGTTGCCTGGTATGGAGGGCATTAGCTATGAGGAGAGCTTGGAGAATCTCGGTTTGTTCTCACTGGAGTGATGGAGGTTGTGGGGAGACCTGATAGAAGTCTGCAAGATTATGAGAGGCATGGACAGAGTGGATAGTCAGAAGCTTTTTCCCAGGGAGGAAGAGTCCATTACGAGAGGCATAGGTTTAAGGTGCGAGGGACAAGGTTTAAAGGAGATGTATGAGGCAGATTTTTTACACAGCGGGTGGTGGGTGCCTGGAACTCGCTGCCGGGGGAGGTAGTGGAAGCAGATATGATCATGACTTTTAAGGGGCGTCTTGACAAATACATGAACAGGATGGGAATAGAGGGATCTGGTCCCCGGAAGGGGAGGGGGTTTTAGTTCAGTGGGGCAGCATGGCCGGTACAGGCTTGGAGGGCCGAAGGGCCTGTTCCTGTGCTGTAATTTTCTTTGTTCTTTGTTACAAGGAACAGGAGGAGGCCATTCAGCCCCTTCCCCAGCTTGTTACACAGGGAACAGGTGGAGGCCCCATTCAGCCCCTTCCCCAGCCTGTTACACAGGAACAGGAGGAGGCCCCATTCAGACCCTTCCCCAGCCTGTTACACAGTAACAGGAGGAGGCCCCATTCAGCCCCTTCGCCAGCCTGTTACACAGGAACAGGAGGAGGCCCCATTCAGCCACGTCTCCAGCCTGTTACACAAGAACAGGAGGAGGCCATTCAGCCCCTTCTCCAGCCTATTACACAGGAACAGGAGGAGGCCCCATTCAGCCCCTTCTCCAGCCTGTTAGACATGAAAAGGAGGAGGCCATTCAGCCCCTTCTCCAGCCTGTTACACAGGAACAGGAGGAGGCCCCATTCAGCCCCTTCTCCAGCCTGTTACACAGGAACAGGAGGAGCCCATTCAGCCCCTTCTCCAGCCTGGTACACAGGATCAGGAGGAGGGCATTCAGCCCCTTCTCCAGCCTGTTGCACAGGAACAGGAGGAGGCCCCATTCAGCCCCTTCTCCAGCCTGTTACACAGGAACAGGAGGAGGACATTCAGCCCCTTCTCCAGCCTGTTACACAGGAACAGGAGGAGGCCCCATTCAGCCCCTTCTCCAGCCTTTTATACAGGAACAGGAGGAGGCCCCATTCAGCGCCTTCTCCAGCCTGTTACACAGGAACATTAGAAGGCCCCATTCAGCGCCATCTCCAGCCTGTTACACAGGAACAGGAGGAGGCCGCATTCAGCCCCTTCTCCAGCCTCTTACACAGCAACAGGAGGAGGCCCCATTCAGCCCCTTCTCCAGCCTGTTACACAGGAACAGGAGGAGGCCCCATTCAGCCCCTTCTCCAGCCTGTTACACAGGAACAGGAGGAGGCCCCATTCAGCCCCTTCTCCAGCCTGTTACACAGGAACATGAGGAGGCCCCATTCAGCCCCTTCTCCAGCCTGTTACACAGGAACAGGAGGAGGCCCCATTCAGCCCCTTCTCCAGCCTGTTACACAGGAATAGGGGGAGGCCATTCAGCCCCTTCTCCAGCCTGTTACACAGGAACAGGAGGAGGCCCCATTTAGCCCCTTCTCCAGCCTGTTACACAGGAACAGGAGGAGCCCATTCAGCCCCTTCTCCAGCCTGTTACACAGGAACAGGAGGAGGGCATTCAGCCCCTTCTCCAGCCTGTTACACAGGAACAGGAGGAGGCCCCATTCAGCCTCTTCTCCAGCCTGTTACACAGGAACAGGAGGAGGCCCCATTCAGTCCCTTCTCCAGCCTGATACACAGGAACAGGAGGAGGCCCCATTCAGCCCCTTCTCCAGCCTGTTACACGGGAACAGGAGGAGGCCTCATTCAGCCCCTTCTCCAGCCTGTTACACAGGAACAGGAGGAGGCCATTCAGCCTCTTCTCCAGCTTGTTACACAGGAACAGGAGGAGGTCCCATTCAGCCCCTTCTCCAGCCTGTTACACAGGAACAGGAGGAGGCCATTCAGCCCCTTCTCCAGCCTGTTACACAGGAACAGGAGGAGGTCCCATTCAGCACCTTCCCCAGCCTGTTACACAGGAACAGGAGGAGGGCATTCAGCCCCTTCTCCAGCCTGTTACACAGGAACAGGAGGAGGGCATTCAGCCCCTTCTCCAGCCTGTTACACAGGAACAGGAGGAGGGCATTCAGCCCCTTCTCCAGCCTGTTGCACAGGAACAGGAGGAGGCCCCATTCAGCCCCTTCTCCAGCCTGTTACACAGGAACAGGAGGAGGACATTCAGCCCCTTCTCCAGCCTGTTACACAGGAACAGGAGGAGGCCCCATTCAGCCCCTTCTCCAGCCTGTTATACAGGAACAGGAGGAGGCCCCATTCAGCGCCTTCTCCAGCCTGTTACACAGGAACATTAGGAGGCCCCATTCAGCCCCATCTCCAGCCTGTTACACGGGAACAGGAGGAGGCCTCATTCAGCCCCTTCTCCAGCCTGTTACACAGGAACAGGAGGAGGCCATTCAGCCTCTTCTCCAGCTTGTTACACAGGAACAGGAGGAGGTCCCATTCAGCCCCTTCTCCAGCCTGTTACACAGGAACAGGAGGAGGCCATTCAGCCCCTTCTCCAGCCTGTTACCCAGGAACAGGAGGAGGTCCCATTCAGCCCCTTCCCCAGCCTGTTACACAGGAACAGGAGGAGGGCCCATTCAGCCCCTTCTCCAGCCTGTTACACAGGAACAGGAGGAGGCCATTCAGCCTCTTCTCCAGCTTGTTACACAGGAACAGGAGGAGGCCATTCAGCCCCTTCTCCAGCCTGTTACACAGGAACAGGAGGACGCCCCATTCAGCCCCTTCTCCAGCCTGTTACACGGGAACAGGAGGAGGCCCCATTCAGCCCCTTCTCCAGCCTGTATCACAGGAACAGGAGGAGGCCATTCAGCCTCTTCTCCAGCTTGTTACACAGGAACAGGAGGAGGTCCCATTCAGCCCCTTCTCCAGCCTGTTACACAGGAACAGGAGGAGGCCATTCAGCCCCTTCTCCAGCCTGTTACACAGGAACAGGAGGAGGTCCCATTCAGCCCCTTCCCCAGCCTGTTACACAGGAACAGGAGGAGGCCCCATTCAGCCCCTTCTCCAGCCTGTTACACAGGAACAGGAGGAGGCCATTCAGCCTCTTCTCCAGCTTGTTACACAGGAACAGGAGGAGGCCATTCAGCCCCTTCTCCAGCCTGTTACACAGGAACAGGAGGACGCCCCATTCAGCCCCATCTCCAGCCTGTTACACAGGGAACAGGAGGAAGCCCCATTCAGCCCCTTCTCCAGTCTGTTACACAGGAACAGGAGGAGGACATTCAGCCCCTTCTCCAGCCTGTTACACAGGAACAGGAGGAGGCCCCATTCAGCCCCTTCTCCAGCCTGTTATACAGGAACAGGAGGAGGCCCCATTCAGCCCCATCTCCAGCCTGTTACACAGGAACAGGAGGAGGCCGCATTCAGCCCCTTCTCCAGCCTGTTACACAGGAACAGGAGGAGGCCCCATTCAGCCCCTTCTCCAGCCTGTTACACAGGAACAGGAGGAGGCCCCATTCAGCCCCTTCTCCACCCTGTTACACAGGAACAGGAGGAGGCCCCATTCAGCCCCTTCTCCAGCCTGTTACACAGGAACATGAGGAGGCCATTCAGCACCTTCTCCAGCCTGTTACACAGGAACAGGAGGAGGCCCCATTCAGCCCCTTCTCCAGCCTGTTACACAGGAACATGAGGAGGCCCCATTCAGCCCCTTCTCCAGCCTGTTACACAGGAACAGGAGGAGGCCCCATTCAGCCCCTTCTCCAGCCTGTTACACAGCAACAGGAGGAGGCCATTCAGCCTCTTCTCCAGCCTGTTACACAGGAACAGGAGGAGGCCCCATTCAGCCCCTTCTCCAGCCTGTTACACAGGAACAGGAGGAGGCCATTCAGACCCTTCTCCAGCCTGTTACACAGGAACAGGAGGAGGCCCCATTCAGCCCCTTCTCCAGCCTGTTACACAGGAACAGGAGGAGCCCATTCAGCCCCTTCTCCAGCCTGTTACACAGGAACAGGAGGAGGGCATTCAGCCCCTTCTCCAGCCTGTTGCACAGGAACAGGAGGAGGCCCCATTCAGCCCCTTCTCCAGCCTGTTACACAGGAACAGGAGGAGGACATTCAGCCCCTTCTCCAGCCTGTTACACAGGAACAGGAGGAGGCCCCATTCAGCCCCTTCTCCAGCCTGTTATACAGGAACAGGAGTAGGCCCCATTCAGCGCCTTCTCCAGCCTGTTACACAGGAACATTAGGAGGCCCCATTCAGCCCCATCTCCAGCCTGTTACACAGGAACAGGAGGAGGCCGCATTCAGCCCCTTCTCCAGCTTCTTACACAGCAACAGGAGGAGGCCCAATTCAGCCCCTTCTCCAGCCTGTTACACAGGAACAGGAGGAGGCCCCATTCAGCCCCTTCTCCAGCCTGTTACACAGGAACAGGAGGAGGCCCCATTCAGCCCCTTCTCCAGCCTGTTACACAGGAACAGGAGGAGGCCCCATTCAGGCCCTTCTCCAGCCTGTTACACAGGAACAGGAGGAGGCCATTCAGCACCTTCTCCAGCCTGTTACACAGGAACAGGCGGAGGCCCCATTCAGCCCCTTCTCCAGCCTGTTACACAGGAACAGGAGGAGGCCCCATTCAACCCCTTCTCCAGCCTGTTAAACATGAACAGGAGGAGGCCATTCAGCCCCTTCTCCAGCCTGTTACACAGGAACAGGAGGAGGCCCCATTCAGCCCCTTCTCCAGTCTGTTACACAGGAACAGGAGGAGGGCATTCAGCCCCTTCTCCAGCCTGTTACACAGGAACAGGAGGAGGCCCCAATCAGCTGCTTCTCCAGCCTGTTGCACAGGAACAGGAGGAGGCCCCATTCAGCCCCTTCTCCAGCCGGTTACACAGGAACAGGAGGAGGCCATTCAGCCCCTTCTCCAACCTGTTACACAGGAACAGGAGGAAGCCTCAATCAGCCCCTTCTCCAGCCTGTTGCACAGGAACAGGAGGAGGCCCCATTCAGCCCCTTCTCCAGCCGGTTACACAGGAACAGGAGGAGGCCATTCAGCCCCTTCTCCAACCTGTTACACAGGAACAGGAGGAAGCCTCAATCAGCCCCTTCTCCAGCCTGTTACACAGGAACAGGAGGAGGCCCCATTCAGCCCCTTCTCCAGCCTGTTACACAGGAACAGGAGGAGGCCCCATTCAGACCCTTCTCCAGCCTGTTACACAGGAACAGGAGGAGGCCCCATTCAGCCCCTTCTCCAGCCTGTTACACAGGAACAGGAGGAGGTCCCATTCAGCCCCTTCTCCAGCCTGTTACACAGGAACAGGAGGAGGCCTCATTCAGCCCCTTCTCCAGCCTGTTACACAGGAACAGGAGGAGGTCCCATTCAGCCCCTTCTCCAGCCTGTTACACAGGAACAGGAGGAGGCCATTCAGCCCCTTCTCCAGCCTGTTACACAGGAACAGGAGGAGGTCCCATTCAGCCCCTTCTCCAGCCTGTCCAGCATTTCTGAATGGAGGGCTGTGACAAGTGGTGTTCCTCAGGGATCGGTGCTGGGACCTTTGCTGTTTGTAATATATTATAAATGATTTGGATGAAAATGTAACTGGATTGATTCGTAAGTTTTTCGGACCACACAAAGTTTGGTGGATTTTCGGATAGCGATGAGCACCATCGGAGGTTACAGCAGGATATAGATCAGTTGGAGACTTGGGCGGAGAGATGGCAGATGGAGTTTAATCTGGGCAAATGTGAGGTAATGCATTTTGGAAGGTCAAATACAGATAGGAAATATACAGTAAATGGCAGAATCCTTAAGAGTATTGATAGGCAGAGGGATCTAGGTGTACAGGTACACAGGTCACTGAAAGTGGCAATGCAGGTGGAGAAGGTAGTCAAGAAGGCATACGGCATGCTTGCCTTCATCGGCCAGGGTATTGAGTTTAAAAATTGGCAAGTCATGTTGCAGCTTTATAGAACCTTCGTTAGACCGCACTTGGAATATAGTGTTCAATTCTGGTCGCCACACTACCAGAAGGATGTGGAGGCTTTGGAGAGGGTACAGAAAAGATTTACCAGGATGTTGCCTGGTATGGAGGGCATTAGCTATGAGGAGAGCTTGGAGAATCTCGGTTTGTTCTCACTGGAGTGATGGAGGTTGTGGGGAGACCTGATAGAAGTCTGCAAGATTATGAGAGGCATGGACAGAGTGGATAGTCAGAAGCTTTTTCCCAGGGAGGAAGAGTCCATTACGAGAGGCATAGGTTTAAGGTGCGAGGGACAAGGTTTAAAGGAGATGTATGAGGCAGATTTTTTACACAGCGGGTGGTGGGTGCCTGGAACTCGCTGCCGGGGGAGGTAGTGGAAGCAGATATGATCATGACTTTTAAGGGGCGTCTTGACAAATACATGAACAGGATGGGAATAGAGGGATCTGGTCCCCGGAAGGGGAGGGGGTTTTAGTTCAGTGGGGCAGCATGGCCGGTACAGGCTTGGAGGGCCGAAGGGCCTGTTCCTGTGCTGTAATTTTCTTTGTTCTTTGTTACAAGGAACAGGAGGAGGCCATTCAGCCCCTTCCCCAGCTTGTTACACAGGGAACAGGTGGAGGCCCCATTCAGCCCCTTCCCCAGCCTGTTACACAGGAACAGGAGGAGGCCCCATTCAGACCCTTCCCCAGCCTGTTACACAGTAACAGGAGGAGGCCCCATTCAGCCCCTTCGCCAGCCTGTTACACAGGAACAGGAGGAGGCCCCATTCAGCCACGTCTCCAGCCTGTTACACAAGAACAGGAGGAGGCCATTCAGCCCCTTCTCCAGCCTATTACACAGGAACAGGAGGAGGCCCCATTCAGCCCCTTCTCCAGCCTGTTAGACATGAAAAGGAGGAGGCCATTCAGCCCCTTCTCCAGCCTGTTACACAGGAACAGGAGGAGGCCCCATTCAGCCCCTTCTCCAGCCTGTTAGACATGAACAGGAGGAGGCCATTCAGCCCCTTCTCCAGCCTGCTACACAGGAACAGGAGGAGGCCCCATTCAACCCCTTCTCCAGCCTGTTACACAGAAACAGGACGAGGTCCCATTCAGCTCCTTCTCCAGCCTGTTACACATGAACAGGAGGAGGCCCCATTCAGCCCCTTCTCCAGCCTGTTACACAGGAACAGGAGGAGGCCCATTCAGCCACTTCTCCAGCCTGTTACACGGGAACAGGAGGAGGCCTCATTCAGCCCCTTCTCCAGCCTGTTACACAGGAACAGGAGGAGGCCATTCAGCCTCTTCTCCAGCTTGTTACACAGGAACAGGAGGAGGTCCCATTCAGCCCCTTCTCCAGCCTGTTACACAGGAACAGGAGGAGGCCATTCAGCCCCTTCTCCAGCCTGTTACACAGGAACAGGAGGAGGTCCCGTTCAGCCCCTTCCCCAGCCTGTTACACAGGAACAGGAGGAGGCCCCATTCAGCCCCTTCTCCAGCCTGTTACACAGGAACAGGAGGAGGCCATTCAGCCTCTTCTCCAGCTTGTTACACAGGAACAGGAGGAGGCCATTCAGCCCCTTCTCCAGCCTGTTACACAGGAACAGGAGGACGCCCCATTCAGCCCCTTCTCCAGCCTGTTACACGGGAACAGGAGGAGGCCCCATTCAGCCCCTTCTCCAGCCTGTGTCACAGGAACAGGAGGAGGCCATTCAGCCTCTTCTCCAGCTTGTTACACAGGAACAGGAGGAGGTCCCATTCACCCCCTTCTCCAGCCTGTTACACAGGAACAGGAGGAGGCCATTCAGCCCCTTCTCCAGCCTGTTACACAGGAACAGGAGGAGGTCCCATTCAGCCCCTTCCCCAGCCTGTTACACAGGAACAGGAGGAGGCCCCATTCAGCCCCTTCTCCAGCCTGTTACACAGGAACACGAGGAGGCCATTCAGCCTCTTCTCCAGCTTGTTACACAGGAACAGGAGGAGGCCATTCAGCCCCTTCTCCAGCCTGTTACACAGGAACAGGAGGACGCCCCATTCAGCCCCATCCCCAGCCTGTTACACAGGGAACAGGAGGAAGCCCCATTCAGCCCCTTCTCCAGTCTGTTACACAGGAACAGGAGGAGGACATTCAGCCCCTTCTCCAGCCTGTTACACAGGAACAGGAGGAGGCCCCATTCAGCCCCTTCTCCTGCCTGTTATACAGGAACAGGAGGAGGCCCCATTCAGCGCCTTCTCCAGCCTGTTAGACAGGAACAGGAGGAGGCCCCATTCAGCCCCATCTCCAGCCTGTTACACAGGAACAGGAGGAGGCCGCATTCAGCCCCTTCTCCAGCCTGTTACACAGGAGCAGGAGGAGGCCCCATTCAGCCCCTTCTCCAGCCTGTTACACAGGAACAGGAGGAGGCCCCATTCAGCCCCTTCTCCAGCCTGTTACACAGGAACAGGAGGAGGCCCCATTCAGCCCCTTCTCCAGCCTGTTACACAGGAACAGGAGGAGGCCATTCAGCACCTTCTCCAGCCTGTTCCACAGGAACAGGAGGAGGCCCCATTCAGCCCCTTCTCCAGCCTGTTACACAGGAACATGAGGAGGCCCCATTCAGCCCCTTCTCCAGCCTGTTACACAGGAACAGGAGGAGGCCCCATTCAGCCCCTTCTCCAGCCTGTTACACAGGAACAGGAGGAGGCCATTCAGCCTCTTCTCCAGCCTGTTACACAGGAACAGGCGGAGGCCCCATTCAGCCCCTTCTCCAGCCTGTTACACAGGAACAGGAGGAGGCCCCATTCAGCCCCTTCTCCAGCCTGTTAGACATGAACAGGAGGAGGCCATTCAGCCCCTTCTCCAGCCTGTTACACAGGAACAGGAGGAGGCCCCATTCAGCCCCTTCTCCAGTCTGTTACACAGGAACAGGAGGAGGCCATTCAGCCCCTTCTCCAGCCTGTTCCACAGGACCAGGAGGAGGCCCCAATCAGCCGCTTCTCCAGCCTGTTGCACAGGAACAGGAGGAGGCCCCATTCAGCCCCTTCTCCAGCCGGTTACACAGGAACAGGAGGAGGCCATTCAGCCCCTTCTCCAGCCTGTTACACAGGAACAGGAGGAGTCCACATTCAGCCCCTTCTCCAGTCTGTTACACAGTAACAGGAGGAGGCCATTCAGCCCCTTCTCCAACCTGTTACACAGGAACAGGAGGAAGCCTCAATCAGCCCCTTCTCCAGCCTGTTACACAGGAACAGGAGGAGGCCCCATTCAGCCCCTTCTCCAGCCTGTTACACAGGAACAGGAGGAGGCCCCATTCAGACCCTTCTCCAGCCTGTTACACAGGAACAGGAGGAGGCCCCATTCAGCCCCTTCTCCAGCCTGTTACACAGGAACAGGAGGAGGTCCCATTCAGCCCCTTCTCCAGCCTGTTACACAGGAACAGGAGGAGGCCCCATTCAGCCCCTTCTCCTGCCTGTTACACAGGAACAGGAGGAGGCCCCATTCAGCCCCTTCTCCAGCCTGTTACACAGGAACAGGAGGAGGCCCCATTCAGCCCCTTCTCCAGCCTGTTACACAGGAACAGGAGGAGGCCCCATTCAGCGCCTTCTCCAGCCTGTTAGACAGGAACAGGAGGAGGCCCCATTCAGCCCCATCTCCAGCCTGTTACACAGGAACAGGAGGAGGCCGCATTCAGCCCCTTCTCCAGCCTGTTACACAGGAGCAGGAGGAGGCCCCATTCAGCCCCTTCTCCAGCCTGTTACACAGGAACAGGAGGAGGCCCCATTCAGCCCCTTCTCCAGCCTGTTACACAGGAACAGGAGGAGGCCCCATTCAGCCCCTTCTCCAGCCTGTTACACAGGAACAGGAGGAGGCCATTCAGCACCTTCTCCAGCCTGTTCCACAGGAACAGGAGGAGGCCCCATTCAGCCCCTTCTCCAGCCTGTTACACAGGAACATGAGGAGGCCCCATTCAGCCCCTTCTCCAGCCTGTTACACAGGAACAGGAGGAGGCCCCATTCAGCCCCTTCTCCAGCCTGTTACACAGGAACAGGAGGAGGCCATTCAGCCTCTTCTCCAGCCTGTTACACAGGAACAGGAGGAGGCCCCATTCAGCCCCTTCTCCAGCCTGTTACACAGGAACAGGAGGAGGCCCCATTCAGCCCCTTCTCCAGCCTGTTACACAGGAACAGGAGGAGGCCATTCAGCCCCTTCTCCAGCCTGTTACACAGGAACAGGAGGAGGCCCCATTCAGCCCCTTCTCCAGCCTGTTACACAGGAACAGGAGGAGCCCATTCAGCCCCTTCTCCAGCCTGTTACACAGGAACAGGAGGAGGGCATTCAGCCCCTTCTCCAGCCTGTTGCACAGCAACAGGAGGAGGCCCCATTCAGCCCCTTCCCCAGCCTGTTACACAGGAACAGGAGGAGGACATTCAGCCCCTTCCCCAGCCTGTTACACAGGAACAGGAGGAGGCCCCATTCAGCCCCTTCTCCAGCCTGTTATACAGGAACAGGAGGAGGCCCCATTCAGCGCCTTCTCCAGCCTGTTACACAGGAACATTAGGAGGCCCCATTCAGCCCCATCTCCAGCCTGTTACACAGGAACAGGAGGAGGCCGCATTCAGCCCCTTCTCCAGCCTCTTACGCAGCAACAGGAGGAGGCCCCATTCAGCCCCTTCTCCAGCCTGTTACACAGGAACAGGAGGAGGCCATTCAGCACCTTCTCCAGCCTGTTACACAGGAACAGGCGGAGGCCCCATTCAGCCCCTTCTCCAGCCTGTTACACAGGAACAGGAGGAGGCCCCATTCAGCCCCTTCTCCAGCCTGTTAGACATGAACAGGAGGAGGCCATTCAGCCCCTTCTCCAGCCTGTTACACAGGAACAGGAGGAGGCCCCATTCAGCCCCTTCTCCAGTCTGTTACACAGGAACAGGAGGAGGCCATTCAGCCCCTTCTCCAGCCTGTTCCACAGGACCAGGAGGAGGCCCCAATCAGCCGCTTCTCCAGCCTGTTGCACAGGAACAGGAGGAGGCCCCATTCAGCCCCTTCTCCAGCCGGTTACACAGGAACAGGAGGAGGCCATTCAGCCCCTTCTCCAGCCTGTTACACAGGAACAGGAGGAGTCCACATTCAGCCCCTTCTCCAGTCTGTTACACAGTAACAGGAGGATGCCATTCAGCCCCTTCTCCAACCTGTTACACAGGAACAGGAGGAAGCCTCAATCAGCCCCTTCTCCAGCCTGTTACACAGGAACAGGAGGAGGCCCCATTCAGCCCCTTCTCCAGCCTGTTACACAGGAACAGGAGGAGGCCCCATTCAGACCCTTCTCCAGCCTGTTACACAGGAACAGGAGGAGGCCCCATTCAGCCCCTTCTCCAGCCTGTTACACAGGAACAGGAGGAGGTCCCATTCAGCCCCTTCTCCAGCCTGTTACACAGGAACAGGAGGAGGCCCCATTCAGCCCCTTCTCCAGCCTGTTACACAGGAACAGGAGGAGGTCCCATTCAGCCCCTTCTCCAGCCTGTTACACAGGAACAGGAGGAGGTCCCATTCAGCCCCTTCTCCAGCCTGTTACACAGGAACAGGAGGAGGCCATTCAGCCCCTTCTCCAGCCTGTTACACAGGAACAGGAGGAGGTCCCATTCAGCCCCTTCTCCAGCCTGTCCAGCATTTCTGAATGGAGGGCTGTGACAAGTGGTGTTCCTCAGGGATCGGTGCTGGGACCTTTGCTGTTTGTAATATATTATAAATGATTTGGATGAAAATGTAACTGGATTGATTCGTAAGTTTTTCGGACCACACAAAGTTTGGTGGATTTTCGGATAGCGATGAGCACCATCGGAGGTTACAGCAGGATATAGATCAGTTGGAGACTTGGGCGGAGAGATGGCAGATGGAGTTTAATCTGGGCAAATGTGAGGTAATGCATTTTGGAAGGTCAAATACAGATAGGAAATATACAGTAAATGGCAGAATCCTTAAGAGTATTGATAGGCAGAGGGATCTGGGTGTACAGGTACACAGGTCACTGAAAGTGGCAATGCAGGTGGAGAAGGTAGTCAAGAAGGCATACGGCATGCTTGCCTTCATCGGCCAGGGTATTGAGTTTAAAAATTGGCAAGTCATGTTGCAGCTTTATAGAACCTTCGTTAGACCGCACTTGGAATATAGTGTTCAATTCTGGTCGCCACACTACCAGAAGGATGTGGAGGCTTTGGAGAGGGTACAGAAAAGATTTACCAGGATGTTGCCTGGTATGGAGGGCATTAGCTATGAGGAGAGGTTGGAGAATCTCGGTTTGTTCTCACTGGAGTGATGGAGGTTGTGGGGAGACCTGATAGATTTCTGCAAGATTATGAGAGGCATGGACAGAGTGGATAGTCAGAAGCTTTTTCCCAGGGAGGAAGAGTCCATTACGAGAGGCATAGGTTTAAGGTGCGAGGGACAAGGTTTAAAGGAGATGTATGAGGCAGATTTTTTACACAGAGGGTGGTGGGTGCCTGGAACTCGCTGCAGGGGGAGGTAGTGGAAGCAGATATGATCATGACTTTTAAGGGGCGTCTTGACAAATACATGAACAGGATGGGAATAGAGGGATCTGGTCCCCGGAAGGGGAGGGGGTTTTAGTTCAGTGGGGCAGCATGGCCGGTACAGGCTTGGAGGGCCGAAGGGCCTGTTCCTGTGCTGTAATTTTCTTTGTCCTTTGTTACAAGGAAAAGGAGGAGGCCCCATTCAGCCCCTTCTCCAGCCTGTTACACAGGGAACAGGTGGAGGCCCCATTCAGCCCCTTCCCCAGCCTGTTACACAGGAACAGGAGGAGGCCCCATTCAGCCCCTTCCTCAGCCTGTTACACAGGAACAGGAGGAGGCCCCATTCAGCCCCTTCGCCAGCCTGTTACACAGGAACAGGAGGAGGTCCCATTCAGCCCCTTCTCCAGCCTGTTACACAGGAACAGGAGGAGACCCCATTCAGCCACGTCTCCAGCCTGTTACACAGGAACAGGAGGAGGCCCCATTCAGCCACTTCTCCAGCCTGTTACACAAGAACAGGAGGAGGCCATTCAGCCCCTTCTCCAGCCTATTACACAGGAACAGGAGGAGGCCCCATTCAGCCCCTTCTCCAGCCTGTTAGACATGAAAAGGAGGAGGCCATTCAGCCCCTTCTCCAGCCTGTTACACAGGAACAGGAGGAGGCCCCATTCAGCCCCTTCTCCAGCCTGTTAGACATGAACAGGAGGAGGCCATTCAGCCCCTTCTCCAGCCTGCTACACAGGAACAGGAGGAGGCCCCATTCAACCCCTTCTCCAGCCTGTTACACAGGAACAGGACGAGGTCCCATTCAGCTCCTTCTCCAGCCTGTTACACATGAACAGGAGGAGGCCCCATTCAGCCCCTTCTCCAGCCTGTTACACAGGAACAGGAGGAGGCCCATTCAGCCACTTCTCCAGCCTGTTACACAGGAACAGGAGGAGGCCCCATTCAGCCCCTTCTCCAGCCTGTTACACGGGAACAGGAGGAGGCCTCATTCAGCCCCTTCTCCAGCCTGTTACACAGGAACAGGAGGAGGCCATTCAGCCTCTTCTCCAGCTTGTTACACAGGAACAGGAGGAGGTCCCATTCAGCCCCTTCTCCAGCCTGTTACACAGGAACAGGAGGAGGCCATTCAGCCCCTTCTCCAGCCTGTTACACAGGAACAGGAGGAGGTCCCATTCAGCCCCTTCCCCAGCCTGTTACACAGGAACAGGAGGAGGCCCCATTCAGCCCCTTCTCCAGCCTGTTACACAGGAACAGGAGGAGGCCATTCAGCCTCTTCTCCAGCTTGTTACACAGGAACAGGAGGAGGCCATTCAGCCCCTTCTCCAGCCTGTTACACAGGAACAGGAGGAGGTCCCATTCAGCCCCTTCCCCAGCCTGTTACACAGGAACAGGAGGAGGCCCCATTCAGCCCCTTCTCCAGCCTGTTACACAGGAACAGGAGGAGGCCATTCAGCCTCTTCTCCAGCTTGTTACACAGGAACAGGAGGAGGCCATTCAGCCCCTTCTCCAGCCTGTTACACAGGAACAGGAGGACGCCCCATTCAGCCCCTTCTCCAGCCTGTTACACGGGAACATTAGGAGGCCCCATTCAGCCCCTTCTCCAGCCTGTGTCACAGGAACAGGAGGAGGCCATTCAGCCTCTTCTCCAGCTTGTTACACAGGAACAGGAGGAGGTCCCATTCACCCCCTTCTCCAGCCTGTTACACAGGAACAGGAGGAGGCCATTCAGCCCCTTCTCCAGCCTGTTACACAGGAACAGGAGGAGGTCCCATTCAGCCCCTTCCCCAGCCTGTTACACAGGAACAGGAGGAGGCCCCACTCAGCCCCTTCTCCAGCCTGTTACACAGGAACACGAGGAGGCCATTCAGCCTCTTCTCCAGCTTGTTACACAGGAACAGGAGGAGGCCATTCAGCCCCTTCTCCAGCCTGTTACACAGGAACAGGAGGACGCCCCATTCAGCCCCATCCCCAGCCTGTTACACAGGAACAGGAGGAAACCCCATTCAGCCCCTTCTCCAGTCTGTTACACAGGAACAGGAGGAGGACATTCAGCCCCTTCTCCAGCCTGTTACACAGGAACAGGAGGAGGCCATTCAGCCCCTTCTCCAGCCTGTTACACAGGAACAGGAGGAGGCCATTCAGCCCCTTCTCCAGCCTGTTACACAGGAACAGGAGGAGGCCCCATTCAGCCCCTTCTCCAGCCTGTTGGACAGGAACAGGAGGAGGCCCCATTCAGCCCCTTCTCCTGCCTGTTATACAGGAACAGGAGGAGGCCCCATTCAGCCCCTTCTCCAGTCTGTTACACAGGAACAGGAGGAGGTCCCATTCAGCCGCTTCTCCAGCCTGTTACACAGGAACAGGAGGAGGTCCCATTCAGCTCCTTCTCCAGCCTGTTACACAGGAACAGGAGGAGGCCCCATTCAGCCCCTTCTCCAGCCTGTTAGACATGAACAGGAGGAGGCCATTCAGCCCCTTCTCCAGCCTGTTACACAGGAACAGGAGGAGGCCCCATTCAGCCCCTTCTCCAGTCTGTTACACAGGAACAGGAGGAGGCCATTCAGACAATTCTCCAGCCTGTTACACAGGAACAGGAGGAGGTCCCATTCAGCTCCTTCTCCAGCCTGTTACACAGAAACAGGCGGAGGCCCCATTCAGTCCCTTCTCCAGCCTGTTACACAGGAACAGGAGGAGGCCCCAATCATCCCCTTCTCCAGCCTGTTACACAGGAACAGGAGGATCCCATTCAGCCTATTCTCCAGCCTGTTACACAGGAACAGGAGGAGGCCCCATTCAGCCCCTTCTCCAGCCTGTTACACAGGAACAGGAGGATGCCATTCAGCCCCTTCTCCAGTCTGTTACACAGGAACAGGAGGAGGCCATTCAGCCCCTTCTCCAGCCTGTTACACAGGAACAGGAGGATGCCATTCAGCCCCTTCTCCAGCCTGTTACACCGGAACAGGAGGAGGCCCCATTCAGCCCCTTCTCCAGCCTGTCCAGCATTTCTGAATGGAGGGCTGTGACAAGTGGTGTTCCTCAGGGATCGGTGCTGGGACATTTGCTGTTTGTAATATATTATAAATGATTTGGAGGAAAATGTCACTGGTTTGATTAGTAAGTTTGCGGACCACACAAAGTTTGGTGGATTTGCGGATAGCGATGAGCACCATTGGAGGTTACAGCAGGATATAGATCAGTTGGAGACTTGGGCGGAGAGATGGCAGATGGAGTTTAATCCGGACAAATGTGAGGTAATGCATTTTGGAAGGTCTAATACAGATAGGAAATATACAGTAAATGGCAGAACCCTTCAGAGTATTGATAAGCAGAGGGATCTAGGGGTACAGGTACACAGGTCACTGAAAGTGGCAACGCAGGTGTAGAAGGTAGTCAAGAAGGCATACGGCACGCTTGCCTTCATCGGCCAGGGTATTGAGTTTAAAAATTGGCAAGTCTTTTTGCAGCTTTATAGAACCTGAGTTATACCGCACTTGGAATATGGTGTTCAATTCTGGTCGCCACACTGCCAGAAGGATGTGGAGGCTTTGGAGAGGGTTCAGAAAAGATTTACCAGGATGTTGCCTGGTATGGAGGGCATTAGCTATGAGGAGAGGTTGGAGAAAGTCGGTTTGTTCTCACTGGAGTGATGGAGGTTGAGGGGAGACCTGATAGAAGTCTGCAAGATTATGAGAGGCATGGACAGAGTGGATAGTGAGAAGCTTTTTCCCAGGGTGGAAGAGTCCATTACTAGAGGCACAGGTTTAAGGTGCGAGGTACAAGGTTTAAAGGAGATGTATGAGGCAGATTTTTTACACAGCGGGTGGTGGGTGCCTGGAACTCGCTGCCGGGGGAGTTAGTGGAAGCGGATATGATCGTGACTTTTAAGGGACGTCTTGACAAATACATGAATAGGATGGGAATAGAGGGATCTGGTCCCCGGAAGGGGAGGGGGTTTTAGTTCAGTCGGGCAGCATGGTCGGTGCAGGCTTGGAGGGCCGAAGGGCCTGTTCCTGTGCTGTAATTTTCTTTGTTCATTGTTACAAGGAACAGGAGGCCCCATTCAGCCCCTTCCCCAGCTTGTTACACATGGAACAGGCGGAGGCCCCATTCAGCCCCTTCTCCAGCCTGTTACACAGGGACAGGAGGAGGCCATTCAGCCTCTTCTCCAGCCTGTTACACAGGAACAGGAGGAGGTCCCATTCAGCACCTTCTCCAGCCTGTTACACAGGAACAGGAGGAGGCCATTCAGCCCCTTCTCCAGCCTGTTACACAGGAACAGGAGGAGGCCCCATTCAGCCCCTTCTCCAGCCTGTTACGCAGGAACAGGAGGAGGCCATTCAGCCCCTTCTCCAGCCTGTTACACAGGAACAGGAGGAGGCCCCATTCAGTCCCTTCTCCAGCCTGTTACACAGGAACAGGAGGAGGCCATTCAGCCCCTTCTCCAGCCTGTTACACAGGAACAGGAGGAGGTCCCATTCAGCTCCTTCTCCAGCCTGTTACACAGGAACAGGAGGAGGCCATTCAGCCTCTTCTCCAGCCTGTTACACAGGAAGAGGAGGAGGCCCCATTCAGCCCCTTCTCCAGCCTGTTACACAGGAACAGGTGGAGGCCCCATTCAGCCCCTTCTCCAGCCTGTTACACAAGAACAGGAGGAGGCAATTCAGCCCGTTCTCCAGCCTGTTACACAGGAACAGGAGGAGGCCATTCAGCCCCTTCTCCAGCCTGTTACACAGGAACAGGAGGAGGCCATTCAGTCCCTTCTCCAGCCTGTTACACAGGAACAGGAGGAGGCCCCATTCAGCCCCTTCTCCAGCCTGTTACACAGGAACAGGTGGAGGCCATTCAGCCCCTTCTCCAGCCTGTTACACAAGAACAGGAGGAGGCAATTCAGCCCGTTCTCCAGCCTGTTACACAGGAACAGGAGGAGGCCATTCAGCCCCTTCTCCAGCCTGTTACACAGGAACAGGAGGAGGCCATTCAGCCCCTTCTCCAGCCTGTTACACAGGAAAAGGAGGAGGCCCCATTGAGCCCCCTTTCCAGCCTGTTGGACAGGAACAGGAGGAGGCCCCATTCAGCCCCTTCTCCAGCCTGTTACACAGGAACAGGAGGAGGCCCCATTCAGCCCCTTCTCCAGCCTGTTACACAGGAACAGGAGGAGGCCATTCAGCCCCTTCTCCAGCCTGTTACACAGGAACAGGAGGAGGCCATTCAGCCCCTTCTCCAGCGTGTTACACAGGAACAGGAGGAGGCCCCATTCAGCCCCTTCTCCAGCCTGTTACACAGGAACAGGAGGAGGCCATTCAGCCCCTTCTCCAGCGTGTTACACAAGAACAGGAGGAGGCCATTCATCCCCTTCTCCAGCCTGTTACACAGGAACAGGAGGAGGCCATTCAGCCCCTTCTCCAGCCTGTTACACAGGAAAAGGAGGAGGCCCCATTGAGCCCCCTTTCCAGCCTGTTCGACAGGAACAGGAGGAGGCCCCATTCAGCCCCTTCTCCAGCCTGTTACACAGGAACAGGAGGAGGCCCCATTCAGCCCCTTCTCCAGCCTGTTACACAGGAACAGGAGGAGGCCATTCAGCCCCATCTCCAGCCTGTTACACAGGAACAGGAGGAGGCCATTCAGCCCCTTCTCCAGCCTGTTACACAGGAACAGGAGGAGGCCATTCAGCCCCTTCTCCAGCGTGTTACACAGGAACAGGAGGAGGCCCCATTCAGCCCCTTCTCCAGCCTGTTACACAGGAACAGGAGGAGGCCCCATTCAGCCCCTTCTCCAGCCTGTTACACAAGAACAGGAGGAGGCCGTTCAGCCCCTTCTCTAGCCTGTTACACAGGAACAGGAGGAGGCCCCATTCAGCTCCTTCTCCAGCCTGTTCGACAGGAACAGGAGGAGGTCATTCAGTCCCTCCTCCAGCCTGTTACACAGGAACAGGAGAAGGACCCATTCAGTCCCTTCTCCAGCCTGTTACACAGGAACAGGAGGAGGCCCCATTCAGCCCCTTCTCCAGCCTGTTACACAGGAACAGGAGGAGGCCCCATTCAGTCCCATCTCCAGCCTGTTACACAGGAACAGGAGGAGGTCATTCTGTCCCTCCTCCAGCCTGTTACACAGGAACAGGAGAAGGCCATTCAGCCCCTTCTCCAGCCTGTTACACAGGAACAGGAGGAGGCCTCATTCAGCCCCTTCTCCAGACTGTTACACAGGAACAGGAGGAGGCCCCATTCAGCCCCTTCTCCAGCCTGTTACACAGGAACAGGAGGAGGTCCCATTCAGCCCCTTCTCCAGCCTGTTACACAGGAACAGGAGGAGGTCCCATTCAGCCCCTTCTCCAGCCTGTTACACAGGAACAGGAGGGGGCCATTCAGCCCCTTCTCCAGCCTGTTACACAGGAACAGGAGGAGGCCCCATTCAGCCCCTTCTCCAGCCTGTTACACAGGAACAGGAGGAGGCCCCATTCAGCCCCTTCTCCAGCCTGTTACACAGGAACAGGAGGAGGCCATTCAGCCCCTTCTCCAGCCTGTTACACAGGAACAGGAGGAGGCCCCATTCAGCCCCTTCTCCAGCCTGTTACACAGGAACAGGAGGAGCCCATTCAGCCCCTTCTCCAGCCTGTTACACAGGAACAGGAGGAGGGCATTCAGCCCCTTCTCCAGCCTGTTACACAGGAACAGGAGGAGGTCCCATTCAGCCCCTTCTCCAGCCTGTTATACAGGAACAGGAGGAGGCCCCATTCAGCGCCTTCTCCAGCCTGTTACACAGGAACATTAGGAGGCCCCATTCAGCCCCATCTCCAGCCTGTTACACAGGAACAGGAGGAGGCCGCATTCAGCCCCTTCTCCAGCCTCTTACGCAGCAACAGGAGGAGGCCCCATTCAGCCCCTTCTCCAGCCTGTTACACAGGAACAGGAGGAGGCCATTCAGCACCTTCTCCAGCCTGTTAGACAGGAACAGGCGGAGGCCCCATTCAGCCCCTTCTCCAGCCTGTTACACAGGAACAGGAGGAGGCCCCATTCAGCCCCTTCTCCAGCCTGTTAGACATGAACAGGAGGAGGCCATTCAGCCCCTTCTCCAGCCTGTTACACAGGAACAGGAGGAGGCCCCATTCAGCCCCTTCTCCAGTCTGTTACACAGGAACAGGAGGAGGCCATTCAGCCCCTTCTCCAGCCTGTTCCACAGGACCAGGAGGAGGCCCCAATCAGCCGCTTCTCCAGCCTGTTGCACAGGAACAGGAGGAGGCCCCATTCAGCCCCATCTCCAGCCGGTTACACAGGAACAGGAGGAGGCCATTCAGCCCCTTCTCCAGCCTGTTACACAGGAACAGGAGGAGTCCACATTCAGCCCCTTCTCCAGTCTGTTACACAGTAACAGGAGGAGGCCATTCAGCCCCTTCTCCAACCTGTTACACAGGAACAGGAGGAAGCCTCAATCAGCCCCTTCTCCAGCCTGTTACACAGGAACAGGAGGAGGCCCCATTCAGCCCCTTCTCCAGCCTGTTACACAGGAACAGGAGGAGGCCCCATTCAGACTCTTCTCCAGCCTGTTACACAGGAACAGGAGGAGGCCCCATTCAGCCCATTCTCCAGCCTGTTACACAGGAACAGGAGGAGGTCCCATTCAGCCCCTTCTCCAGCCTGTTACACAGGAACAGGAGGAGGCCCCATTCAGCCATTTCTCCTGCCTGTTACACAGGAACAGGAGGAGGCCCCATTCAGCCCCTTCTCCAGCCTGTTACACAGGAACAGGAGGAGGCCCCATTCAGCCCCTTCTCCAGCCTGTTACACAGGAACAGGAGGAGGCCCCATTCAGCGCCTTCTCCAGCCTGTTAGACAGGAACAGGAGGAGGCCCCATTCAGCCCCATCTCCAGCCTGTTACACAGGAACAGGAGGAGGCCGCATTCAGCCCCTTCTCCAGCCTGTTAAACAGGAGCAGGAGGAGGCCCCATTCAGCCCCTTCTCGAGCCTGTTACACAGGAACAGGAGGAGGCCCCATTCAGCCCCTTCTCCAGCCTGTTACACAGGAACAGGAGGAGGCCCCATTCAGCCCCTTCTCCAGCCTGTTACACAGGAACAGGAGGAGGCCATTCAGCACCTTCTCCAGCCTGTTCCACAGGAACAGGAGGAGGCCCCATTCAGCCCCTTCTCCAGCCTGTTACACAGGAACATGAGGAGGCCCCATTCAGCCCCTTCTCCAGCCTGTTACACAGGAACAGGAGGAGGCCCCATTCAGCCCCTTCTCCAGCCTGTTACACAGGAACAGGAGGAGGCCATTCAGCCTCTTCTCCAGCCTGTTACACAGGAACAGGAGGAGGCCCCATTCAGCCCCTTCTCCAGCCTGTTACACAGGAACAGGAGGAGGCCCCATTCAGCCCCTTCTCCAGCCTGTTACACAGGAACAGGAGGAGGCCATTCAGCCCCTTCTCCAGCCTGTTACACAGGAACAGGAGGAGGCCCCATTCAGCCCCTTCTCCAGCCTGTTACACAGGAACAGGAGGAGCCCATTCAGCCCCTTCTCCAGCCTGTTACACAGGAACAGGAGGAGGGCATTCAGCCCCTTCTCCAGCCTGTTGCACAGCAACAGGAGGAGGCCCCATTCAGCCCCTTCCCCAGCCTGTTACACAGGAACAGGAGGAGGACATTCAGCCCCTTCTCCAGCCTGTTACACAGGAACAGGAGGAGGCCCCATTCAGCCCCTTCTCCAGCCTGTTATACAGGAACAGGAGGAGGCCCCATTCAGCGCCTTCTCCAGCCTGTTACACAGGAACATTAGGAGGCCCCATTCAGCCCCATCTCCAGCCTGTTACACAGGAACAGGAGGAGGCCGCATTCAGCCCCTTCTCCAGCCTCTTACGCAGCAACAGGAGGAGGCCCCATTCAGCCCCTTCTCCAGCCTGTTACACAGGAACAGGAGGAGGCCATTCAGCACCTTCTCCAGCCTGTTACACAGGAACAGGCGGAGGCCCCATTCAGCCCCTTCTCCAGCCTGTTACACAGGAACAGGAGGAGGCCCCATTCAGCCCCTTCTCCAGCCTGTTAGACATGAACAGGAGGAGGCCATTCAGCCCCTTCTCCAGCCTGTTACACAGGAACAGGAGGAGGCCCCATTCAGCCCCTTCTCCAGTCTGTTACACAGGAACAGGAGGAGGCCATTCAGCCCCTTCTCCAGCCTGTTCCACAGGACCAGGAGGAGGCCCCAATCAGCCGCTTCTCCAGCCTGTTGCACAGGAACAGGAGGAGGCCCCATTCAGCCCCTTCTCCAGCCGGTTACACAGGAACAGGAGGAGGCCATTCAGCCCCTTCTCCAGCCTGTTACACAGGAACAGGAGGAGTCCACATTCAGCCCCTTCTCCAGTCTGTTACACAGTAACAGGAGGAGGCCATTCAGCCCCTTCTCCAACCTGTTACACAGGAACAGGAGGAAGCCTCAATCAGCCCCTTCTCCAGCCTGTTACACAGGAACAGGAGGAGGCCCCATTCAGCCCCTTCTCCAGCCTGTTACACAGGAACAGGAGGAGGCCCCATTCAGACCCTTCTCCAGCCTGTTACACAGGAACAGGAGGAGGCCCCATTCAGCCCCTTCTCCAGCCTGTTACACAGGAACAGGAGGAGGTCCCATTCAGCCCCTTCTCCAGCCTGTTACACAGGAACAGGAGGAGGCCCCATTCAGCCCCTTCTCCAGCCTGTTACACAGGAACAGGAGGAGGTCCCATTCAGCCCCTTCTCCAGCCTGTTACACAGGAACAGGAGGAGGTCCCATTCAGCCCCTTCTCTCTGCCTGTTACACAGGAACAGGAGGAGGCCATTCAGCCCCTTCTCCAGCCTGTTACACAGGAACAGGAGGAGGTCCCATTCAGCCCCTTCTCCAGCCTGTCCAGCATTTCTGAATGGAGGGCTGTGACAAGTGGTGTTCCTCAGGGATCGGTGCTGGGACCTTTGCTCTTTGTAATATATTATAAATGATTTGGATGAAAATGTAACTGGATTGATTCGTAAGTTTTTCGGACCACACAAAGTTTGGTGGATTTTCGGATAGCGATGAGCACCATCGGAGGTTACAGCAGGATATAGATCAGTTGGAGACTTGGGCGGAGAGATGGCAGATGGAGTTTAATCTGGGCAAATGTGAGGTAATGCATTTTGGAAGGTCAAATACAGATAGGAAATATACAGTAAATGGCAGAATCCTTAAGAGTATTGATAGGCAGAGGGATCTAGGTGTACAGGTACACAGGTCACTGAAAGTGGCAATGCAGGTGGAGAAGGTAGTCAAGAAGGCATACGGCATGCTTGCCTTCATCGGCCAGGGTATTGAGTTTAAAAATTGGCAAGTCATGTTGCAGCTTTATAGAACCTTCGTTAGACCGCACTTGGAATATAGTGTTCAATTCTGGTCGCCACACTACCAGAAGGATGTGGAGGCTTTGGAGAGGGTACAGAAAAGATTTACCAGGATGTTGCCTGGTATGGAGGGCATTAGCTATGAGGAGAGGTTGGAGAAACTCGGTTTGTTTTCACTGGAGTGATGGAGGTTGAGGGGGAGACCTGATAGAAGTCTGCAAGATTATGAGAGGCATGGACAGAGTGGATAGTCAGAAGCTTTTTCCCAGCCCCTTCTCCTGCCTGTTATACAGGAACAGGAGGAGGCCCCATTCAGCGCCTTCTCCAGCCTGTTAGACAGGAACAGGAGGAGGCCCCATTCAGCCCCTTCTCCAGCCTGTTACACAGGAACAGGAGGAGGCCGCATTCAGCCCCTTCTCCAGCCTGTTACACAGGAACAGGAGGAGGCCGCATTCAGCCCCTTCTCCAGCCTGTTACACAGGAACAGGAGGAGGCCCCATTCAGCCCCTTCTCCAGCCTGTTACACAGGAACAGGAGGAGGCCATTCAGCCTCTTCTCCAGCCTGTTACACAGGAACAGGAGGAGGCCCCATTCAGCCCCTTCTCCAGCCTGTTACACAGGAACAGGAGGAGGCCCCATTCAGCCCCTTCTCCAGCCTGTTACACAGGAACAGGAGGAGGCCATTCAGCCCCTTCTCCAGCCTGTTACACAGGAACAGGAGGAGGCCCCATTCAGCCCCTTCTCCAGCCTGTTACACAGGAACAGGAGGAGCCCATTCAGCCCCTTCTCCAGCCTGTTACACAGGAACAGGAGGAGGGCATTCAGCCCCTTCTCCAGCCTGTTGCACAGCAACAGGAGGAGGCCCCATTCAGCCCCTTCCCCAGCCTGTTACACAGGAACAGGAGGAGGACATTCAGCCCCTTCTCCAGCCTGTTACACAGGAACAGGAGGAGGCCCCATTCAGCCCCTTCTCCAGCCTGTTATACAGGAACAGGAGGAGGCCCCATTCAGCGCCTTCCCCAGCCTGTTACACAGGAACATTAGGAGGCCCCATTCAGCCCCATCTCCAGCCTGTTACACAGGAACAGGAGGAGGCCGCATTCAGCCCCTTCTCCAGCCTCTTACGCAGCAACAGGAGGAGGCCCCATTCAGCCCCTTCTCCAGCCTGTTACACAGGAACAGGAGGAGGCCATTCAGCACCTTCTCCAGCCTGTTACACAGGAACAGGCGGAGGCCCCATTCAGCCCCTTCTCCAGCCTGTTACACAGGAACAGGAGGAGGCCCCATTCAGCCCCTTCTCCAGCCTGTTAGACATGAACAGGAGGAGGCCATTCAGCCCCTTCTCCAGCCTGTTACACAGGAACAGGAGGAGGCCCCATTCAGCCCCTTCTCCAGTCTGTTACACAGGAACAGGAGGAGGCCATTCAGCCCCTTCTCCAGCCTGTTCCACAGGACCAGGAGGAGGCCCCAATCAGCCGCTTCTCCAGCCTGTTGCACAGGAACAGGAGGAGGCCCCATTCAGCCCCTTCTCCAGCCGGTTACACAGGAACAGGAGGAGGCCATTCAGCCCCTTCTCCAGCCTGTTACACAGGAACAGGAGGAGTCCACATTCAGCCCCTTCTCCAGTCTGTTACACAGTAACAGGAGGAGGCCATTCAGCCCCTTCTCCAACCTGTTACACAGGAACAGGAGGAAGCCTCAATCAGCCCCTTCTCCAGCCTGTTACACAGGAACAGGAGGAGGCCCCATTCAGCCCCTTCTCCAGCCTGTTACACAGGAACAGGAGGAGGCCCCATTCAGACCCTTCTCCAGCCTGTTACACAGGAACAGGAGGAGGCCCCATTCAGCCCCTTCTCCAGCCTGTTACACAGGAACAGGAGGAGGTCCCATTCAGCCCCTTCTCCAGCCTGTTACACAGGAACAGGAGGAGGCCCCATTCAGCCCCTTCTCCAGCCTGTTACACAGGAACAGGAGGAGGTCCCATTCAGCCCCTTCTCCAGCCTGTTACACAGGAACAGGAGGAGGTCCCATTCAGCCCCTTCTCTCTGCCTGTTACACAGGAACAGGAGGAGGCCATTCAGCCCCTTCTCCAGCCTGTTACACAGGAACAGGAGGAGGTCCCATTCAGCCCCTTCTCCAGCCTGTCCAGCATTTCTGAATGGAGGGCTGTGACAAGTGGTGTTCCTCAGGGATCGGTGCTGGGACCTTTGCTCTTTGTAATATATTATAAATGATTTGGATGAAAATGTAACTGGATTGATTCGTAAGTTTTTCGGACCACACAAAGTTTGGTGGATTTTCGGATAGCGATGAGCACCATCGGAGGTTACAGCAGGATATAGATCAGTTGGAGACTTGGGCGGAGAGATGGCAGATGGAGTTTAATCTGGGCAAATGTGAGGTAATGCATTTTGGAAGGTCAAATACAGATAGGAAATATACAGTAAATGGCAGAATCCTTAAGAGTATTGATAGGCAGAGGGATCTAGGTGTACAGGTACACAGGTCACTGAAAGTGGCAATGCAGGTGGAGAAGGTAGTCAAGAAGGCATACGGCATGCTTGCCTTCATCGGCCAGGGTATTGAGTTTAAAAATTGGCAAGTCATGTTGCAGCTTTATAGAACCTTCGTTAGACCGCACTTGGAATATAGTGTTCAATTCTGGTCGCCACACTACCAGAAGGATGTGGAGGCTTTGGAGAGGGTACAGAAAAGATTTACCAGGATGTTGCCTGGTATGGAGGGCATTAGCTATGAGGAGAGGTTGGAGAAACTCGGTTTGTTTTCACTGGAGTGATGGAGGTTGAGGGGGAGACCTGATAGAAGTCTGCAAGATTATGAGAGGCATGGACAGAGTGGATAGTCAGAAGCTTTTTCCCAGGGTGGAAGAGTCCATTACTCGAGGCACAGGTTTAAGGTGCGAGGGACAAGGTTTAAAGGAGATGTATGAGGCAGATATTTTACACAGAGGGTGGTGGGTTTCTGGAACTCACTGCTGGGGGAGGTAGTGGAAGCAGATATGATCATGACTTTTAAGGGGCGTCTTGACAAATACATGAACAGGATGGGAATAGAGGGATCTGGTCCCCGGAAGGGTAGGGGGTTTTAGTTCAGTGGGGCAGCATGGCCGGTAAGGGTTGGAGGGCCGAAGGGCCTGTTCCTGTGCTGTAATTTTCTTTGTTCTTTGTTACAAGGAACAGGAGGAGGCCATTCAGCCCCTTCCCCAGCTTGTTACACAGGGAACAGGTGGAGGCCCCATTCAGCCCCTTCCCCAGCCTGTTACACAGGAACAGGAGGAGGCCCCATTCAGCCCCTTCGCCAGCCTGTTACACAGGAACAGGAGGAGGCCCCATTCAGCCACTTCTCCAGCCTGTTTCACAAGAACAGGAGGAGGCCATTCAGCCCCTTCTCCAGCCTATTACACAGGAACAGGAGGAGGCCCCATTCAGCCCCTTCTCCAGCCTGTTAGACATGAAAAGGAGGAGGCCATTCAGCCCCTTCTCCAGCCTGTTACACAGGAACAGGAGGAGGCCCCATTCAGCCCCTTCTCCAGCCTGTTAGACATGAACAGGAGGAGGCCATTCAGCCCCTTCTCCAGCCTGCTACACAGGAACAGGAGGAGGCCCCATTCAACCCCTTCTCCAGCCTGTTACACAGGAACAGGAGGAGGTCCCATTCAGCTCCTTCTCCAGCCTGTTACACATGAACAGGAGGAGGCCCCATTCAGCCCCTTCTCCAGCCTGTTACACAGGAACAGGAGGAGGCCCCATTCAGCCACTTCTCCAGCCTGTTACACAGGAACAGGAGGAGGCCCCATTCAGCCCCTTATCCAGCCTGTTACACAGGAACAGGAGGAGGCCATTCAGACAATTCTCCAGCCTGTTACACAGGAACAGGAGGAGGTCCCATTCAGCTCCTTCTCCAGCCTGTTACACAGAAACAGGCGGAGGCCCCATTCAGTCCCTTCTCCAGCCTGTTACACAGGAACAGGAGGAGGCCCCAATCATCCCCTTCTCCAGCCTGTTACACAGGAACAGGAGGATGCCATTCAGCCTATTCTCCAGCCTGTTACACAGGAACAGGAGGAGGCCCCATTCAGCCCCTTCTCCAGCCTGTTACACAGGAACAGGAGGATGCCATTCAGCCCCTTCTCCAGTCTGTTACACAGGAACAGGAGGAGGCCCTTCAGCCCCTTCTCCAGCCTGTTACACAGGAACAGGAGGATGCCATTCAGCCCCTTCTCCAGCCTGTTACACCGGAACAGGAGGAGGCCCCATTCAGCCCCTTCTCCAGCCTGTCCAGCATTTCTGAATGGAGGGCTGTGACAAGTGGTGTTCCTCAGGGATCGGTGCTGGGACATTTGCTGTTTGTAATATATTATAAATGAGTTGGAGGAAAATGTCACTGGTTTGATTAGTAAGTTTGCGGACCACACAAAGTTTGGTGGATTTGCGGATAGCGATGAGCACCATTGGAGGTTACAGCAGGATATAGATCAGTTGGAGACTTGGGCGGAGAGATGGCAGATGGAGTTTAATCCGGACAAATGTGAGTTAATGCATTTTGGAAGGTCTAATACAGATGGGAAATATACAGTAAATGGCAGAACCCTTCAGAGTATTGATAAGCAGAGGGATCTAGGGGTACAGGTACACAGGTCACTGAAAGTGGCAACGCAGGTGTAGAAGGTAGTCAAGAAGGCATACGGCATGCTTGCCTTCATCGGCCAGGGTATTGAGTTTAAAAATTGGCAAGTCATGTTGCAGCTTTATAGAACCTTAGTTATACCGCACTTGGAATATAGTGTTCAATTCTGGTCGCCACACTGCCAGAAGGATGTGGAGGCTTTGGAGAGGGTACAGTAAAGATTTACCAGGATGTTGCCTGGTATGGAGGGCATTAGCTATGAGGAGAGGTTGGAGAAAGTCGGTTTGTTCTCACTGGAGTGATGGAGGTTGAGGGGAGACCTGATAGAAGTCTGCAAGATTATGAGAGGCATGGACAGAGTGGATAGTGAGAAGCTTTTTCCCAGGGTGGAAGAGTCCATTACTAGAGGCACAGGTTTAAGGTGCGAGGTACAAGGTTTAAAGGAGATGTATGAGGCAGATTTTTTACACAGCGGGTGGTGGGTGCCTGGAACTCGCTGCCGGGGGAGTTAGTGGAAGCGGATATGATCGTGACTTTTAAGGGACGTCTTGACAAATACATGAATAGGATGGGAATAGAGGGATCTGGTCCCCGGAAGGGGAGGGGGTTTTAGTTCAGTCGGGCAGCATGGTCGGTGCAGGCTTGGAGGGCCGAAGGGCCTGTTCCTGTGCTGTAATTTTCTTTGTTCATTGTTACAAGGAACAGGAGGCCCCATTCAGCCCCTTCCCCAGCCTGTTACACAGGAACAGGAGGAGGCCCCATTCAGCCCCTTCTCCAGCCTGTTACACAGGAACAGGAGGAGGCCATTCAGCCCCTTCTCCAGCCTGTTACACATGGAACAGGCGGAGGCCCCATTCAGCCCCTTCTCCAACCTGTTACACAGGAACAGGAGGAGGCCATTCAGCCCCTTCTCCAGCCTGTTACACAGGAAGAGGAGGAGGCCCCATTCAGTCCCTTCTCCAGCCTGTTACACAGGAACAGGAGGAGGCCATTCAGCCCCTTCTCCAGCCTGTTACACAGGAACAGGAGGAGGTCCCATTCAGCTCCTTCTCCAGCCTGTTACACAGGAACAGGAGGAGGCCATTCAGCCTCTTCTCCAGCCTGTTACACAGGAAGAGGAGGAGGCCTCATTCAGTCCCTTCTCCAGCCTGTTACACAGGAACAGGAGGAGGCCCCATTCAGCCCCTTCTCCAGCCTGTTACACAGGAACAGGTGGAGGCCATTCAGCCCCTTCTCCAGCCTGTTACACAAGAACAGGAGGAGGCAATTCAGCCCGTTCTCCAGCCTGTTACACAGGAACAGGAGGAGGCCATTCAGCCCCTTCTCCAGCCTGTTACACAGGAACAGGAGGAGGCCATTCAGCCCCTTCTCCAGCCTGTTACACAGGAAAAGGAGGAGGCCCCATTGAGCCCCCTTTCCAGCCTGTTGGACAGGAACAGGAGGAGGCCCCATTCAGCCCCTTCTCCAGCCTGTTACACAGGAACAGGAGGAGGCCCCATTCAGCCCCTTCTCCAGCCTGTTACACAGGAACAGGAGGAGGCCATTCAGCCCCTGCTCCAGCCTGTTACACAGGAACAGGAGGAGGCCATTCAGCCCCTTCTCCAGCGTGTTACACAGGAACAGGAGGAGGCCCCATTCAGCCCCTTCTCCAGCCTGTTACACAGGAACAGGAGGAGGCCATTCAGCCCCTTCTCCAGCGTGTTACACAAGAACAGGAGGAGGCCATTCATCCCCTTCTCCAGCCTGTTACACAGGAACAGGAGGAGGCCATTCAGCCCCTTCTCCAGCCTGTTACACAGGAAAAGGAGGAGGCCCCATTGAGCCCCCTTTCCAGCCTGTTCGACAGGAACAGGAGGAGGCCCCATTCAGCCCCTTCTCCAGCCTGTTACACAGGAACAGGAGGAGGCCCCATTCAGCCCCTTCTCCAGCCTGTTACACAGGAACAGGAGGAGGCCATTCAGCCCCATCTCCAGCCTGTTACACAGGAACAGGAGGAGGCCATTCAGCCCCTTCTCCAGCCTGTTACACAGGAACAGGAGGAGGCCATTCAGCCCCTTCTCCAGCGTGTTACACAGGAACAGGAGGAGGCCCCATTCAGCCCCTTCTCCAGCCTGTTACACAGGAACAGGAGGAGGCCCCATTCAGCCCCTTCTCCAGCCTGTTACACAAGAACAGGAGGAGGCCGTTCAGCCCCTTCTCTAGCCTGTTACACAGGAGCAGGAGGAGGCCCCATTCAGCTCCTTCTCCAGCCTGTTCGACAGGAACAGGAGGAGGTCATTCAGTCCCTCCTCCAGCCTGTTACACAGGAACAGGAGAAGGACCCATTCAGTCCTTTCTCTAGCCTGTTACACAGGAACAGGAGGAGGCCCCATTCAGTCCCATCTCCAGCCTGTTACACAGGAACAGGAGGAGGTCATTCAGTCCCTCCTCCAGCCTGTTACACAGGAACAGGAGAAGGCCATTCAGCCCCTTCTCCAGCCTGTTACACAGGAACAGGAGGAGGCCTCATTCAGCCCCTTCTCCAGACTGTTACACAGGAACAGGAGGAGGCCCCATTCAGCCCCTTCTCCAGCCTGTTACACAGGAACAGGAGGAGGTCCCATTCAGCCCCTTCTCCAGCCTGTTACACAGGAACAGGAGGAGGTCCCATTCAGCCCCTTCTCCAGCCTGTTACACAGGAACAGGAGGGGGCCATTCAGCCCCTTCTCCAGCCTGTTACACAGGAACAGGAGGAGGTCCCATTCAGCCCCTTCTCCAGCCTGTCCAGCATTTCTGAATGGAGGGCTGTGACAAGTGGTGTTCCTCAGGGATCGGTGCTGGGACCTTTGCTGTTTGTAATATATTATAAATGATTTGGTTGATAATGTAACTGGATTGATTCGTAAGTTTTTCGGACCACACAAAGTTTGGTGGATTTTCGGATAGCGATGAGCACCATCGGAGGTTACAGCAGGATATAGATCAGTTGGAGACGTGGGCGGAGAGATGGCAGATGGAGTTTAATCTGGGCAAATGTGAGGTAATGCATTTTGGAAGGTCAAATACAGATAGGAAATATACAGTAAATGGCAGAATCCTTAAGAGTATTGATAGGCAGAGGGATCTAGGTGTACAGGTACACAGGTCACTGAAAGTGGCAATGCAGGTGGAGAAGGTAGTCAAGAAGGCATACGGCATGCTTGCCTTCATCGGCCAGGTTATTGAGTTTAAAAATTGGCAAGTCATGTTGCAGCTTTATAGAACCTTAGTTATACCGCACTTGGAATATAGTGTTCAATTCTGGTCGCCACACTACCAGAAGGATGTGGAGGCTTTGGAGAGGGTGCAGAAAAGATTTACCAGGATGTTGCCTGGTATGGAGGGCATTAGCTATGAGGAGAGGTTGGAGAAACTCGGTTTGTTCTCACTGGAGTGATGGAGGTTGTGGGGAGACCTGATAGAAGTCTGCACGATTATGAGAGGCATGGACAGAGTGGATAGTCAGAAGCTTATTCCCAGGGTGGAACAGTCCATTACTAGATGCACAGGTTTAAGGTGCGACGGACAAGGTTTAAAGGAGATGTTTGAGGCAGAGTTTTTACACAGAGGGTGGTGGGTGCCTGGAACTCGCTGCCGGGGGAGGTAGTGGAAGCGGATATGATTGTGACTTTTCAGGGGCGTCTTGACAAATACATGAATAGGATGGGAATAGAGGGATCTGGTCCCCGGAAGGGTAGGGGGTTTTAGTCCAGTCGGGCAGCATGGTCGGTGCAGGGTTGGAGGGCCGAAGGGCCTGTTCCTGTGCTGTAATTTTCTTTGTTCTTTGTTACAAGGAACAGGAGGAGGCCATTCAGCCCCTTCCCCAGTCTGTTACACAGGAACAGGAGGAGGCCCCATTCAGCCCCTTCTCCAGCCTGTTACACAGGAACAGGAGGAGGCCCCATTCAGCCCCTTCTCCAGCCGGTTACACAAGGACAGCAGGAGGCCCCATTCAGCCCCTTCTCCAGCCTGTTACACAGGAACAGGAGGAGGCCCCATTCAGCCCTTCTCCAGCCTGTTACACAGGAACAGGAGGAGGCCCCATGCAGCCCCTTCTCCAGCCTGTTACACAGGAACAGGAGGAGGCCCCATGCAGCCCCTTCTCCAGCCTGTTACACAGGAACAGGAGGAGGCCCCATTCAGCCCCTTCTCCAGCCTGTTACACAGGAACAGGAGGAGGCCCCATTCAGCCCCAGGTACTTAATACAATTAATGTTACCAGGGAGGCAGTGCTGGGTAGACTAACGGGACTGAAGGTGGACAAGTCCCCGGGCCCGGATGGAATGCATCCCAGGGTGCTGAAAGAAATGTCAGAGGTAATAGCGGATGCGTCAGTGGTTATTTATCAAAATTCGTTGGATTCTGGGTAGTGCCAGCGGATTGGAAAAGGGCTAATGTTACGCCGCTGTTTAAAAAAGGAAAAAGACTAAAGGCGGGTAACTACAGGCCGGTTAGCTTCACGTCTGTCGTTGGGAAAATGCTGGAATCCATCATTAAAGAAGAAATAGCAGGCCATCTTGTTAAGAATGGTTCGATTAAGCAGACACAGCATGGATTCATGAGGGGAAAGTCGTGCTTGACGAACTTGTTGGATTTTTATGAAGATGTGACTAGTGCGGTTGACGGAGGGGAACCGGTGGATGCGGTGTTCTTGGATTTCCAAAATGCGTTTGATAAGGTGCCTCACAAAAGGTTGCTGCAGAAGATTGGGTCGCACGGAGATGTAGGTAGGGTGTTAGCGTGGATTGGGGATTGGCTATCCGACAGGAAGCAGAGAGTTGGAATAAATGGGTGCTTTTCTGGTTGGCGGATGGTAACTAGTGGCGTGCCGCAGGGATCGGTACTGGGGCCTCAACTATTTACCATTTATATAGATGATCTGGAGGAGGGGACGGAGTGTAGGGTAACAAAGTTTGCAGACGACTCAAAGATAAGTGGAAAAATGTATCGTGTGGAGGGCGTAGAAGGTCTGCGGAGAGATTTGGACAGGCTGAGTGAGTGGGCGAGGATCTGGCAGATGGAGTATAACGTTGACAAATGCGAGGTTATTCACTTTGGACGAAATAATAGCAAATTGGATTATTATCTAAATGGAAAAAAATTACAACATGCTACTGTGCAAAGGGACCTGGGGGTCCTTGTGCATGAGACGCAAAAACCCACTCTGCAGGTGCAACAGGTGATCAAGAAGGCAAATGGGATGTTGGCCTATATTGCGAGGGGGATAGAATATAAAAGCAGAGATGTCTTGCTGCATCTGTACAGGGCATTGGTGAGGCCGCAGCTGGAATACTGTGTGCAGCATTGGTCCCCTTATTTGCGGAAGGATATATTGGCCTTGGAGGGAGTGCAGAGAAGGTTCACCAGGTTGATACCAGAGATGAGGGGTGTTGATTATGAGGAGAGACTGAGCAGATTGGGTTTGTATTCGTTGGAATTTAGAAGGCTGAGGGGGGATCTTATCGAGACCTATAAGATAATGAAGGGGCTGGATAGGGTAGAGGTGGAGAGATTCTTTCCACTTAGAAAGGAAACTCGAACTAGAGGGCACAGCCTCAAAATAAAGGGGGGTCAGTTTAGGACAGAGTTGAGGAGGAACTTCTTCTCTCAGAGGGTGGTGAATCTCTGGAATTCTCTGCCCACTGAAGTGGTGGAGGCTACCTCGTTGAATATGTTTAAATCACGGAGAGATGGATTCCTGATCGGTAAGGGAATGAGGGGATATGGTGAGCAGGCGGGTAAGTGGACCTGATTCACTTCAGATCAGCCATGATCTTATTGAATAGCGGGGCAGGCTCGAGGGGCTAGATGGCCTACTCCTGCTCCTATTTCTTATGTTCTTATGTAAATCCCTCTCAGGCCCATAGCAGCCCCCCCCTCCCCGCCCAACCCTCTGCACTGCCCAAACCCTCTTCAATCCCCCTCCAAATCCCTCTCAGCACCGTACCCCCCCCACTGCCCAAACCCTCTTCAATCCCCCTCCAAATCCCTCTCAGCCCCATACCCCACCCCCCACTGCCCAAACCCCCTTCAATCCCTCTCCAAATCCCTCTCAGCCCCATACCCCACCCCCACTGCCCAAACCCCCTTCAATCCCCCTCCAAATCCCTCTCAGCCCCATACCCCACCCCCCACTGCCCAAACCCCCTTCAATCCCCCTCCAAATCCCTCTCAGCACCGTACCCCCCCACTGCCCAAACCCTCTTCAATCCCCCTCCAAATCCCTCTCAGCACCGTACCCCCCCCCCCCCCCCGCCCAAATCCTCTTGAATTCCACTCAAACAAAAAAAAGAACAAAGAACAAAGAACAGTACAGCACAGGAAATAGGCCCTTCGGCCCTCCAAGCCTGTGCCGCTCCTTGGTCCAACTAGACCAAACGTTTGTATCCCTCCATTCCCAAAATGCTCGCGTGACTATCCAGGTAAGTCTTAAACGATGCCAGCGTGCCTGCCTCCACCACCCTACTTGGCAGCGCATTCCAGGCCCCCACCACCCTCTGTGTAAAAAACATCCCTCGAATATCTGAGTTATACTTCGCCCCTCTCACCTTGAGCCCGTGACCCCTCGTGATCGTCACCTCCGACCTGGGAAAAAGCTTCCCACTGTTCACCCTATCGATACCCATCATAATTTTGTACACCTGTATTAGGTCTCCCCTCATTCTCCGTCTTTCCAGGGAGAAAAACCCCAGTTTACCCAATCTCTCCTCATAGCTAAGACCCTCCATACCAGGCAACATCCTGGTAAACCTTCTCTGCACTCATAGAACATGGAACATAGAACAGTCCAGCACAGAACAGGCCCTTCGGCCCACGATGTAGTGCCGAGCTTTATCTGAAACCAAGATCAAGTTATCCCACTCCCTATCATCCTGGTGTGCTCCATGTGCCTATCCAATAACCGCTTAAATGTTCCTAAAGTGTCTGACTCCACTATCACTGCAGGCAGTCCATTCCACACCCCAACCACTCTCTGCGTAAAGAACCTACCTCTGATATCCTTCCTATATCTCCCACCAGGAACCCTATAGTTATGCCCCCTTGTAATAGCTCCATCCACCCGAGGAAATAGTCTTTGAACGTTCACTCTATCTATCCCCTTCATCATTTTATAAAACTCTATTAAGTCTCCCCTCAGCTTCCTCCGCTCCAGAGAGAACAGCCCTAGCTCCCGCAACCTTTCCTCATAAGACCTACCCTCCAAACCAGGCAGCATCCTGGTAAATCTCCTCTGCACTCTTTCCAGCGCTTCCACATCCTTTTTATAGTGAGGTGACCAGAACTGCACACAATATTCCAAATGTGGTCTCACCAAGGTCCTGTACAGTTGCAGCATAACCCCACGGCTCTTAAACTCCAACCCCCTGTTAATAAAAGCTGTGATGTGGAGATGCCGGCGTTGAACTGGGGTAAACACAGTAAGAAGTTTAACAACACCAGGTTAAAGTTCAACAGGTTTATTTGGTAGCAAAAGCCACACAAGCTTTCGGAGCTCCAAGCCCCTTCTTCAGGTGAGTGGGAATTCTGTTCACAAACAGGGCTTATAAAGACACAAACTCAATTTACATGAATAATGGTGGGAATGCGAATACTTACAACTAATCAAGTCTTTTAGAAACAAAACAACGTGAGTGGAGAGAGCATCAAGACAGGCTAAAAAGATGTGTGTTGTCTCCAGACAAGACAGCCAGTGAAACTCGGCAGGTCCAGGCAACTGTGGGGGTTACAGCTAGTGTGACATGAACCCAATATCCCGGTTGAGGCCGTCCTCGTGTGTGCGGAACTTGGCTATCAGTTTCTGCTCAGCGACTCTGCGCCATCGTGTGTCGGGAAGGCCGCCTTGGAGAACGCTTACCCGAATATCAGAGGCCGAATGCCCGTGACCGCTGAAGTGCTCCCCAACAGGAAGAGAACTGTCTTGCCTGGTGATTGTCGAGCGGTGTTCATTAATCCGTTGTCGCAGCGTCTGCCTAGTTTCCGCAATGTACCATGCCTCGGGACATCCTTTCCTGCAGCGTAACAGGTAGACAACTTTGGCCGAGTTGCAAGAGTAGGTACCGTGTACCTGGTGGATGGTGTTCTCACGTGAGATGATGGCATCTGTGTCGATGATCCGGCACGTCTTGCAGAGGTTGCTGTGGCAGGGTTGTGTGGTGTCGTGGTCACTGTTCTCCTGAAGGCTGGGTAGTTTGCTGCGGACAATGGTCTGTTTGTGGTTGTGCGGTTGTTTGAAGGCAAGAAGTGGGGGTGTGGGGATGGCCTTGGTGAGATGTTCGTCTTCATCAATGACATGTTGAAGGCTCCGGAGGAGATGCCGTAGCTTCTCCGCTCTGGGGAAGTACTGTACGACGAAGGGTACTCTGTCCACTGTGTCCCGTGTTTGTCTTCTGAGGAGGTCGGTGCGGTTTTTCGCTGTGGCGCGTTGGAACTGTTGATCAATGAGTCGAGCGCCATATCCTGTTCTTATGAGGGGCATCTTTCAGCGTCTGGAGGTGTCTGTTGCGATCCTCCTCATCCGAGCAGATCATGTGTATTCGGAGGGCTTGTCCGTAGGGGATGGCTTCTTTAACGTGTTTAGGGTGGAAGCTGGAGAGTAAGTATTCGCATTCCAACCATTATTCATGTAAATTGAGTCTGTGTCTTTATATGCTCTGTTTGTGAACAGAATTCCCACTCACCTGAGGAAGGGGCTTGCAGCTCCGAAAGCTTGTGTGGCTTTTGCTACCAAACAAACCTGTTGGACTTTAACCTGGTGTTGTTAAACTTCTGACTGTGTTTACCCCAGTCCAACGCCAGCATCTCCACATCATTATATAATCTTGCCATAACACTCCAACTTTTATACTCGATACTCCGATTTATAAAGGCCAATGTACCAAAGGCACTCTTTACGGCCCTATCCACCTGTGACGTCACTTTTAGGGAATTCTGTACTTGTATTCCCAGATCCCTCTGTTCAACTGCAATCTTCAGAGTCCGACCATTTACCCTGTACGTTCTACTTTGATTTGTCCTTCCAAAGTGCAATATCTCACACTTGTCTGCGTGAAATTCCATTTGCCATTTTTCAGCCCATTTTTCGAGTTGGTCCAAATCCCTCTGCAAGCTTTGAAAACCTTCCTCACTGTCCACTACACCTCCAATCTTTGTATCATCAGCAAACTTGCTGATCCAATTTACAACATTATCATCCAGATCATTGATATAGATGACAAACAACAATGGACACAACACCAATCCCTGCGGCACACCACTAGTCACAGGCCTCCACTCAGAGAAGCAATCCTCCACAACCACTCTCTGGCTTCTTCCATTGAGCCAGTGTCTAATCCAATTTACTACCTCCCCATGTAGACCCAGCGACTGAACCTTCCTAACTAACCTCCCATGAGGGACCTTGTCAAAGGCCTTGCTGAAATCCAGGTAGACAACATCTACCGCCTTCCCTTCATCCATTTTCCTGGTAACGTCCTCGAAAAACTCAAATAGATTGGTCAAACATGACCTACCACGCACAAAGCCATGTTGACTCTCCCTAATATGTCCCTGTCTATGCAAATTATTTGTAGATCCTATCCCTTATCACACTTTCCAATAATCTCCCTCGAGAACCACGGTTCCTTATTCCTATCTACTTTGTCTTTAATCCTGACAGGAACATACAAACTGTGCACTCTCAAAATGTCTCCTTTGAAGGCCTCCCACTTTCCATTTACATCCTTACCAGAGAACAGCCTGTGCCAATCCACACTTCCCAGATCCCTTCTCATTTCATCAAATTTGGCCTTTTTTCCAGTTGAGAAATTCAACCCGAGGACCAGATCTACCCTTATCCATGATCAGGTTGAAACTAATGACATTATGATCACTGGATCCAAAGTGTTCCCTCACACTCACATCCATCACCTGCCCTAACTCATTTCCCAATAGGAGATCCAATATCGCATCCTCTCTCGTTGGCACCTCTATATACTGATGTAGAAAATTCTCCTGAACACATTTTACAAACTCTACCCCGTCTAAACCTTTAACAGTATGCGAGTCCCAATCTATATGTGGAAAATTAAAATCCCCTACCATCACAACTTTGTGTTTCTTGCAGTTGTCAGCTATCTCTCCGCTGATTTGCTCCTCCAATTCTCGCTGACTATTGGGTGGTCTATAATACAATCCCATTAATGTGGTCATACCTTTCCTGTTTCTCAGCTCCACCCATAGGGCCTCTGTAGACAAGCTCCCTAATCTATCCTGCCTGAGTACCGCTGTAACATTTTCCCTGACCAACAATGCCACCCCCCCCCCCCACCTTTTATCCCTCTGCCTCTATCCCGCCTGAAACATTGGAACCCTGGAACATTGAGCTGCCAGTCCTGCCCCTCCTGTAGCCAAGTTTCACTAATGGCTATAATGTCATATTTCCATGTGTCTATCCACGCCTTCAGCTCATCTGCCTTCCCCACAATACTCCTGGCATTGAAATAGACACACTTCAAAGGTTATTTCCACCACACTCTACCCTTCCATTTGTGATTTTTCTTGAACTAACCTGTCTTTTGACCCCTGCTCCACTATCTGCTCTGGCACTCTGGTTCCCATCCCCCTGCAAATCTAGTTTAAACGCTCCCCAATAACACTAGCAAATCTCCCTGCAAGTATATTGGTCCCCTTGTAGTTTAGGTGTAACCCGTCTCTCTTGTACAGGTCCCACCTGCCCCAGAAGAGGTCCCAATGATCCAAGAATTGGAAACCCTGCCCCCTGCACCAGTTCCTCAGCCACGTGTTCATCCGCCCAAGCATCCTACTCCTGCCCTCACTGGCATGTGGCTCAGGTAGCAATCCTGAGATTACTACCCTCGGGGTCCTGCTTTTTAACTTCCTTCCAAGCTCTTTGTCCTCACTCTTTAGGACCTCCTCACTCTTCCTTCCCACGTCATTCGTACCGACGTGTACCACGACATCTGGCTGATCACCTTCCCACTTTAGAACGCTATGCACGCGATCAGAGACATCGCTGACCTTGGCACCTGGGAGGCAACAAACCATGCGGGAATCTCTGTCCCGACCACAGAACCTCCGGTCTGTATCTCTGACCATCGAGTCCCCTATCACTACTGCTCTCCTCTTCTTCATCCCACCCTTTTGCGCTGTAGAACCAGACTCAGTATCAGAGTTCCGGCTGTCGCAGCTTGTCCCAGGTAAAGCATCTCCCACAACAGTATCCAATTCAGTATACCTGTTGTGGAGGGGTCTGGCCACAGGGGAACCCTGCTCTGTCTGTCCTTTCACACTGCCATTTCCTCTCCTTACAGTAACCCAATTTCCTGTGCTCTGCCGCTTAGGTGTAACTACCTCCCTCAAGCTACTGTCTATAAACTCCTCATTCTCCCGAATTAGATGGAGGTCATCAAACTCCCGCTCCAGTACCCTAACACGCTTTGCCAGCAGCTGCAGCTGAATGCATCTTTTGCAGGTGTTGTCGTCAGGGACACCGGAGGTCTCCCTGATCTCCCACATCCTGCAGGAGGAGCATTCCAAAATCTTGCCTGGCATTTTTTTTAACTCTGGGGAAAAACAGGAATAAACTTTCTGAAAAAGAAAAAACCTCCTCTCGATTTTGCCTGTTCTGGCCGAAGCCCGTTTTGAGCCAAAGCCCTTCAGCTCTCACTCTGCCCCCTGCTCAGTCCGCTGCCCGCTAACAACGCTGCCCGCTCAAAAGTGCGGCGTACTTTTAAACCCTCCAAAACCTTCCCAGGCTGCTGCTCGGCCTACTTCCTGTTTTGAAAAAACCCTCTGAATTTTTTCACAAATTTAACTGAAAAATAAATAAATATAATGCACAAAACAAGCTCCCTTACCCTCAGCCTGCTCCAGTGGAACAATGAGCTCCCTCAGACTGTCACTCAGTAACCCCTCTCTCACCCCACCACCCTGTGTTACTGACTGTATCTGAACTGATGTTAATCCAGCTCCCTCACACTGTCACTCAGTAACCCCTCTCCAGCCAGCACCCTGTGTTACTGACTGTGTCTGTACTGATGTTAATACAGCTCCCTCACACTGTCACTCAGTAACCCCTCTCCCCCAGCACCCTGTGTTACTGACAGTACCTGTACTGATGTGAATCCAGCTCCCTCACACTGTCACTCAGTAACCTCTATCCCCCAGCACCCTGTGTTACTGACTGTACCTGTACTGATGTTAATCCAGCTCCCTCACACTGTCACTCAGTAACCCCTCTCCCCCACCACCCTGTGTTACTGACTGTATCTGTACTGATGTTAATCCAGCTCCCTCACACTGTCACTCAGTAACCCCTCTCCCCCACTACCCTGTGTTACTGACTGTGTCTGTACTGATGTTAATCCAGCTCCCTCACACTGTCGCTCAGTAACCCCTCTCCCCCCAGCACCCTGTGTTACTGACTGTATCTGTACTGATGTTAATCCAGCTCCCTCACACTGTCACTCAGTAACCCCTCTCCCCCAGCACCCTGTGTTACTGACTGTACCTGTACTGATGTTAATCCAGCTCCCTCACACTGTCACTCAGTAACCTCTCTCCCCCAGCACCCTGTGTTACTGACTGTATCTCTACTAATAGTTTAACGGCTGCGGAAAGGCACTTCGAGGGGGATCTGCACACTGAGGTAATATGGGCTGAGGTTAGAAATAGGAAAGGAGCAGTCACGTTGTTAGGAGTTTACTATAGGCCCCCAAATAGTAATAGAGATGTGGAGGAAGAAATTGCTAAGCAGATTATGGATATGTGTGGGGGTCACAGGGTAGTTGTCATGGGGGACGTTAACTTTCCAAATATTGATTGGAACCTTTGTAGGTCAAATAGTTTGGATGGGGCAGTTTTTGTGCAGTGTGTGCAGGAGGGTTTCCTGACACAATATGTGGATAGGCCGACAAGATGTGAGGCCACATTGGATTTGGTACTGGGAAATGAACCGGGCCAAGTGTTAGATTTGGTTGTGGGAGAGCACTTTGGAGATAGTGACCACAATTCGGTGTCTTTTGTTATTGCAATGGAGAGGGATAGGGCCGTACGGCAGGACAAGGTTTACAATTGGGGGAGAGGTAATTATGATGCGATTAGGCAAGAATTAGGGGGCATAAGTTGGGAACAGAAACTGTCAGGGAAAGGAACTAATGAAAAGTGGAACTTTTTCAAGGAACAAATACTGGGTGTCCTTGATAGGTATGTCCCTGTCAGGCAGGGAGGAAATGGCCTAGTGAGGGAACCATGGTTCACAAAAGAGGTGGAATGTCTTGTGAAAAGGAAGAGGGAAGCTATGTAGGGATGAGGAAACAAGGTTCAGATGGCTCGATTGAGGGTTACAAGTTAGCAAGGAATGAGCTGAAAAAGGGGCTTCGGAGAGCTAGGAGGGGACACGAGAAGTCCTTGGCGGGTCGGATCAAGGAAAACCCCAAGGCTTTTTACTCTTATGTGAGGAATAAAAGAATGACCAGGGTGAGATTAGGGCCGGTCAAGGACAGTCGTGGGAACTTGTGTATGGAGTCAGTCGAGATAGGCGAGCTGATAAATGACTACTTTTCTTCAGTGTTCAGCAAGGAGAGGGGCCATGTTTTTGAGGAAGAGAAGGTGTTACAGGCTAATAGGCTGGACGAAGTACATGTTCGGAGGAAGGATGTCCTGGCAGTTTTGAATAAACTGAAGGTCGATAAGTCCCCTGGGCCTGTTGAAATGTATCCTAGGATTCTTTGGGAGGCAAGGGATGAGATTGCAGAGCCTTTGGCTTTGATCTTTGGGTCCTTGCTGTCCACGGGGATGGTGCCAGAGGACTGGAGAATGGCGAATGTTGTTCCTCTGTTTAAGAAAGGGATTAGAAATGACCCTGGTAATTATAGACCGGTTAGTCTTACTTCGGTGATTGGTAAATTGATGGAAAAGGTCCTTAGAGGTGGGATTTACGACCATTTAGAAAGATGCGGACTAATCCGGGATAGTCAGCACGGATTCGTGAAGGGCAAGTCGTGCCTCACAAATTTGATCGAATTTTTTGAGGAGGTGACTAAGTGTGTTGATGAAGGTAGGGCAGTTGATGTCATATACAAGGATTTTAGTGAGGCATTTGATAAGGTCCCCCATGGTCGGCTTATGATGAAAGTAAGGAGGTGTGGGATAGAGGGAAAGTTGGCCGATTGGATAGGTAACTGGCTGTCTGATCGAAGACAGAGGGTGTTGGTGGATGGACAATTTTCGGATTGGAGGCAGGTTGCTAGCGGAGTGCCGCAGGGATCAGTGCTTGGTCCTCTGCTCTTTGTGATTTTTATTAATGACCTAGAGGAGGGGGCTGAAGGGTGGATCAGTAAATTTGCTGATGACACCAAGATTGGTGGAGTAGTGGATGAGGTGGAGGGCCGTTGTCGGCTGCAAAGAGACATAGATAGGATGCAAAGCAGGGCTGGAAAATGGCAAATGGAGTTTAACCTGATAAATGTGAGGTGATTCATTTTTGTAGGACTCATTTAAATGTGGATTACAGGGTCAAAGGTAGGGTTCTGAAGACTGTGGAGGAACAGAGAGATCTTGGGGTTCATATCCACAGATCTGGGATGATTTGGGAAATGCGGGGGGGGGGCGGGTGTGATAAAATGATATGCATTAAAAAGTTACTGCTGGTGTTCAGTGACTGGAACTAATGTTATTCACCTTGAGATCTCTATAAATGGACCTCTTCTGTTCTGTACAGTCAGTTGGAGAAACGGATTTCGAAATGTTTTTCAATTAGATTGTATAAGATCTCCACATGCATTTTCACAAATTCCCTCAATAAATCCCCAGCTGAATTTAACAAGGCAGTCCCCACCAATTGAATTCTGGTTTTCACTCTGCGTGAGATGTCAGCACCACCGGGAATGTCACCCCGCTTGGTTAACGCTGACACACAGACTCACTGTTACTGGGAGATATTGCAAAGTGTTCTTGTGTTGGATCGGGTCATCTCACTGTCCCAATACTGCAAATAATCACAATATGGAACGGGTTCTCACTTCTACACAGGACAATTATTCCCCATTTGGCATTGATTGCAACCAGTTGATCAATCTGATTTACTTTACTGGGGCAGTTTTCACCTGGCCTTCATCAATCGAGGGATTGAGTTTAGGAGTCCGGGGATAATGATGCAGCTATATAAGACCCTCGTCAGACCCCACTTGGAGTACTGTGCTCAGTTCTGGTCGCCTCATTACAGGAGGGACGTGGAAATTATTGAAAGGGTGCAGAGAAGATTTACAAGGATGTTGCCTGGATTGGTTGGCATGTCTTATTAGGATATGTTGAGAGAGCTCGGTCTTTTCTCCTTGGAGGTTTATGGTGCTGGGGAGTAGGTACAGAGGAGATGTGAGGGGTAAGTTTTTCACTCAGAGGGTGGTGGGTGAGTGGAATCGGCTGCCGTCAGTGGTGGTGGAGGCAAACTCGATGGGGTATTTTAAGAGACTCCTGGATGAGTACATGGGACTTAATAGGATTGAGGGTTCTAGGCAAGCCTATATATAAGACGAGGTAGGTAGGGACATGACCGGCGCAACTTGTGGGCCGAAGGGCCTGTTTGTGCTGTAGTTTTCCTATGTTCTATACAACAGGAAATGTTTGCAATTAATTCATTCGAATTCCCAAATGTCTGAACTGTATTTAGGAAAGATCTGAAGGAGTATTTCACAAACTATAACAACAAATTAACAGAAGACCGTTATTATGAAAGCACGTGTGGAAAATATCAATATCAGTGAGGCTGCCCTGGGATTACTTCATGGACAGTGATGGAAACGTGTTTGATACAGAAGATACACGTCCCTTTTATCAGCCTGTTTGAATTGGCAGTGCAGCAAGACCATATACTTTACCCAGTGCTGTCCCTATCCTTGGAAAATGTTCAA